>NC_077230.1:303010634-303364134 GCF_027887165.1 Monodelphis domestica
AATAAGTGAAATCTCAGATCAAGTCTTGGTGTCTATTCATATGTGCACACACATATGTATATAGACACACAGGCACACATTATGATTTTATGTAAATATGGGATCCTGGCACCATAGATTTAGAGCTGGATGGAATTATGGAAGTCATTGAGCCCACATCTTCCCTCCTTTTACAGATGAAGAAGCAGAGGCACAGAGAGCTTAAGCTACGTGCTCAGGGGTGAATGACTAGTCTCTGATGGGGTATTTGAATCTGCATCTTCCCATCCCCAAGACCAATGTTTTATCCACTCTGCCACATGTGTGATGAAAGCTCGCAAGGTAAGAAAGTCAGGAAGAAACTTAAAGTTAATATCTGTAAAGTAATTCTCCTGAGATGAACAAATTCATTGGAGATCTAAAAACGATTAGTTTAGTGATAAATTCAGTATCAAGAAGCTGGTGTGTCTGTCTGGGTGTGAACAGCTTCACTCAGCATCCTTGAAGGGTCCTGGGCTGTCTGCAGAATTGGGCTGTAAAAAGAAGTGTGTGTCAGCAAACACACTAACTGAAGCCTTCAGCCCTGCTCATGCTTGCTCACCTCTGGTGAGCTTGCTGTATCTCTTGCCAGATCACTCAGCTCATCTTGGTTCTTGGCCCTTGATTCAATCCCTCCCTGGGTAGACCCCACCCTGTGTGGATGTCCCTGAATCACCTGACCCATACCTAATCCCTGATGATTGCTGCACCCTCTGGCAGAATGACTTTTTCCTCTGTACCTTCCCAGGTTGAGGCTTTGGGCCACAGCTTGCCAGTAGATCACTAGCAGATCTGGAAATTGGCCATCCCTCCCTCCAAGAGCCAAATGAAGCTTTGTCATCTTCCTACCTTCAAGACCTGACAGGACATTTTTGTGGTTTCTGGGAATGTTTGGTCTCTCCCATGATAGGAGAGGGCTATTAAAAAGGGTGGTGCTAACAGATAATGACAATATATCTCAGTTAAATAGCATTGTGAGATTTGCAAAGCTCTCAACATACATTATCCTTTTTGGTCTTTAAAACAATGTAGTGAGATGGGTGTTCCTATTGTTGTGCAGTTGTTTCAGTGACCCCAGTTAGGATTTTCTTGGCACAGGTGGGTGTCAGAGTGTTCTGCCATTTTCTTCTTCAAAGCATTTTACAGATGAGGAAACTGAGGCTAACAGGGTTAAATGTCTGGCTCAGGATCACACAAGTAGGAAGTGTCTGAGGTCATATTTGAACTCAGGAAGATGAGATAATAGAGCTGAAGAAAATGAGGTTGAGAGAAATTAAGCGACTTACTCAGGACCACCAAGTTAGTTAGCTCTTTTGGGAGGAATTAAATCCAAGTCTTCTTGGCTCCAAAGTCTAGAACTCTATTAAGCCAACATGGTGGCCACAAACTGAATGGCTTCCCATGACATCCCCTAACCAGCATAAAAAGACTTCTGAATAAGAGGAAATGCTATCTAACCATTAAGTCCTCATTAACTATGGTGACTAAATCCATCAATGACTATTTACCTCAGTGGTCTATTTTTCTAACTCATTTTCAGAACATCTGTGGATCATTTTGGCTTTAACTTTGCTCTTTCTTTCATTTTTTACTCTGAGCAACTTTTGATCCTCAGAATCTGATCATTCAAATGTTAATATAATAGGATGAGTTGAGCCTTTCTTCTTGAATGTCTCAAATATTCTCCAAAATTCTAGGGGAAGCATTTGATGAAGTAAGTACTTGTTAAGTTCAAAGGAGGGCCAGTCAATGAATAAATGACCAACGAGTAAGTTGGGGGGGGGGGTGATATGCAGAATCACTCTCTTCTAATCTCTTGGTTGGTGAGGTAAAATAATGTTAATCCTAGTAATGTTCCTTCTTTACATAATAGCTAACATTACCAGACTTGCAATTTTGAGAAAGTGAAGATTGTTACTCTTCCAGTAAGACTTTCTAGGATAATACAAGAGATAGATAGGTAATTCTGCTACAAAATTGCCTGCCTGAATAAATGATAAAGCACTTATTAAGCATTAACTTCACGCCAGGCACTGTGCCAAGTGTTGAGGATACAAATATAGGAAAGCACAAACTACATCTTGCTAGTTTACACATTTCATTGCCTCTTATTTCTTAATAATTGTCTTTACTGTTTTTCCATTTGCCTTTATTTCTACCTGTTTCTGTCTTTACATAACTTGTATGCCTTCTCTGTTTTTTAATTGGTTACTTGATAATTTCTATGTCACTCTTCTTGATCTTTTTTCATTTTGTGATCAAAATTTTTTATTTTCTTGCATTTTCTTTTTTTTTCCCTTTTGCTCAAGAACAAAGAGCCTTGAATTAGCATGGAAGGTTAAAAAGGGGCCAACAATAAGACTTCTTTCCCTTATATATGAAAAATAAAATCTCAGGGAGCAAACCTCAGATCCAAGCAAAGAGTAAATTAAGGGGGCTGAATCCAGGGTAGATTTAAAAAATAATGGTAGTAATAAATGATAATGTGCTAGGTCCTTGGGCAGGTAGGAAAGGAAAAGCCAAGTCTTGGTCTTAGATACTTAATAGCTGTGTGACCCTGGGCAAGTCATTTAACTTCTCTTTGCCTCAGTTGTCTCAACTATAAATTGGGGATAATAATAGAACCTACCTCCTAGGGTGAAGATCAAATGAGATAATATTTGTAAAGATTTTATTCCAGTGCCTGGCATATAGTAGGTACTTTAATAAATGCTTTATTCCTTTTCAAATCAATAAGCATTTAATAAATAGTATTTCTTATTTATAAAATGTAGTCAACTTAATAATTTTATTAAATTAAGCAATTATTATGTGCTAGAGATTGTGCTAATTTCCGAAGATACAAAAAAAGCTTACACTCTAATAGAAGAGACAGCATAAAAAACAACTATATTCAAATAAACTTTTATGTACATACTCTGTGTGTGTGTGTGTGTGTGTGTGTGTGTATTTATAGCTTTCTAATTTGGCAGTTAGGTGGCACAGTGGATAGAGTGCTACTCTAGAGTCAGAAAGACTCATCTTTAGGGCAGCTGGGTAGCTCAGTGGATTGAGAGCCAGGCCTAGAGATGGGAGGTCCTAGGTTCAAATCTGGCCTCAGACACTTCCCAGCTGTGTGACCCTGGGCAAGTCACTTAAACCCCATTGCCTAGCCCTTACCACCCTCTTCTGCCTTGGAGCCAATGCATAGTATTGACTCCAAGATGGAAGGTAAGGGTTTAAAAAAAAAAGAAAGACTCATCTTCTTAAGTTCAAATCTGGCCTCAGACACTTAATTGATGTTTGACTCTGGGCAAGTCACTAAACATTGTTTGTCTTGGTTTCCTCATCTATAAAATGAGCTGGAGAAGGAAATGGCCAATCACTCCGGTTTGTTTGCCAAGAAAACCCCAAATGGGGTCATGAAGAGTCAGGCAAGACTGAAACAACTAAACAATCATCTCCTACCTTGGAGATAATCTCCAAAGGAAGGAATTATTACTTAGCAGCAAAGTGGTCAGTGCCTCTAGACCATAGAACATGTGGAGAGGAGTAAGATATAAGATGACTAGAACTGTAGGAAGGGGCTTTGCAAGCCAAAGAAGGGATTTAATATTTGATCTTGGAGGTAATAATGAGCCACTGGAATTTAGTGAATGTGTGTGTGTGTGTGTGTGTGTGTGTGTGTGTGTGTGTGTGTATGTGAGAGAGAGAGAGACAGAGACAGAGACAGAGACACAGAGAGACACAGAGACAGAGACAGAGAGAGACAGACAGAAAGACAGAGAGACAGAGATAGAGAAAGACAGAGACAGAGACGGAGAGACAGAGACAAAGACAGAGAGAGACAGACAGACAGAGACAGAGAGAGACAGAGACAGAGAGAGAGAGGGAGAGACAGACAGAGAGACAGAGAGACAGAGATAGAGAAAGACAGAGACAGAGATGGAGAGAGAGAGACAGAGACAAAGACAGAGAGACCGACAGAGAGAGAAAGAGACAGAGAGACAGAGAGAGAGACACAGAGAGAGGGAGAGACAGAGAGAGAGACTGAGAGACAGAGAGAGACAGAGAGAGAGAGAGAGACAGAGAGAGAGAGAGAGAGAGAGACAGAGAGAGACAGAGAGAGAGAGAGAGAAAGAGAGAGAATGAGAAGCTGACTGAGGATGACATCTATGTCACCACCCTTTGTGTTTAGTAGGATGTTGTTGCTCTGAACAGCAATATTGAACTTGGGAACCAGTTTCTGTGATAATATTCTGGTCATATCATTCAAGTATGGTCAGTTGGCAAATTTTATTTATCTCCTGTGTTCAAATTCATGGCCTTTATGGCATCAATCAGCTTACAGTGAGTCTGATAGTTCTGAGCCAGGCAATAAAACAGGTCAGAGAAGGGAATGAGCATGGTTGCCCTCTTGGTCCAAAGCTTGAAGGAGACAAGTTGAGTCATAAACAATGGCTCGAAACTCCCCATATCTGATCTTCATATTTTATTTGCAAATCTTACAATGCTATATAAATGATATTTAGTACTCACCACACCTTTTACTGGCTTCCTATTCATCTCAATTCTCTGGATTTTGGCACTTATGAGAAACCCAGGTTGTTGACCCAAATTAATATAAAAAAAATCTTTACTAGATCCTCTTTTGGATTCTTTCCCTTTTCCCTCTGGGTTAGGACTGCACTAATCAGTGGTGCAAACAATCAATTCATCAATCAGCAATAATTTATTAAGCACCTGGCTAGGCACTGGAGACAGAAGACAAAATTTGGTCATAGTGCTTGCCTTCAAGGAGATTATCTTTCCTGCCCTTATGTGAATTTATGTTCTGCCCTAACCAGATTCATTCCTGAAGACTTTCAGACCTGACAGACCTATTAGAATTTGAGTTGAAGACTTTGAGATCCCTTTGAGATCATTTTCCCTTGATTCTGAAGCATCAGAGGGAAACTTAGTAGATTGTACAGTGATATGAATTGTCTAACAGGCAATCTAGTCCAATGAGCATTTATTAAAGAACCTTCCATGTGCAAGGCACTATGCTAGTGTAAACCCCCACCTCAATTAATGTAGTCTAAAAGACTTTCCTCTTCAATCCTCACAGCTCCGCTGAATCAATTAATCAAAAGTGTAAACTAGGTGGGAACTTTTCTTTAATCAAATTCACCAGGAATAAAGTACTTTGATCATTGGGCAAAGACAGATGATGGAACACAATAAATATCTTGATTAGTTCTTAATCTTAGTGCCTTCTTTCTGAGCTTGAAATTGTGGGAATTGAGTGAACTACACTGACGCCATCTTGTGACTCAATTATGGGTCTATTCCCTTTCTATTTTTTCAATTATTGGCTAGTCTAATTTTCATATTGTGAGAAAACTTCATTCAATTATGAGAATTGTGAGAAAACTTTACTGCATTGTTTGAACCTTGTCCTGAATGGCTGGAAAGCTAGACCACCTCTACCTGTTGCTTAGAGACCCTTAACTAAGGACGTAGGTTATGTCAACCAGAAACTCAGTAAGTTCCTAAGACTGATGTAAGGAGTTTTGTCACAATTATACATCTCAGGCAACCCATAAATCTTACCTGAAAACTGGCTTCATGCTAGTCAACTATGGTTTCCATGTTCCTTTGATTGAATACAGGTACCTGTGGGGAATTGTATCTGTTTGTTCTCCCTCCCCCCTTAACTTGGAAAATCCTTATTCTTTCCTCCACTTAGAAATAAAATTACTTAATTTTATACCTGATTAACTGTTTTCTTTTAATTAATTACTCTTAGATTTTATTAATTGTTTTTAATACAGAAGTCTCACTTTGTAATCAAGGTCTTTGGACTAAGGAGTCCACTGAACCACTTATTATAACTGTTTTGCTAATAAATCAGATTATTTCCTCAGTTATTCCACCACAGAGACTCTGTCCAGTATCCCGGTCTGTATCTTTTTTGTACATATTCATTTCCATGTTGTCTCCTCCATTAGACTGTGAGCTCCTTGAAAGTGAGGACTGGGCTTTGTTTTTGTTTTTTATTCTTGTCTTTTTTTGTATCTCTAGGGCTAAGCCAGTGTCTTAGAAGTTACTTTATAAGTGTTAGTTGTCTTATTGATATAGCTGTGGGCCTTTGCATTCCAGTGGCAGGGCAGTATAATTTTCCCCATACCTTTCCACCCTCTCTCCCTTCCCTAAGCCATTTCTACTCAGAGGCATCACAAGATATTTTTTTGGTGAGGTGTCACCAGACTTTATCCAATGATCAAAGCATTTTTTTTATTCCCAAATCTATAAGGAATTGTTTCCTTCTAGGTTTTGTTAGGTTTCTAGCTGTTTGGGCCTTCTATCATTATTTTCCCTGAGGAGGGAGTAACACTAGGTGGTTGTTTGTCCTTGACAAAGTTGTCAGCCTCTCTTTCTTTTAAAGTCATCAGAATCCAGTGGATAAGATGAAAGTCAAGCTGTCTGGTGATGGTTTGGGATGCAGTGGATGACCTTGGTTTTTCCAATTTCTAGCCAAGCTCTAAGTTCTCCATAGCTCTTGGAATAAACTGTTCTCATCTATCTGTTCTGCCAGAGGAAGTCTTCACATGCTTGGGACAGATACCCTCCTAACTCACTGATGGGTCACTGTTGGTTACCCTCAACTTGATTCAGCCCATCTACTTAGATGGCTTACCAGGGCGTGGCTACTACACAAGATACAGCTTCTTGGAGTCACCTGTGAGAGCTAGGTGGAAGGTGAACATCAAAGGTGGAGGAGCAGCCCTGAAAATAGCTTAGGGAGCCCCTGTTCCAGATGTGCTAATCTTCCTTGAACACCTATATACCAGGCACCGAACACCTAATAGCAGGCTCTGAGGATGCAAAGACAAACTGATAAAACTTGATGTAGCTGACATAAATCTCATCTTCTTTCCCAGAAAAACTTTCTCAGCTCCTTTTAATTCTAGTGCCTTCTTTCTGCTAATTATTTCCTATTTATCCTATGTAGAGCTTGTTTATTTATATTTGTCTCCTCTAGTAAAATGTGAGCTCCTTGAGGATAGATAGGAACCATCTTTTGCCTCTTTTTTTCTTCCCAGTGCTTAGCTCAGTGCCTGGAACACCGTAGGTATAAATGTTAATTGATTATTAAATAGTCCTTACCCTTGAAGAGCATAGATTATATTAGAATAAAACAAATAATGGGACTTTAAATGTACTTAGATTCTTGGCATATCTATTCCTTTTTAAACTCCAAGAATCCTGAAAAACCAAGTGCTAGGAAAGTGATTTTTCTTCATTTCTGAGAAGAGCAGAGATATTCATTCTAGTAATGGGAAATGTGGGCCATTCGTTTCTCTGCCCAGATTCTGCAGGACATCTCCCAGGATGACTTTCTCTCACTCTGACAGCAAAGTACTTTGAGGATTTTCTTGGCTGAGATTTACTTGAATGTAGAGAGAAAATCAGAGATTGGAGAATTTTAGATCCAGAAGTGACTTAAGAGATCATTAAGTCCAACCCCCTCATTTAATAGCTAAGGAAAGAGACACTTCAGAGATTGAATGTCTTGTTCAGGTTGCATTACTAGTTAATGCCTTGGGCCTGGCTCCATTTAGGGAAAGAGATCTTATAAGTCCAAAAGGCACCTCTAGGTAGTTAAGGAGAAAAGGATGAAGATGAATCCACTTCTGCTGGTTCCAGCTTGTGTCAAACCTGAAGAATGGTAATACAGGATTTGTGTCATTTATAAATAAAGACTCTATCTGGTGTCAGGAAGGAATCTTATGGAATTAAGGTGGCATTTCACAGAGTTTCCACATAATTCCTTTGAGGTTTCCTGCTTGCTGAGCCCAGCCTTGCCTTCTAGCTCAGCTAAGGGTTCATACAGAGCTAGGGCTTGAACTCAGTCTCTTAGTTCCCTGGTTAGTGCTCATTTCATTGCAGCATGTGATGAGATGTCCGAAATCTTTGTTATTTTATTAACCTACTCAGAAAAAGGAGGGCCACATCATTCTTTCTTTAAATGCTCTCTTAAGACACTAGATCAAAATAATGAATAGAGAGTTAGTCCTTTTAAAAGGGATGTGCAATTACCCTTTCACCAGTTTCTTCACTCTCTAATCTATCTTCCACATGGCTGCCAAATTGATATTCTTAAAAAAACCCTTATCTTTCATATTATCAATACAAAGTATAAAATCAATACAAAAAGCAATCCAAGACCAAAGAGCGGGAAGGGCTAGGCAATGGAGGTAAAGTGACTTGCCTAAGCTAGGAAATGTCTGAGGTTAGATTTGAACCCAAGATGTCCTATTCCTAGGCCTGATTGCCTATCCACTGAACCACCTAGCTGCTCATCCAAATTGATTTCTCAAGACACAGATGCTTCTCCCTTCTCAAGAATTCTCAATGGCTCCTCATTGCCTCTAGGATAAAATATAAGATTTAATAGCCTCACTTTTTAGTGGGCTGGTTCCTACTACCGTTTTTTTTTTCTTAATTACTTCCCTTCAGACATTCTCTGTTCCAATTAAATTCTTCTGCTACCTGTTCTCTTGCACCCAGCATTCTATATCCTTTGCCTTTTCACTCAAGGGAGACCTATAGCTGGAATATTCTCTCCTCACCTCCCCTTCATAAAATCTCTAATTTCCTTCAAATCACAGTTCTGTACATCATGTCTTTCCTCATCTCCTAGTCTTGAATATTCTTTTTCTCTTTATTGAGTATTGAATTCATTTATATTTATTTTATGAGGGATTAGGAGAGTCACTGATCAATTTAAGTCTCTCATCACCAATTGATTTGGTAAGATGACAGGGTATAAGCCATTATTTACAACAATTTAGAGGTACATGCTTATGGAATGTGAATATACCCATTGGTGTTGGACTAATTGGTTTTCATGAACTTGGACTGCCTCCTGATGATTGGCTAAGAATTAACTCACTCAAAGTTGGTCTAGTGCTTTCACTTTTGTTAGATACCTATATATATCATCTCTAGATCTCTAAACCTGTTTGTCTTTCTATCTGTCTGTATTTAATCTATCTATCTATCTATCTATCTATCTATCTATCTATCTATCTATCTATCTATCTGCTTTTTCTCTTGTGTCTTCTTCCAAAATAAAGCAAAGTGGACTGAAGAAATGGGGGAGATGGAAGAGGAACTGTCTTCATCTTTGTTCTAACCTCAGAAGCAATGGATAATGACTTGCCCCAGAAGTAGATGACAGAGGAATGGATGGGTTTTCATGAGGCCTAAAAAGAGAAATCCTGAGACTTGGCTTTCCCAGAATAAGAAAATGCCAGTAAGTAGGGTATTAAGATGTTTGTACAGAAGTGCATGTCAGAAGAGTCCTATTTGTGTCCACCTGTTCTAGTTTTGAGAGCTATTTTGTAGATAACCATAAGTTTAGAAGTTCCTTAGTTTGAGGGTTTAGCTCCAAAATTGTGCCTCGCCATCCAAAACGCACCCAGACAGTTTGTACACTTTACAACATGAGTTGTCTTAGAGATCCATCTTATTTGCAAACATTCCAGTCCTGCCTGGACGACAAGCTGTCTGCCAAGGGACCACTCACTGGAAGCTCAACTGAGAAATGGAACCAGTTCAGAGACCCAGTGAAGGAAACATCAAAGGCAGTCCTAGGCCCAAAACAACACAACCACCAGGACTGGTTCAACGAGAACAACACTCCTATTGAAGACCTATTGAGCAAAAAGAACAAAGCCTTTATAGAATGGCAAAATAACCCAAACTCTGCTCCTAAAAAGGACAGATTCAAGTCTCTGCAAGCCACGGCACAGCGTGAGATCAGGAAGATGCAAGACCGATGGTGGGAAAAAAAGGCAGAAGAAATCCAGCGTTTTGCTGATATGAAAAACTACAAACAATTTTTCAGTGCCCTCAAGACTGTCTATGGGCCATTAAAACCCACCACCACTCCCTTGCTATCCTCTGACGGTGACACTCTCATAAAAGATAAACAAGGCATCAGCAACAGGTGGAAAGAACACTTCAGTCAGCTTCTCAACCGACCCTCTTCAGTCGACCAAAGCGCCCTTGACCAGATCCCCCAAAACCACACCATTGAACAACTTGATGTCCCTCCTTCAATAGAGGAAGTCCAAAAAGCCATTAAACAAATGAGTGCAGGCAAGGCACCCGGTAAAGATGGGATCTCAACCAAGGTGTACAAGGCCTTAAATGGAAAGGCACTCCAGGTATTTCACATAGTGCTGACCAGCATATGGGAGGAGGAAGACATGCCCCCAGAACTCAGAGATGCCTCCATCGTAGCCCTATACAAGAACAAAGGCTCACGAGCAGCCTGTGACAACTACAGAGGCATCTCACTACTCTCCACTGCCGGGAAGATCCTCGCCCGTGTTATACTCAACAGACTCCTGTCATCTGTTTCAGAGCAGAACCTGCCTGAATCACAATGTGGCTTCCGACCAGATCGCAGCACCATCGACGTGGTCTTCATGGTGAGGCAAATGCAGGAAAAATGCCTTGAACAGAAACTGAGTTTCTACATTGTCTTCATAGACTTGACAAAGGCGTTGGATACAGTGAACGGGGACGCATTGTGGGTGATCCTTAGCAAGCTCTGTTACTCAGCAAAATTCGTCAAACTGATCCAGCTCTTTCATGTCGACATGACAAGGGAAGTCCTACCTGGTGGAGAGACTTCTGATTGCTTCAAAATCTCCAATGGCGTGAAACAAGGCTGTGTCCTCGCTCCGGTACTATTCAACCTATTTTTCACCCAAGTATTACGACATGATGTGATAGATCTAGACCTGGGAGTCTATATCAAATACCGACTGGATGGCTCACTATTCGACCTTTGCCGCCTGACTGCAAAAACAAAGACAACAGAGAGACTCATCCTGGAAGCTCTCTTTGCAGATGACTGTGCTCTCATGGCCCACCAAGAAAATCATCTTCAAACCATTGTGGACAGATTCTCCACTGCAACAAAACTGTTTGGCCTGACTATCAGCCTCAGCAAAACAGAGGTGCTGTTCCAACCTGCACAGGGAGGCCAACGAACCAGCCGTGCATTACAATCGACAGCACGCAGCTTTCTAACATCAACACTTTCAAGTACCTGGGCAGCACCATCGCCAACGACGGGTCCCTAGACCACGAGTTCAATGCCAGGATCCAAAAGGCCAGCCAGGCACTCGGGCAGCTGCGCTGCAAAGTCCTCCAACACAGAGGTGTAAGCACTGCAACGAAGCTCAAAGTGTATAACGCAGTGATCCTCTGC
Source organism: Monodelphis domestica (assembly GCF_027887165.1). Classification (NCBI taxonomy): domain Eukaryota; kingdom Metazoa; phylum Chordata; class Mammalia; order Didelphimorphia; family Didelphidae; genus Monodelphis; species Monodelphis domestica. The sequence goes on from NC_077230.1 coordinate 303,021,907, forward strand.
TCGCTCCTGTATGGTTGTGAGACATGGACACTGTACCGGAAGCACATGAAACAGCTGGAGCAATTCCACCAATGCTCCCTCCGGTCAATCATGAGGATCCGATGGCAGGACTGAATCACCAATCAGGAAGTCCTCGACAGAGCCAACTCCACCAGCATCGAAGTCATGGTCCTCAAGACCCAGCTACGATGGTCTGGACACGTCATCCGCATGGACCCACAGCGAATACCAAGACAGGTATTCTATGGTGAACTGTCAGCTGGACTCAGGAAACAAGGCCGACCAAAGGAAAGATTCAAGGATCAGCTAAAGTCTAACTTGAAGTAGGCTGGCATCACACCAAAGCAACTAGAACTCGCTGCCTCTGACAGAAGCAGCTGGCGAACCCACATTAACCATGCTGCCGCCACCTTTGAAGATGAGCGACGTCGATGTCTTGCCGCTGCGCGTGAATGCTGACACCAGGCCACAACCGCACCTCCCGTAACAACTGGCGTCCCATGCCCCATGTGCCACAAACTCTGCGCCTCAGCCTTTGGACTCCAAAGCCACATGAGGGTACACCGTAGATGAAACTGCACAGACAATAGTCATTCTCCGTCACCAAGAGACTACCACCACCACCACCACTACCACTACTACTACTAAGTTGTCAAGCATTGTGCTAAGCCCTAAAGATATAAAAAGAGGCAAAAGGCAGTTCTTGCTTTCAAGATGCTTACAATTAATCATCCCTGTCCTCAAGGGGTTCCTAAGCTTTTAGAAGGAGACAATCTCTACCAGATGAAATATAACTTTGTGATCCAATCCTTCATTGGTGGGTCCCACGAATCTTTTGTATCTTATGTATTTTCTCTGCTTGTGAGATGGATATGTGTGATGGGGTGGAGTTGGGAGTAAGAAGTTGGTATGTGAAATAGAACCTTCATTTAGAACCTTGAATGCCACCAAAGGAGGTCAGACTATAACCCATATTTGGGGAAACTTGGACATGAGCCATGTGGTAAATTTAGGAGATTTTTTGGAAGCAACTAGGGGTCGGGGCAATGAGCCAAAATGAGGATCTGACACATATGGGACTGGACCTAGTCTGGACAATCCTAGAGCCTTATAGGAGTAGAGGAATTGAGCCATTAAACCCTGTTAAGCCTTAATTTCCTCATCTTTTAAATGAGTTGGAGAAGGAAATGGCAACCTAGAACAGTATCTTTGCCAAGAAAACTCCAAATGGACTCACAAAGAGTAGAATGTTTGTAATGACTGTACAACAAAAATCCCTAGAAAAAACTAGTACTATACTCAGGTGCTGAATGAATGTTTGTTGGAGTGAATTAAATTCATAGGTCCTAGAGCTTGAAGTCACCTTATAGGCCATCTAACCCACATACATTCCTTTTTTCAGAAAGGGAAACTGAGGTCCTGAAAAGAGAAATGATTTTTGCCAAGGCCATATAGGTAGCAAGTGCTGGAGTTAGGATTTGAAATGGGACTCCTTGACTCAAATCCATACCATTTTCACTTTTGTTGTTGTTCAGTTGCCATCATGTTGGTCACACAAGTTCATAAATCCTAGAGATTGAATCCAAGTTCAATGTTGTTTCACTTCTCTCCTATACTAAGTTTCTGCTTCATCATTTACTAGATCTATGGCCATTGGTGAGACCTTAGTCTCTGGTTACTCCTCTACAAAATGAAAACAATAAAACTTGTCCTATTTACCTCACAATGTCATGAAGAAAATGTTTAAAAACCCTAATTGTTGTCATTTCAGTTATATTGAATGCTTTGTGACTCCATTTGGAATTATCTTGGCAAAGATTCTGGAGTGGTTTGTCATTTCCTTCTCTAGTTCATTTGACAGATGAGGAAACTGGAGCATGCAAGGTTAAGTGACTTACCTGGGATCACATAGCTTGGATCTGAGGCCAGACTTGAATTTAGGTCCTCAGCACTCCAGACCTGAAATTCTATCCACTGATCCATCTAGTATTATGTAAATGAGAATTTTGAGTTGTAAATGATTCTTGGAGGTTATATCAAAGTACACTACTTTAATTGTGTTTAGTATTTTGGATATTTAATCTTCTGTTTTCTCCTTCAGCCAAAAGCTTTTTTAGCATCTAAAAATACAAGGATAAAAAGACTTTCATTAGATAGGGAGGAGACTCATATGTCATCTAAGGTTATTGAATTGTTTATAGGTCACATGTGATTCCTAATAAGATTTTTTTTTTGTTAAAAAATGAAAACTGAAAATGGTTTTAATATAGTGAGCAAGAATTTGTTCTGGGCTTTAAGTACTTGAAGAATAAAAAATCCAGAAGCTACCCTATAGAAACCACAGAGATCTTTACTAATGAATTTTTGTGATGGCAACACTTGTGATGAAGGAAGAATCACTAGTCAGTAGAGAAGTAGGGGAGACAAGAGTGAATGAAGTTATGGTTTTCTGTACATGCCTAGTATGGGCCTAGTCAAGGAAGGAACTCCAGCATTCTTGGACCTGTAGGCTCAAGAAGAAGAAGAAAGAGGAGGAAGGAAGGAAACAAACATTTACTTAACAATGTATAACTGAAAATTTGTTACACTAAAAAAGAACTACATTTCCCAGGAGCCCACTGACTTCCTGTCCTTATGTACTTCAGAGGATATTAGTGAGTGGGTGGTCCTCTTGGGGCTCTTTCTTGAGTTTACAGCCAGCATGGTGGTAAACTAAGCTCAGGGATTTTAAATGGGCTAATCAGCCATGAGCACATGGGCTTTATTTTGTATCCTCTTTATTCCTTCATTTCTAATGATCTTTTAGGAAATCTAATGATCTCCTAAAATATGACATTTTTATATCAACATTTAATTTTAATTTTTACAACATTGGAAATAAAAAATTACTGCCTTTAAGGAGTTTATATTCTAATTGAGAAATAAAGAAATAAAACGGAGGTTTAAAAAGGGGGATGAAGAAGAGGAGGAAAAGTATTGGATGTGGGGCATGGTTTTTAAGTCTAGAAAGTATGAACCTCCATTATCTGTGTTCTCCGAAATGCTTTTATTAGCATAAATCAGACTGCTAGAAAATTTTTAGAGTTTAGTGACTTGAACAAGGTTAGGTGGGTACTGCCATTTCAGAGTACTAAAAAGGGAACATTGGTAGGATCCGTGGGAAGGTTGCTGTGAATTGAGATAGCAATTGGAGTAGGTGTAGGGTAGGCTCCCAGCTCTGAGTCCATTCCTTTCTTCCCTTTCTGTTTCTTTCTACTCTTTCTAATATCTCTGATGTTCCAATCACCCTCATTTCACCTCTCTGTTTCCTCTATAGGGTTCTGATATCATTCTAATCACTCATGCCAATGTTGTAGAGAAAAAAGTAGTAGGTTGTAAAGTTATGCAAAGGGTTGCCCTCAACTATCTCTAAGATCCTTTCTAGCTGGTATCTTCTATGATTTTAAGAAAGTCTTCTTGAGTTTAGCCCTACAGTCCAGGGCATTGAACACTTGAAGCTAATGTTGAGTCAAGAGGGAGAATCTGGTCAAAATCTTTTTTATTTTGCTTGAATAGTTTCAGTTGGATATCTTTCAGTCTCCAGTGCAGTGGATCAACACTGACTGAATTAGGCTCAGGGTTCACAGTATTGTTGTTTTGTTTCCCATCATCTAATATAGTGCCTAGCACTTAGTAGGTATTTAATAAATTATTGATTTTGACTCAGAGAAAACAGTCCCATGGTAATGAAAATCAATCTGAAATTTAAAAAAAATTATGTAGTAATACTGGAAATATTAAATGACTATGCCTTTGATCAACCCAATCCAATCACACTTAAAATAGGCTACTTCCATTTTCTATTGAGTCAAATTCTATCCTTGCTCAGCTTCAATTCCAAAGCCAAGCTCAAGACCATCTTTTAAAATTAATGTTCTTTCACTACCCCTTAGTGTCTACAGATATCTCTTTTTCCTGTGATCTCCAATAGCATAAAAAAACCTCCAAAACCTCTTATCTACTATCTTAGTATCAATTCTAAGACAGAGGAATGTCAAGGACTGGGCAATCAGAGTTAAGTGACTTGCCCAGGATCACCCAGCTAGGCAGTTTTTAAAGTCACATTTGAACCCAGGTCTTCCTGATTCCAGGCCTGGCTCTCTATCCATTGTGCCACCTAGCTGCCCCAATATCCCATAGCATTAATTCAGTTAGTTAGAGTATTGTGAAATGGAAAGAAAACTAGAAGACCTGGATTAAAATGACCTATTAAAATAAAAGTGCCCATGATCAAGGCTTCCACTTCGAATACTTTCACTATTTGGACCTCTGAAAAATTATAGAATTAGAGTGGATGATCACTAAAGTGTTTTCCTACTTGGCCTCTTCTGAACATGTACCACTCATCTGCCTCCGATGATATACTGTCTTACACTGTTAGCTTTTCTAGTGTGTTTATTTAGACTTAAACCTACTTGAGGACCGACTCCAAGTCTAATTATTCCCTGAATCCCTAGAAAACAACAGATATTCTAGGCTTATAGAATTTAGATTTGGAAGTTACTTAGTGATTGTCTGGCCCAATCTCCTACCATTTTCATCGTGAAAAACAAAACAAAACAACTGAATCCCAGGGAAAGAAGTGGCTTGTAAAAGATTGCTTGGGCAGTCATTAGCATTCCCAAGGCTTGAAGCTCAGCCTCTTGACCCTAAATCTAGGTCATGGTTATTCCACTATATTATACTTTTGACTCATGGGGAAAGGTGATGAAATTGAGGAGGAGAGGAAGTAAAAGTAATTCAACTAGAGCTACCCTTAAGTGTGGGCCCTTATTAAAAATCATGCTGACTTAGTTTTGTACTCTCTGTTGTTTTTCAAGAATTAGTCATCATTCAGTAGTGTTGTATTTGGAAATTGTCATCTACACCCACCTAAGAGAGGAAATAAGATGCAAGAGCCCAATCTCTTTTGTTGATGTGAATCTTTTGGAGTTGTCTTTATCTCATTACAAAATTTACCAACATAAACTGACCACAAGGGAAAGGGATTGTGTGGAATGGGTTGGGAACAGTGGACCCCACCACTATAATAAATTCACAAACTTTGAGTTAAGCCAGAGTATAAAATAGGAGTTTATTCTTTCAAGAAAAAGAACACTCCCAGCTTTGGATGCTTAGGGAATGCCAATGCATTGAACTTAGGGTACCAATTTATAGAGTTTCCAATCACAAAAACCTTCCTCCTTATCTCCCTCCTCCCATCCTTTGTAAAGATGTAACAAGGTAAACCTGTTCAAAGGGAACATAAACCCTTTTTCACCTTCAAGACAAGAGATAAAGAACTTTGGGAATTTCCATGGATGGAGACTTCTGGCCTCCAGAAAACTGCTCAACCCCTTAAGGTTTTTGGAATTTAAAGTAGCCCAAAGGTTTTGGTTTTTGAGAATGGAGTATTCATGTTCCAAAAGGCCTAAGGGGAAACAATAACTTTTCTCCAAGTTCTTGAAAATAGTGGGGTGCTGGCTAAAAAGGCTTAAAGAAACACTTGTTATGAGAAAGGCACAGATTATATCCCACTCAGGATCCTCAGTGATAAACACATCAATGTATTGCTGCTACCTTGCCATTCTTCTAATAAACTTTTAATTTTCTTTGTCCTGAATTTTACCTCCTTAACCAGGGTAAAAGCCAGAAGCAGGAATTTTCCTTTCAACACCCTCCTGTAAAATTTCCTCTAGGTTTCAACAGATGTTGGTCAAATAACTCTAGTTCTTATGAAAGCATTAGGGGGAAACATTCATTATGAGTATGGGACAGCTTTTATAACCTCATTTTGCATTTTAAAACTTATAAGAGACTCATAGTAGCCAGTAAATAATTGACACAACTCTCCTTTTTCTTCTTTGAATTCTATCTCCTCCCTCCCAAACTCCCCCATGGGGACTAAAATCTACCTTGGCTTTCCAATCCAGGTTCTTTTTGGATCTCTATATGTTGGAAGCAAATTTCTCTCTATATTATGTCACCTTTTTAAACATCATCTCTCAGTGACCTGGAGGTCAAAGACTACTGAGTATATTCAGGTATAGACAAGCCCTCAGAGAAAGGAAGTTAAAGAACCAAGGAACTAACAAGAGGGGAAACTGATTCCACAGGCACTGCTACCTGGGCAGCTTAGGCAAATTAAGAAGCTATGATTGGTTCCTTAGATGTGATGTGTGAGAGCTAGTGGGTGGAGAAAAGAGCTTATAAGAGGAGATCTAGGAGGAAGTAGTGGTCTTCTGACTGGAGCATGGAGAGCTAAAGGGACCCTTTTTGGAGTTTAGCTACAGATTCATCATGGCAGCCAATAGATTAGAAAGCTAAGTATCTCTTTACTCTTTCCTACCTTTCCCACTCTTTACTACTACTACTTTGATTTAATAAAGTTATTAAGCTACTATCAACCTCATACTTTTAATTATTACATATAGAAAAAAGAGCTTTTGCAGGTTTGTTGGTTTCTCCTCTTAGGCCCAGCACAAATGGGTGACTCCAAACCCACAATAACCCTGTCTACCAAATTGAAACTCCTTAACTACTAGGATTTAATCACTCATTCTCAGTGATTTGAAAATAGATTAACCTTCCATAGGGAGATACGAAGTTCTAAACAAAGGCTCAACTTCTCTTTTCCTCAGAGAGTTGGTTCCCGCTTACAGAATCATCAAAGAGGAAGAGAAGAGAGAAAGAGAATACAGGACACTTATCTTTTCTATTATTTAGATGAAATTTATTTTGAAATTTAGTACTTCTTGCAGCCTCAGAAGCTCACTTTCCCTCTCACTCCCCAGGGCAAATTAAACAATGAAACAATTAGGAATTCATCAAGTCCTAATGGCTCTATCCTTAAGGAAATAATCATTTGAAGAATCTTAGATTGTCTGGGAAAAAAGGAAAAAATGAGACAGGCAGGCCAAATGTTAGAAACCTGAAAGCATCATCATAGAAAGAGAAAGAGGTTGAGTTAGCTGCTTCCTGTGCATAATTTCCCTGTACTTTGATCAGTGTATTGAGATGCCATGGGGAGGAGAAGCTGAGTCAGCAACAGCCAGTCAGAGGAGCAAAACAGCTTGACTTTGCTCAGAGTACCCCCTAGAGCTGAATTCTCCAGCCAGCAATCAGAGAAAAGGTGCAATTAAGCAAATTGAAACAAAGAAAGAAAACAAAATAACCACCCCCCAAAGAGTCATTGGGTTGTAGAATTGTATGGTATTCAAGAGATCGATTTAGTATCCCCCTCCCCTTTCATTTCATAGATGAAGAAACTGAGGCTCATCCAAGTCTTAGCATATAGGGTCAGTAACAGGACCCTTTCTGGGGATGGCAGTGTAGGAATTAGCAATCACTATCATTATTCATCTCCTGGATATATGGTGTTGTTATCAGTCTGTCTTTGCCTAGGACAAAAGAGAATTTGAGGCCTCCATCTGCTTTCTGGGAAAGGTTTTGTAATCATCCAGGAGTGTGGCAGCTCCTTTCTTGAAATTTTTCAGTACCTGGGGATTAGGAGACATTTAGTACACTGAATACCTAGGCAGTCATGTGGTTCAGTGGAAAGAACCTGGAGTCAGGAAGACCAAGAATTCAAAGCTGACCTCACTTAATAGTATAATAATATATATATTAATATATAATAATAAATGTGACCTTGGACAAGTCATTTAACCTCTGACTTTCTATTGGAGAAGGAAATGACAAAACATTCCAGTATCATTGCCAAGAAGACTTCATGGACAGGAACTGGCACGCTATGGTCAACAGGGTCACAAAGAGTCAAACAAGACTGAACAAAAACCGCTTGTCCATACTGGGAGTTACTCCTGGCACCTCTTTCCATTGCAAACAAATAACTCCATCTGGACTTGACTATTTCCATCAATGACTCACCAAGTCTTTTTGATACCTACTTTTAATGTCTTCTGAATCTACCCTTTCCTTATCATTTCTACTACTACAGACAGGGCAACGATGGCCTCAAAATTATACTCAGGAGGCTTTGCATTGTTTTGTTGAATATGAATAGGAATGTGAAATATATTGGTCAAATTCAAGGCCAAACTCTAAGCAACTGTTTCTTCTGTAAATCGGTCTCTTTCTGTCCATCTTGTCCAATACCAACAAAACTGTATTCCCAAATGAAGCCTAAAGATATTATCTCCATTTGCTTTATAGTGAATGTGATATGTGAAATGGACTATGGCTTTCCTCAAGCCTGTGAAACATTTCAGTTTACTTTTCCAATTTCTCCTTGACAAAAAATTTACTCTATATTTAGCTTTTCTCACAACGTAGTTTTTGGTAGACTTTAAGGCTCAGTAAAACACAACAACAACAACAAAACAGGAAAAAATGATTTCAAGAAGGACAAATAAGAATTCAACAGATTTTCCTTTGGAATATGTTTATCCCACTTTTCTTTCCAAACTAAATTTTGCATTTGCTTCTTCTCATTGATAGGTTAATATGGATATGATATTTTTTGAAGGGATTTTGCTTGCTTTTTTATCCCCCCTCATCTCTTTGATCTTAGAAAAAGTTCATCAACCATAAATCCTCAAACTAAACTAACAGGGGAAGAAAGGCTTCATACTTACTAATAGTTTGAGTTTTCCCAAATATTTATCTTTGTTCCCCAAACATATCGTTTTATAAATATACATTTTAAAGATCTCCTGTTGTGTAACATGATACAATGGTAATCAATAGTAATTTGTGAAATGGATTATATACCTGTGGAGAAAATATGCAAAAAGTGGCAGTTTGTACTCCCAACAACATATAAATCACACTCAAATGTGATTCTGAAACAAGATTATGAGAGAGGCCAAAATATCATGTGTATGGCACCTGTGACATCCAACCTCTATATCCTTTTTTTATTTCCTGGTGTGTCCACCATACTTTGAATTCTCTGTGCCAGATAGCACTAGACTCAGTCTGACATTTTTTTTCCCTTTGTGGAAGACTTGGAGTAGAATGTGGACAGTGTGTATAGAGGCACAGTGGATAGATTGCTAGGTTTGGAGTCAGGAAGAACTGAGTTCATTAAGGCCCCAGTTACTTTCTAGCTATATGACCTTGGGCAAATCACTAACCCTGTTTACCTCTGTTTCCTCATCTGTAAAATGGGCTAGAGAAGGAAACCATTCCAGTATCTTGGCCAAGAAAACTTCAAATGGGGAAGAGGTGGATACAACTGAAATAGCTGAACAAAATAATGAGCATGGACAAGTCACTTGATTTTTGTTTTCTTCAGTTTCCTCAATAACACTTACATTGCAGGGCAATGAATGAATGAAGATCAAATGAGATAATATTTGTAAAAATATTTATTCCTTTATTTTCCCTCTCCTCCTCCCCCTTTCCATTCAATTTTTGGAGAAGGTTAAGAATATGCTGAACAGTTTAGTATAAAAGAAGAACTTCAAATAAAAAATGTATCCACTGCTTCCCTTTAAAAATAAAAGAGATTATATATTCTCACATTGTCCCTAGACATTGGACATTATTTACACAGTAAGAACTTATCTTAAAGTTCATAGAGACATTTTGTTCTTGTGTAAATCTCTTTGACGTTCAATGTTAGCTGAGCTGGGGTTCCAGCAAAGGGGAAGGCCAGAATTGACTGACTCATTAGCACTTTGTGTCAGGCTCTATTTCCCTAACAGCTTTCCTTTTGTTATTGTTCTGCTGTCACCATCCTCTGTTTCTAGTTCAGGGTCTTGGTATTTATAGCTTTGGAATATGGAGAAAATTTTACAGTTCTTCTAATCCTATTATCTCATTTTACAGATGAAGAAACTATAGGTTTCTAGTAAAAAGAATGGATGCAGAATGGATATTAGGTCTTCTCACTCCAAATCCAACACTCTTCTTTGAGGTGTCTTGGAAAGATCCAAGGTTGGGTGTTTTCATTGCTCTTTCTGTCCTAAAGAGCAGCTTTACTGCTCTCCAATATTTTATTCCCCTTGGTGCCATATCTCAAGTAGCTGAATTCCACTGGATTAGCTGACAATGGTAGTTCCTTCTTGCCTCTGGGGTATTGAATTTTTTAATCTGCTAAATTTTATATCCAGATCCACAACTGGACTTTTCACACAAAAAGCTTCTTCAGATGGCTGTGGAAAGGAACTCTGTTTGGTCCGTTCTGATGAATATTTTCCACTCTGGGCTGTTTACAGCCTTTTGCCTTCTCCTTCCCCCAGCACCTGAATAATGTGCCTCTAACTCTTGGCAGCTTTTCCATGGAATCTTTTAAGGTTCAGAAAGGCTTTCCTTCCATTTGTTTTTCTATGTCCCAAATAGACACTAACTTTAGATTTTTAAACATATTAACTTTATATTGAGCTTTGCAGTACACAAAAACCTTAAGTGTTTTTTTTAAACAAATTGTTACTTAACACTATCCTATATTTTGTAATAAAGACTCCTCTGATTTTTCAGTTTAGGCAAGAGTCCTTCTTTATTGGTAAAGCTAGCATTTCTAATACTATATTAAATAATAATGGCGATTTATGGATATCCTTTCTTCATTCCTGATCTTATTGGGAAGGCTTCTAACTTATCCCCATTGTAGATGGTACTTAGGGAAGGTTTTAGGCAATTACTACTTATCATTTTAAGTGTAAGGGTTAAAAAATTAAGGTTGTACTAAATATAAGAGAAATGTGGTCACTGAAATTAATATATCTCAAGTCAAAATGACTTTATAGTAGTTGCATTTACAAAATAGAGGGGAAGAGTAAGGTAGAGAAATGAGAAATGGGGTAGAGTAAGAAATATAGCTTAATGACCCTAAATGTTTTTCCAGTGCTTGGCTCAACTCAGGCTGGGCTAAGGGCCACCTCAGGGCCCTTAGTTGGAGGGCCTTTTAGCCAGAGGACCTGGTGGTGAATAATCACATGGCCTCCTCAAGAGGGAGGGCTCTCTGTTGTTAATCTCTCCAGAAGCCAGGAAATGAAGGTCAGCTTTTTCCACTCACCAATCCAAAGTCCAAGGGGAGAAGATCCAAGAGCAGTCTTACCAGAAGCAGTCTGAGGTCCCAAGCTGGAGCTCCTCCAAGGCCAAGTTTGAAGGAGAAATAGCTTGTCACAGGAAGATGAAACTACTTTTAAAGACCCTTCTTTGCGTCACTTCTTATGCCTTCCTTCCATTTTATGTGGACCAATCACAGTTTTAGAATTTTCTTAGAACTGCTCAGGAGGCAGTCAGTCATTTCTGAGTCGTCACCTACTTTAGCACATGGTTTGTAGACCTCCCCTCACTTAAATACTTCTGGTGATTAAATCTAAAAGTAGGAAGGAGAGAGTTAATCCCATCTTCACAATTCCCCTGTGATCCTTTGGGAGACTAGTCTCCTCAATGGATCATTTGACATAATCATCTTATATCCCTAAAAATCTTTTAAGTACAGGTGTATACAATATTGCATCTTCTAAGAGGAAATTACAATAGAGATAGAGATAGGAGGGAAATAGAAGTGAGAGAGACACATTTATTCTTATACTTTCTAATATTTTTAACACCCATTTGGTATCAAAGTGTTTTCTGCATCTATTGAGATAATCATGTAATTTCTGTTAATTTGGTTATTGATATGGTCAATTATGCTGATAGTTTTATGAATATTAAACTAGCCCTGCATTCCTGATATAAATCCCACCTGGTCATAGTGAAGGATCCTTGTGATATATTGCTGTATTCTTCTTGCTAGTATCTTATTTAAAACGTTTGCATCTATATTAATGAAATTAGCCTATAATTTTCTTTCTTTGTTTTTGTTCTTCCTGATTTAGGTAACAGGACCATAATCATTTCATTAAAATTTTTTTTTGTAGGATTTCTTCTTTGCCTATTTTCCCAAATAGTTTGTGTGGTATTAGGATTAATTGTTCTTTAAATGTTTCATAGAATTCAGTTATGAATCCATCTGACTCTGGGAATTTTTTCTTAGGGAGTTCATTGATGGCTTGTTCAATTTCCTTTTCTGATATGGGATTATTTAAGCATTCTATTTTTTCTTTTGTTAATCTGAGAAATTTGTATTTTTGTAAATATACATCCATTTTACTTAGATTGTCAGAGTGATTGGTATAGTGGCTGATTGCTTTAATTTCTTTTTCACTGATGGTGAGTTCAGCCTTTTCATTTTTGATATTTGATTTTATTTTTTCTTTCCTTTTTTGAATCAAATTAACCAACACTGTCTATTTTATTTGTTCCCCCCACCCCATAAAACCAACTTCTAATCTTACTTATTATTAGTTCAAAATAAGTTCAATGGTTCTTTTACTTTCATGATTTTATTAATTTCTCCTTTAATTTTTGGGATTTCCAATTTAGTTTTTAAATGAGGATTTTTAATATGTTCTTTTTCTAGTTTTTTAAGTTGCATGCCCAATTCACTACTCTGCATTTTCTCTATTTTATTGATGTAAGCATTTAGAGATATACATTTTCTTTTAAGTCTTACTTTGTATCCTATAAATTCTGTTATCTCCTCATTGTCATTAATAAAATTATTGATGAATTTTCTATAATTTGTTCTTTGACCCACCCTTTTTAGCATTATATTATTTAGTCTCCAATTCATTTTGATTTCTCTTTCCATGGTTCTTATTGCATTATGGATGTACTTGTTATTTCTGCTTACTGCATTTTGTATAGGAGCCTTAAGTATTGCTGAAAATAAGGTATATTCCTTTCTATTCCCATTCAATCCTCTCTGGAGACATTATTTTAAAGTTGTTTGGAGGGGAATGTTGAGAGAACCAGCTGGTTTCTGACTGGTACTCCACTATGTTGACTCCATTTGTCTATAGTTTAAAAATACTTACTCAAAATCAACAAAAGGTCCTTAAGTCCATACTTTCATCCTAAAAGACAAAAAAGTATAATTATGCACAATAGTTTTACAAAACAACCATTTGATGTATTTCCAATTAAAATGCTATCTTTTAATTAAATAGAATTTAAAAGTATGATTATTAATCAACTGAAGCAACTTTCATTTTACTTTAAAGATCTAGATGTTTCTAAGTATCAATGGATAAATATGGACAAATATGACATATTTGCTATTATTCCATCTGTACCAGAATTGTTAACAGAATTATCTTATAATTATATTTTTAAATAAGTGAATAAATGTCTGAACATTCTTACTCTATTTTGAATATAAGTGAATGAAAAGTTCTCTGACATATACCATTTTTAGCATCTTATTTGAGTAAAGTGAAGTTTTCTACTGTACTATTACAAAGATAAAATATAATTTGCATTTAGTAGTTATAATGAGTAAATAAACTTGATAACATTTTTTTAAATTTTTTTAATTGAAAAATATTTATTTTTTCTTTTTGAGTCCAACTCTGTACAGAAGGTATCATATTAGGTCTGTAGAATGTGGTCTTTCTATAAACATGTCCATGTCTCCAGTGTGAAAAAAAACCCTAATTTATCCTTCCTTCTCCATGTTCTCTCCTCTTGCTTCTTAACCCCTTAGGATCTGGTTTTTGAACCAAGAATGAAATCTAAGAAAAGGCAGTGTAAAAGAAACTAAAACAAGATAAAATAATTCAGATAGTTTTTAGGTCAGAGTAAAGGGGCAATGTGGTATAATGGAAAAAAGAATTAGATTCATGTTCAAATCTCAGCTCAGCTACGGGTTTGGTTTTTAAGTACTCTAAACCAGTTCAACCCAGTCAGAACCAGTTCAAACAGGCCCAAACCAACCCAAACAGGGTCTGACTGGCTTAAACTAGTCAGACCGTTTCAGACCAATTAGAATGGGCTGAAACCACATCAGAGCAGTCATAATGAGTTGAAACTGCTTAGAATCAGTTCAAGCCAGTCAAAACAGGTTTCGACATGTTCAGTCCAGCTTTTAAAACCGGGGTCAAACCACACTAAATCAGTTGGAACTACTTCAAACCAATCAGAACTGACAAATCAGTCAAAACTAGCCAGAACTGACTCAAATTGGCCCAAACCAGATCTGACTGGCTTAAGCCAGTTGGAGATCTGTTTTGACTGATTTGAACTGGTTTATAGCACTTAGAATCTTTTAAAAAAATAATTGAACTAAAGTTCCCTAATATAATAATTTGCATATATAAGTTTTTAATAAATATTTGCTAAACTGAATTTAAATTGAATTGTATTATTCTTTATATGGATAGATTTTCAAAGCTAAAGACATACATGTATTTTCAATTCCCTAATACATGCTTACAGGATTTAAAAGTATCTAAATGTTTGATTACTTAAGTATTTGGATACCATATCCTTAAATATTTATGTACCAAATACCTAAGTATTTAATAAAATACTTAATTACCCAAGTACAAGTACCTGAGTATTTCCTTTCATATGTGCCTTATTTCAAGTTCCATCCAGCTTACATTGGTCAAGCTGTTCAATCTGGTTCATTCAGATTTGCTCTGGTTAGAATTGGTTCAAACTATTTCATTTTGATCTGAACTGGTCCAAACCTGTTCAAACCAGTCCAAAGCCATTCACACTAGTCCAAACTGTTTTCATCTGGTTCAAAAGCATTCTGTCTAAGCTTTTATCCCAAAGAGATTCAAGTTGGTGCAATCCAGTTCAAATGGAATTTAATCCTAACTTTACTTCTAACTCGAAGTACTTAAGTGCCCAAGTTCCCAATAACTGAATCACCTAAAAACCTACCAATTTCTACTTAATCATTTAAGTGCCTAAGTGCCTATCTCAGTTGATTTTTCAACATAAGGAACCTTCTGTGTCAAGGTCAGTTGGCAAATTTGAGCTCACAGATATTTTGCTTGCCTTTGAAATGTACATTCTCCCATTCACCATGAATAGTGTCTTTGTCCTAAGCCTCTATCTTACTTAAGGATGCTGTGCTCTTACTGTTCAGTGAGCATTTAGCTCATATTACCTTGTATTATTCTTTACTTTTACACTCATTACTCTTTTATTTGTCCTTTTTTCTAATAAGCACTTTTATGACAGGACTGGAAGCATTTCCAATACAGTGGAGAATAGACACTGGATAGAGATGACAACTTGAGATTCTTGGTGCTTTGAAGGAGAAGGCAGATGTCAAATCAGTTTAATCTTTTCAATAAGGAATCTGAGAGCCAGTGATAATTCTTTTCCTAGTAAAGCAACAGATTAGTCAAGAGTGAAACCAAAGTCACATGCTGCTCTCTCCACTATTCAGTCCTTTGTCCTCTTCCTATCCAAAAGTAACCTCTTCCAGCTCTTCAGACCTGAGATGGTTCAGTTAGTTTCACTTTATCTAGATAGGCAGCTTATAGCAGTGGCATACAATAAAGGAAGGTCCAGAGAAAGAACTGAATTGAGAAGGACTAACAAGAGATGGCCATTAGTTTATGAGCTCCTTGAAGGCAGGGCTAATCTTTTTTTTTTTTTTTTGTATCTGCAATGTTTAGCATGGTGCCTAATATTTGGTCACATTTGATTTGGTCACAAAGAGAGGTTGAGGGTATAAAAACTAAAATTAATCTAAATAATAAAAATATATTTTAAGAGATTTATTAATGATCATTAGAAGTAAAGGAATAAAAAGGTAACAAAATAAAAAGCCACATGGTCATGGCTAATCACCTGTTCAAAATTCCCACTTACTGCCACAGTCACTGACAGGAAGAAAAGAGCCCAAGAGCAGCAACCCTACTGCCTAATATCCTCTGTCTACAGGAAGTATGTGATGACAGGAAGTCAGCAGGTTCCCAGGAAATGTAGTTTTTAGGGTAACAGATTTCCAATTATACAAGGGGTAGGACTGAGTTCAGGTGGAGTAGAAGGGAGTCAAGGTTCTAAAATTAAAGATTAATTTTAGCATGGCATAGTGACCTGGGTACTAGATGGGGAGTCAAGAAGACATGGTTTCAAATCCTGTTTCATTTTGGAGTTGTGTGACCTAGACAGATAACTAATCCCTCTGTGCCCCAGTTTCCTCCCTGGACTAGATGGTCTATAAGTTCTTTTCTAACCTCCTTGAGCTTCAATTTCCTCATCTATAAAATGACTCAATAACCTCTTTGGTCCCTTCATAAATCTATGATCCTATGATTTTTGTCTAGGGCTGGTCCTGTTTGTGGTCAAAACATTTGGCTTGCTTTCCACATGATCTCAGCCATTATATAAAAGTGGAAGCTGTTCGGGGAACATTCCTTTTACAGGCATCATAGATTTAGAGTGAGAAGGGAGCTTGGAGATCATCCAGGCCTGGAGAAGTGCAGGGACTTGACCACAGAGCTCCCTTGGTGGCCACACTCAAGAGAAGAAAAGTGAAGATTGAAACAAATTTCCTGATTTTAGCAACTGTCCTATGAAAAGGACCCAGATACTAAAGTTTGATTTGAAAGCATAGCATTTTGATGACAAAATATTTATTCGGTTCGTAAATAGCTGGACCGTTCCCCTTTAAATGTTCTTTTCCATTCCTCAGGCCTGGTGTAATCAGCAGATGGCCCCCATCCCCTCCCCCTTCTCCTTTTTAAACGACCCTGCTAATAGCCAATATCCTGGAGAGACCAAAGCCTTCAGGGGGATCAAGGCCATTACTACCCTGGCCAGCAAATGCAGAATGCTCTTGGGGATTGCTGTTATTTGGTTAGGGGTGAATCAGGGCTCACAGCCGGTTGAAACATCAAAACACTGAGGGTGGAGGGGTCACGATGACTCCTTCCAGAGAGAGAGCCAAAGCAGCTGTCAGATTCCAGAGGCTTTTGTTAGTACAGCATCTCTTGCTCTGTGTTTCCAAGGCATGCTGTATCTAAGTCTATAGATCTCTATTTATTCCTCATCTCCATAAGCGCTAAACCCTATTCATTACTTAGCCTTGTGCATCCCTGTGGACCTCTTTGCCCATTAATCCAGTGGTGTGCAGTCGGCCACAGACAGACACACCAGCCTATTTTATGGAGGAGGCAGCCCCCTGATACAGGAATGTTCTGAGATGCTGCCACTCTGTGGCCTTGTAGGGATGCTACAAGAGCATACAAAAGAGGGCTTCTGCAGCCGGGCATAGCCAAATAGCAAGGGGCGAAGGTTCCCAGAGACTGGTGCTAGGTGTCAAGGTTGTAGGATGGCATGCCCTGGGCCAGAGAGAAAGCGTTTTTGGGGGGGGGGCTTGCTCACAAGGGAAGGACACAGAAAACTGAAAACTGAGGGAGAAAGGGAAGAGGAAGCATGGGAATAGAAAAGAAAGTAACAATAGTGTAGAATGATAATTAAATGCTGAATCTTGGGCCCTTTTTCTAACAGAAAAAAATCTAGGCCATTTCTCAGAGAGAGGAGAGAGAGAGAGAGAGAGAGTGAGAGCACTAGGGAGAGATGACAGAAAGATGAGTCAATGGAATATTTTCTGCTGGCTGCTTGGGTTTGGGTGACTCAGTCTCCCCCACACACAAGTCTATTCTTAGGGGTCTTGGAGAGATCACTGAGGTGCTTACAAGGGCACCGACAACAAGTCATGAGAACTAGAATCCAGTCTTGGTTCTGCCACGAAGAATTCCATGATTCTTTTATCCTGTAAGTGGGCAAAATAAAAGAAAGTCCCCCAGATAAGTCACATTTGGTTTTGATATGTAGTGAGAGGCACATGACTCCAGGGAAAGGGTACAGATGTCCACAGAAAGCCCCCCCCCCCTTATGCTGAGTTATCTCTGGGAGGGACAGTCCCACCCCACTAGTGAGTGCAAGGGAGAAAGGCTCAGCTGATTGTGGATAAATCACAAAATGAGGCTCGATTATAGCACACTTCAGTGTAAGCCTTTTAGTGCTGCTAATCAGGAGCCAGATTATGCTCAGTCAACTGTGCTAATTTATCAAAGATACAGTCAGAAGTAGCCTATTGACCCACTGGTTATTTCATATAATAAGCTGTCTTGGTTCCTCTGTTGGGAGGTTGTTAATTCTTAAATGGTGGCAACTTAAAAGGTATCTGCCATTTGTACATTTGGGAGAGCCTAACCTTTGTAGGAACGAGACTTGGTTCAGGTCTTCACAAATTTGCTGATTCTGCTAATAAATGGCCTCTACACTTCTCCCCACTTGCTAATATGGTTAGTTTCCCCATTATTAGGACTAAGGACTAAATTGGATGTAGACCCACATCTTGTATTTTGGTGTCTTCTAGTATTGTCATTTAGAGGCTATTTGGGAAGAGAGATTTGGAGAGAAATAAAAGTCAAACTGAACTATGATCTTTTGATTTTTAAAATTAAAAATGTAATCCAAATCAGTAACTAATAGCAGGTAATCCAATTTGACCCCATCAATGATTCTTTTTTTTATCAGCTTTTTCAATTTTACAGATAGATACTATGATAGAATTTCTATCATACTGATTTCACTAATAGGCTACTAGGAAAGAGATTATTTTTCAGAAGATAGACTGTTCAATAGTATGTTGGTTTGTCAACTCCCATTTAGGTTTCAAATATTAAAAATAATGAACACATTGGCTTTTAAATCATGGAGGCATTCATTAGGGACTTGAAAATATATGTCTGTCTACATATGACCATATCACATGGCATGGAGAAGCTATTAATATAATAATACAATTCACTATAAATTCAATTGAATGAGCATTTAAAAATACTTACAATGGACAAACCACTGTATTAGGTAGCAATAATACTAAGATTTAGCCCCTTCATTAAGGAAGTCATGTTTGAGTTGCAGAGAAGATCAGGTCTAGGGAAGCAGCCTGCCCAACAAAAGTGCTGCCCAGGTTGGGGATACGCTAAAAGCCAAAGGACATGGGGTGGCTGACTTTGTCTAAGCTACAAATATGCCTCACTCCCTAGGGTGTTGCAAGTTAGTACCCAGTCTTCCCACAGTGACAGAGTACCTTTGGCAGAGGGTACAACCCAGGTTTAGTGTGTGTGTGCGTGTATTATATTATATAGGTATTATTAAAAAAAAAAAACAACCCAAACAACCCCTTACCTTGGTTGGTATTACCTTGGTATTGGTTCCAAGGCAGAAGAGTGATAAGGATTAGGCAAGGGGGGTTCAGTGACAGTCACCGAACTAGGAAATGTCTGAGGCCAGCTTAGAACCCAGGACCTTCTATCTCTGGGTCTGGCTCTCACTTTCCTGAACTGCTACTATTTTTTTTGTTATCTTAGTAAATGATTTTTCTATGAATTTATTTTGTCACCTGACTGACTATTAAAGATAAGCCTGCTATTTGAGACTTGTGATCTAGAGTTCTGGGAATGTAGATCTAGGAAGTACCTTTCAACCTGTAAATAGTTGCCCCTCTAGATGACCCAGTCTGCACCCTATGAGAACCAACTTTGGGGGGGGGAATTCTATATATAAAAAAAGGGGCAAACAAATTTATATAAAACACTTTTGGGGAGTCATAACAGGAGAGAGAGAGGCATTAACAACAGAGAGGAACAAGAAAGACCTCTAGTAAGATTTGGCACCCAAACTGAGCCTTGAAAGTAGCTGAGGATTCTAAGAGGATGAAATGAGGAGGGAGAACATTCCAGACCTTGGAGATAGCCTGGGCAAAGGAATACAAGTAGGGTCTGAAATGTCATGTAGGGGAACTTCAATTCAGTTGGAAAGTATGGTGCATGAAGAGGAGTAACATGAACCAGGTTTGCAAAAAGCCTGAATATAAAGGCCTTTAAGTTCCATGTAGAATAAATACATTTTGTTCTAGAGACAATAGGAAGCCATTAAAACTTCATGAGCAGGTAACACAATCAGTTTAGGAATATCAATTTGGTAGCTATGGATTGGACCAGGGAGACCAATTAGGAGTCAATTGCAGTAGTCCAGGTGAGAAGTGATGAAGGCTTAGGTTCTGATGGTGGTCATGTTGTTGGAAAGAAGGAAATAGATGCACGGGATGCTATCCAGGTAGAATTCACAAGACTTGGCAATGGTTTAGATATGGGGAAGAGGAAGAGAGAAAAGACAAAGATGACTGAGATCTTGAACCTGAGTTATGGGAAGGGAAGGATGAAAGGCTGTGGAAGATAGAAAGATAATAATTTAAATTTTGGACATGAAGAGTTTGAGATGACTATGGGACATACAGTTGGAGATATAGAGCAAATAGTTGGTGATGCATGATTGAAACTCAGGGCAGACACTTCACCCTAATTGCCTCACCCTTATCATTCTTCTGTCTTGGGAACAATATCTAGGATCGATTTTGGTTCTTAGACTAACTAGTTCTAAATCTATGATCCTATGAAATCAGTGATCTCACTGCACACAGAGAGCTGGTTTAGAGATGAGTCCCACAACTATGCCCAAAGGACTATAAAACTATGTTTACACTTTGATCCAGCAATACCAGGTCTTATTTCCAAAGAAATTTTTAAAAAAAGGTTGGAGTGGGGAAAGGACCTATTTGTACAAAAATATCTATAGCAGCTTTTTTAGTGAAGACTAAGAATGGATGAACAAGTTGTTGTATATGTTGAATGTGCTTGCAATGGTATCCTATTGTTCTATAAAAAATGCAGAATTATTCTGGAAAAAACTGGAAAGAATTAGATGAAAAATGCAAAATGAAGGGAGCTGAACAATAACAGTAATATTGTACAATGATCAACTTTAAATGACTTAGCTATTCTTAGCAATACAATGATCTAAGACAATTGCAAAGAACCCATAATGAAAGAACTTATAGAATCTGAATGCAGATCAAGGCACACTCTTTTTCACTTTCTTTTCTTCATTTTTTATGTCTTCTACAGTAAGACTAATATGGAAATATGTTTTGCATGATCACACATATATAACCTATATCAAATTGCTTACCATCTCAAGGATGAAGGAGGGGAAAGAGAATGGGAGGGAATTTGGAACTCAAAATTTTAAAAAATGAATGTTAAAAATTGTTCTTACATATAGTTGGGAAAAAATAAAATATTTTTTAAACCCTTACCTTCCATCTTGGAGTCAATACTGTGTATTAGTTCCAAGGCAGAAGAGTGGTAAGGGCTAGGCAATGGGGGTCAAGTGACTTGCCCAGGGTCACACAGCTGGGAAGTGTCTGAGGCCATATTTGAACCTTGGACCTCCCGTCTCTAGGCCTGGCTCTCAATCCACTGAGCTACCCATCTGCCCCCCAAATAAAATATTTTTGACAAAAATAAAGTAAAAAAAATCACATTCCATTTCATCATGAAAAAACAACAACAACTTAGGACACAAATGAGGTTCAGATATGTGGATTTGGGAAATATCTACAGAGAAATTAATGTTGAATTCATGGGAACTGAGGAAGTCACTAAGAGATAGCATAACGAAAGAAGAGAAGAGGGTCCAGGATGGAGCCCCATCATTTAGCCCCACGTAGTGTGTGAGAAATGGATGATCATCTAACAAAGGAAACTGAGGAATGGTCAGCCAGATGAGATCAGTGTCAACAAAACCTAGGAAGGAGAGAATAACCAGAAGGAAGGGGTAGTGAGGGATGTAAAAAACTGGATAGAGGTCAGTCAATAAGTAAGACAAAGTTTTATATAAACATGTATCTTTTTGTTAAATGATGCCTTCTCTAACGAGGAGAGGTATGGGGAAGGAGGGGGCTCCCTGGGTATTTTGATGTAACAATAAACATACAAATGAATGAATTTTTAAAAATCAAAAACAATTCTTTCTTAAGCACTTACTATGTTTTAGGTACTGTGCTAAGCTTTGGTAATCCAAAGAAAGAGGAAAACAATGCTTACCCTCAAGTAGTTCATCTCTGAATGGAGGAGAAATCATGTAAGTAATTAGATACATGAAAAATGTGTACATGTAAATGGAAAGTAATCTCAGAGAGAAGGCATAGAGGGCAGGAGTGATGTGGGACAATTGCCTCTTGAGAAAGTGAGCTTGGAGCTGAGTTCTGAAGAAATCTAGGGAAGCTAAGAGATGATACTAAAGAAGGAAAACATTCAAGGCATGGTTTGAAGGCACAAAAAGAGAAGATGGGGTGCCATGTGCTTGGTACAGCAAGAAGGCCAGGATACTTGGATCACAGAGTGCATGGAGGGAAGTTAATTTTTTTATTTTTTTCCAAATTATAGAAAATTTTATTTAATTAATTTAGAATATTTTTCCATGGTTACAAGATTGATGTTAAGTATAAGATTGTAAAGGCAGGAAGTAACGAGGCTGTGAAGGATTTTCAATGTCAATTGCTCCTGTGATTTTATAAGGTGGGTTACTCTTGTGTCTCAACTGAAGGCTTTAGGACAGGGCTCAGCTGAGATTCCAACTTGGTCTCCTTGGACTCTAGTCTGTCTATTTCTAGAGGTGCACTCAACTTTAGGTAGCTGTGTACCAGCCAGTAACCTGGAGCTGCATGGCTTCATTAGGCTGTTGTGGGGCTAAATTCTTAGGCTTCCTGAAGGCTCTGGAAGTACCTTATTGGACCTTTCAAAGGTCAGACTTTGCCATTATTAAAAAACACAATTTGGCTGGTATTTGTGCAATCTCCTTATTAGTTTGATCTTATCCAGTCAGCTGAGTGAATTCATAGTGATAGCCCTTGACCAGTCACATGACTGCGGGGGACAGCATTGCTTAGTAGAATTTCCCTACTGGTCAAAGTGATTATTAGACTGTTACAAGTACAGTAGTAGAAGAATGTGTTTGATGAGTGATGAGTATTGTTAACTCCTTTAATCTATTTACCCAATATGAATAACTCTATTGAATTCCAATCAAGAAAAAAAATTAAATATACAAGTTGATGTAGGTATGAAAGAGCACTAGAGTTAGAATTAGAAGACTTCAATTCCAATCTTGACTCTTCTGACTACCTGTCTGACTTTGGACTATGGGCCTCAGTTTCCTCATCTATAAAATGAGGGGGTTGGACTCAAGATTCTATAAGATCTCTTCCAATTCCAAAAACTTTGTGGCTCTAGAAGCAAGATGTGGGGCAGCCTCTTAAGAAAGTGGGTTTTGAGTTAAGTTGTTTTGTTTTTTTATTTTAATTTTATTTTGTCAATTTAGAACATTATTCTTTGGTTACAAAAATCATATTCTTTCCCTCCCCTCCACCCACCCTTCCCGTAGCCAACCCACAATTCCACTGGGTATTACTTGTGTCCTTGATCAGAACCTATTTCCATGTTGTTGATGTTTGCATTAGGATGTTCATTTAGAGTCTACATCCCCAACTATATCCCTTCGACCCATGTATTCAAGCAGTGGTTTTTCTTTGGTGCTTTTACTTCCACACATTTCCTCTGAATGTGGATAGTGGTTTTTCTCATAGATTCCTCCAAGTTGTTCAGGATCACTACATTGCCACTAATGGAGAAGTCCATTACATTCGATTGTACCACAATGTATCAGTCTCTGTGTACAATGTTTTCCTGGTTCTGCTCCTCTCACTCTGCATCACTTCCTGGAGGTTGTTCCAGTCTCCATGGGATTCCTCCACTTTATTGTTCCTTTGAGCAAAATAGTATTCCATCACCAACATATACCACAATTTGTTCCGCCATTCCCCAATTGAAGGGCATCCCCTCATTTTCCAGTTTTTTTTTTTTTTGCCACCACAGCAGTGCTATGGCTGGATCAAAAGGCAGACAGTCTTTTAGTGACCTTTGGGCATAGTTCCAAATTGCCCTTCAGAATGGTTGGATCAATTCACAACTCCACCAACAATGCATTAATGTCCCGACTCTGCCACATCCCCTCCAACATTCATTACTTTCCTTTGCTGTCATGTTAGCCAATTTGCTAGGTGTGAGGTGATACCTCAGAGTTGTTTTGGTTTGCATCTCTCTGATTATAAGAGATTTAGAACACTTTTTCATATGCTTATTAATAGTTTTGATTTCTTTAACTGAAAATTGCCCATTCATGTCCCTTGGCCATTTATCAATTGGAGAATGGCTTGATTTTTTGTACAATTGATTTAGCTCTTTATAAATTTAAGTAATTAGACCTTTGTCAGAGGTTTTTGTAATGAAGATTATTTCCCAATTTGTTGCTTCCCTCCTAATTTTGGTTGCATTGGTTTTGTCTGTACAAAAACTTTTAAATTTAATGTTGATCAAAATTATTGATTTTACATTTTGTGATTTTTTCTAGCTCTTGCTTGGTCTTAAAATCTTTCCTTTCCCAAATATCTGACATGTATACTACTCTGTCTTCATCTAATTTACTTATAGTTTCCTTCGTTATATTCAGGTCATTCACCCATTCTGAGTTTATCTTGGTATAAGGTGTGAGATGTTGATCTAACCCCAATCTCTCCCATTGAGCTGAGTTTTGAAGAAATCCAGGGAAGCTAAAAGGTGGCAAAAAAGGAAGCAGATCATTCCAGGCATGATTTGAAGGCACAAATAGAGAAGACGGAGTACTGGGTGCTTGGTACAACAAGAAGGTCAGGAATGAGTAGCTGTACTGCATCTCTTTCAAGAAGAAAAGAAGAAAAAATAGATTTGAGTTGGGGCAAGAAAGATTTAGGTTTGGTACCACAAAATATTTTTGACATTTAGATACTAGAATGAGATCAGACTGCTCTACTTCCTTTCTGGCTGTCTTTTCAACTTCAGTAATGACATCTTCTGAGTTTTGCTCTCCTGACAGGTGAGTCCCTCTGGATGGCCTGAGTCACTCTGCCCACTCCCAGATCAGTTTTGCTCTCTGGCCTCCTCTACCTCCCATCAGCTGGTGGGGCAGCTGCCTTGCCCATCCTGCAATATTCTCCTTCAGCTCCTTTCCACTTTCCCTTTTATGTCTTCTCCCATTAGAATGTAAACCTCTCAGGAACAGGCAAAATCTCATTTTCTTATATTTGTATCCCAAGTACTTAGTACAGTGCCTAGTATATAGAAAGCACTTAATAAAAATTATCTATCCAAGGGAGGTTGAACCATCTCATTCTTTGAAATATTTTTAAATGGGCTGGAGCCTCAAACTGGCTGGAAATACGAAGGTGTGGTCCAGCCTGAAGGCAGCCCCATGATTTCATGTTGTCAGTGCAGTAGATTTTAGAGGCACGAGATGTGGCAGATGCTGTTTGACAGCTTTGCACTGACAGCATTGACTGGTCCTATGTTTTCCTCAACAGATTCCTAATACAAGGTAAGGGCTTCTTCCTGCTCAGCCTCTGGCACCCTGCAGTAATCAGAGGAAACATAAACATGCCCAGATCCCCACATTCCTCCACCCTTGAAGTACAAATTTATTTTCCCAAGTTGTACGCTTTACTAAACGGAGCTCTGTGTTCATTTCCACCTAATGAAAAAATCCAGAGTATTTTGGAGTCTGACAGAGAGAACCCAATCTACTGTTTATTTAGTATCCTAATCACAAGCATGTTTACAGGAAAATGCCCTCATCTGCTGCTAGCAGCTTCAGCCACTCAGCCATGTAAGAGTTGTCTTCAAAGTCAATTGCCTGTCATTTTGCTGATTTATGTTGAACAACTGCAAAGACCCCTCGAGGTATTTGCAGCTAGCTTGATGATTCCCGTCTTATAAAGTGGCAGTGGGCAGAGTTTTTCAGTTCAAATTCTCATCAAGCCAGAATTTAAATCCCTGTTCCTGCTGCTCATATTTGCAATGTGAGCACTTTAGATAAGGAGAGGCTAAAATGCACTAAATGCTGGGGGAAAAACTAACCAGGATTTCAGAAAAAGGAACTTGAACCCCAATCCATTTAAAAACCAGGTTTAAGGAAAAGGACTCCAACATGTTTTTAAATCATGGTCAGGGAGGTTTTCTCTTTCCAATAGATACTAAAAACCTGGAACTCTCTTTGACACAGGAGATGGTAGATAGGGTGTAGCTTGATTTGAGGAAAATTCCTCCACTTTTAAATATTTAAAAAATTTTAAACAGATTATTATTAATGCTCTTTCCCTTTTTATATTTTAAAATATCCATATGGCTTCCAGTATAGCCCCCTTAAGCCCTAGAACTTTCCCTTGCAATAAATAAATATTCTCAGTCAAAACAAATGAACACTTTGGCTTTATATAAGATGTGTGCCTCTCTGCTCCTGTTGTCCATCACCTCTTTGCTTATAGGCAAGAGGGAAGTTTCACTATTAGGCAGCTGAAGTCATCCTCTGGTACTGTACTGGTTTGAGTTCTAAAATATCTCAGGATCATTTTAATTTACATTGCTCTGGTCACTTTGGGAATTGTTCTGTTGATTCTGTTAATTTTACTTTATATCAGTTCTTTTAAAAAGTTGTTTGTTTTATTCCAGTCATAACAACACCAAATTAAATGAGAATTTCCACATATATAATAGAAAAAAAGAAGATGATTAGTCATAAAACTGACCCTCTATTACATAGATCTTGCTTTTCTTCTAAGTATATAACAAATTCAATATATAACTTTCACAAGCTAGTGATTCCATTTGGCCTCTTCTGTAGATGAAAAAAAAATGCTTCAATAATTCCTTCCTTCCTTCCTTCCTTCCTTCCTTCCTTCCTTCCTTCCTTCCTTCCTTCCTTCCTTCCTTCCTTCCTTCCTTCCTTCCTTCCTTCCATCCTTCCTTCCATCCTTCCTTCCATCCTTCCTTTCTTCTTTCCTTCCTTGTTTTAAGAATGTGTTTCTCTATCTCAATTAGGCTGAAAGTACTGGCTCACTCATGGACTTAGTTCCACTCTGACTGGCACATAAGCTTTGACTTGCCCTACTTCCAATTTGTGCTAGTCTGTCTCTCCTTAGAGATTGGATTCAAGAGATGTCTTGGAGGTAGAAATGGCAACGTTTAGCAAATGATTGATTATATTGGACAAGGGTAGAGTGATAAGTCAAGGAAAACACCAAGATTATAAACCTAGGAGACTAGAAGAATATCTTCAACAGAAATATGGAAAGTAAAATGGGCAGATTTGCAGAGACAGACAATAAGTTCTGTTCTGGACATCTTAAATGTGAGGTGTTTCTAGGACATCCAGTTTGAAATTTCCCATCAACAATTGGCAATGTGGGTTTGAAACTCATGGGAGACAATGGCTCAATAAAAAACGTTAATTTAAAAATTCTGTGTTGAAACAATTTAAAAATGATCCATGACTACTAACTTCCTTTTTGTTTGTTTTATACCACAGTTGTTTCTTCTCATTCTAATCTCTCTCCTCTTCCTTTGAATCCTTTGTAAGAAAAGTGTAGGATCCCAGGACCACCTCAGTAGGTCTGGGAGGAACTTTGGAGATCCTAGAGACTAACATTTTCATTTTACAGATGAGTAAACTCAGACCTGGGGGGGTTAAATGGCAATTCCAAGTAATACTGTAGCTAATGAGCCCCCATCGGTGTATTTACTATTAACAAAACAACAATGTCCAATTAACCTTAACCAAAACATTTGCTAAAAATGCAAAGCAAACATATAAATATTTAACATTCCACTCATAAACTTGAATCACATTATTCTGGCAATGTATAATATCTTTGGAGAAAGCTAGTGCACATTTAAACATCCTCTACAATTGGTCATTAACTTCCACTGGAAGGCTAATTCTTTACCTGATGAAGCATCTAATAAAAAGTCCCCCTCCCTCCATCTAGTTCTTTCCTACTTCCATTCATTACTTGTAGTTATATTTTCACAATCCAAGTACAATATGTTTAATTCTTTTCCCACATGAAAACCTTCCAAATATTCAAAGAAACTAATTATGTCATCCCTAAGATATCTTCAGGAGAAACAACCTCAATTTCTTTAATATGCTCATATTTTCTAGTCCTCTTGTCACCTTCCATTATATGCTGATATCTTTTCTAAAGCATAGTATCCAAAATTCAACACAACATTCCAGATAATATTTAACCAGGACAAAGTATATCTAAACTCTTACCTCCCTCTTTCTAGTTACTAGCTTTCTCTTTGTCAAATTGAGTAGGATTTAGTTAGTCTTTAGAAAAGCCTGCTGTGGGTTCACTTTACCTAATCTTCCTTTTCCTTATCTGCAATATTTGCAAATGAATCCCTTCAATACAATTTAAAAAAATAAGATGGGAAGAAACTCCCAATTAATGGATGATACTGGAATCACTAGAAAAGTTCAAGCAAAAGCTGAATAAATATTTTTTGTCAGTCAACAAGCATTCATTAAGAACTGTTAAGCACTAAGAATACAAAGAAAGGCAAAAACATGTTTTTTTGGTTCTCAAGGAGTTCACATTCTAATATCATGCCAATAACTAGGCATATACAAGATGTAAAGAGTCTAAAAGAATGATGATATTTGAAGGAAGAGACATACGGAACTGGAAAAGGACCTCTGACACTGTGGTGGGATTAAAGTTGACTCTTTATGGAGTCCAGGGAAGCTAGGAGGGTAAGACAAGGAGTAAGAACATGGAAGACAGCTAGTGTAGATAAGGAAGAACATTTCAGACATGGAAGACAGCTAGTATAGATATGTTGCAAATAAAATATACTGTAATATATAATATTAGGTTAATTAGCATCATAACCTATTAATAACATTTATTATTGTAAAATAATAATATAATAAAAATACTGCAAATAGAATATTAGGAGATGATGAGTCATGTTCGAGAATCAATTTGGGAAGCTGGATCCTAAAGTGTCTGGATGGTAAGGATAAAGAGTAAGAAGACTGGAAAGGGATGAAAGGGTCAGGCAAAAAGGACTTTAAATGTCAAACAGGATTTTATAGTTGATATTGGAGGCACTTGGGGAGCCACAAGAGCTTAATGAGCAGAGAGGATGACATGGTCTGAATATGAACTTTAGGAAAATTAAATGGAGGATGGATTAGATTGGGGAAAGACTTAAGGTAGGGAGACATTTCTGCAGTGTTTCCATGGAGACATGTTGTAGAGGAGTAGGGAATAGATGGCCTCTAAAGTCCCTTCTAGACTGAGGGTTGGATGTCCTAAATAATAGGCAAGTGGATAGAATACAGTTACAAACCTCTACTGTGTTTCACTGGACAACCTCCTATGATTGAGTCATCCAAGTGACATAGCAGGTTCTATGTCTCTGGGGCCAGGGTCTCCCCAGGAGCTGATCTTAGACCCTGAGCAGTTGGAATGGCATGGATACAGTTATTTGTTTGTACCATGAGGCTGAGATTAGAGGGGAAAGGGCAAAGTCACTCCAACCATCTTAGAGTTGGAAGGAACTTCAGGGACATTTAATTCAACACACTTGGGTCAGAGAGAGAGAGTGAATTTGACTTTTTGGATAGGTAGATCAGTTTTTGGCTCTATTTTAAGGGAGTGGTGGACTTTTGGAGCAGTAGTGACTAATGAGAAGTCAAGAAGAAAGCATTGTGGGCTGGTGCAATCACAGGAACAAAAGGAATGTGTAATGTTATGCATAGAACACCAAACCTGCTGGCAGAGAAGCCTTCTGTTCAAATGTGACTTTCAACAAACATCCAACCTTTGGGGGCTTTAATTACTCATTTGTTGCATGTAGGGGTTAACTTAGAACATTGGTTCTTAATTTTGGGTTTGTGAATATATTTTTAAATATTTTGATAACTGCATTTCCATTGAACTGGTTTCTTTTATAATCCTATATATTTGTTTTATGCATTTGAAAACATCTGACGAGTTCATAGTCTTCACAGATTGTCAAGGTGGGTTCATGATACAAAGAAAGGTTAAGAACCTTAATTTAGATGCCCTTTAAGATGCCTTCCACCTCTATCTTGTGGAAACATATAGTTAAGACTTCAGAATTTAGGTGGCATAAATGGATAGAGTATTCAACTTAGAAGAGTCAGGAACACCTGAGCTCAAATGTAACCTCAGACATTTCCTAGCCATGTGATTCTGGGCAAGTCATTTAATTTTTGTCTGACTCAGTTTCCTCCTCTATAAAATGAGACTAATTATAACACTCACCTCCCAGGGCTGGTGTGAGGCTCAAATAAGATAATATTAATAAAGTCCTTTGAAAACCTAAAAACACCATAGAAATTCTAGTTATTATAAATTACTATTAGTATGGGGTGTATGAGTGTTCAGAGCTTGCTGAGCCCTTTTGGGGGCTGACTTCCTCCTCTGGTGTCCACCTACCACCCAGCTCTCACTTGTAGCTCCAAGAAGCTGCAGCATGCTCAGCAGCCACAGACCAGTAAATGGGTCTTGGCAAGCAGACTAAAGGGTGAGAGTAATCGAAAGGCTCCAGTCCTGTGAGTTAGAGGGATGTCTACCCCAGACATATGAAGACTCTTCCCTTGATGGAATGGGCAGATGAGAGCAGTTTGTTCCAATGGCCATAATGGCAGCTGAAGTAGGTGTTGTGGAACGCTGAGATTTTGGTCAGACATTGAAGAAGCCAAAGTCATCCATTGCATCCTGGGCTACCACTAGTTATCTAGACTTTTGTCTTGCCTCTGGACTTCAATGACTCTGGGAGAGAGAGAGAGAGTGAAGCTGACAACCTTGTGCACCTCCCCCTCACTTAAATCGAATTTAGGCACTAATTAAAAGAGGTCACCAGTGATGTCATTTTGGCCCTCTTCTAGGAAGGACAACAATCAACCATTGTTATTAGTCCACCCCCCTCACTTTACAGATGAAGGACTGGGGTAAAGGGAGAAATAACTTGCCCCAAATCACATAGGTGGCAAGTAGAAAAGCCAGCACTCGAACCCATTTATTCTGCTGCCAGATCCATCACTCTTTCTACAGGATGTCCTATAAACGAAAAAGTCGTTCTTAGTAGATAGTAAATAGATCATAGTGGGCTGACTAAAAGTATTTTTCTCTTTTAAGGACCCACTTCTTTCAAAAGTGGATTTTCTCCTGTTATTAGCCGCATCTCCAATCTATTCTGTTCTCAGTCCCCAGTTCAAGTTTCTGGTTTTCTTTGCTGTTCCTTTAATTCTTCGGGAGGCAGATTTTTGGCCCCTTTCCCTTTGCTTCTGGGTAGATTATCGGTCCTCTGCAAAGGAGTCCAGCCTCTGCTCGAGCTAGCTGGCTTTAGTAAGACTAGTGTGTGGGACCGTACACCTCCAGCTTCGGGACTCGCGCAAGCCGGTCTTTCTCAGTAGGTGAAGCATAATCTCCCAGGGCGGTGCTTTGATACCAGTGGTATTGGGAAGCTACCAGCACGGAGTGCTGCAGCCCCGCTGCTTATAAAGTCCAGCCTACCCAGGATTTACAGGGTGCTCGGCTTTTGTCCCCAGCAGGTGCACCGAAGTGAGCACATGCTCACTTCTAAACGTCCTCGGGATGACAACATGAACCAGAGAGGGAATGTCAGACCCTGAAGCTGGGATTCTCCCAGTGGTGCAGTGTATTAGTGCTGACAGCACATGTTACCGAGAATGGGGAAAGGGAGGGAGGAGCCGCCAAGCTGAGCTAGGGGCTGAGGCCATTCACCTTCACCGCACTTTAGGTCAATGAATATAGAGGGAGAAGAGGAGGGAGGTAGAGGCAGAAAGAATCAGAGTGAGCACTGACTCAGGGAGACCATACAGGAGACTGCCAGAAGGGGGAAGGGAAGACTTGAAAACTAAAAAAAAAAACCAAAAAAAAAAAACCCAGCAAATAACCTCTGAGAAAAGCTACAGAGAATTAAAAGGAAGATATTTCACAGGGGGGAAATCATTACATCAAACAAGGCAGCTGTTTAATTTTTCTGTAAAGGGAGAGGAGCCCACAAGACAGCTCTTAGGGTTGAAAATGGATGGCTAGAGGCTAGCTTCTATTCAGTTTCTTTCCTATCTCCTTCCCCAGCTTCCATTTCTCTCTTCTCCCCTCCTCCCTTTCGTAAGTTTGTATGTAGAATCTGATAGATAGGGCAATGTATGTAACACAAGGGTTGCCCCCCCTCCCCTTGGGGGAAGCCAGCAAGGCTATAGCAGAGATGTTCAATGATGGAAGTATATGGTCTTGGGAGATGAAGGGTGGTGGCTAAGGGGAGGAGGGGCCCCCACATCTTCCATTTATACTGCAAAACAGATGGCTCTGCACTTATGGCTGTCCAGCTGCTCACTCTGGTCATGGGAATGGGGGGGGGGAGTGGGCAGTCACCTAGGGGACTGAGCTCAGCTTCAGCAGCAGCAGTAACCCTGACTGCCCAACGCTTAAATAAATCCCATGCAAAGCAAGTCCCCTTAAAAAAAAAAACAGTTCTTCAAGCCCAACAGGGAGGATAATGTTTTGTGCATGCTTTAAATCCTTAGCATTGCTTTTTTTGCTCTGCAGTTTCATTTCAACTTAAATGCTACAAAAGTCCTATTAGTAATTAAAAATAAAAGGAAACATGTGGTCAAGGGGTAAGGGAAAGAGAAAAGGAGAGGGGAAGAGGGGAAGGGAAAGAAAGAGGGAAGGGAGGAGAAAGGATGAAAAGGGAAAAGATAATTTAAAGGGGGGGGTGGAGAGAGAGTAAGAGATAAGGAGGAGAGGAAAAGAGTAGGGGAGCAAAAGAAAAGGAAAGGGGAAGCCAACCCTGGAGAAGTAGGGGAGAAGGCTATCTGACTTAGCCAAATGCTTAGACCTGTTGTTATGATGAAAGAGGAAATATGTTGTGTCCTGGATCTCTGTTTCTGATCTGTTTCCTCATTCTTTATTCATAAGCCTTTTGGGCTCCTGTCAAGTCTAATGTGGAAAATACATGGCATTCAAAAAGTCTTGGGAAAATTTTAAGGTACTAAAGCTTAAAATGACATCAAGACTTTTGGGATAGCAGGCCTTCAATTTAGCAGAACTGTTCATTGTGCTATGGAATATCTGTTGAGAGAATATTTAATTAGCTCACTTGGCAAGGCTTTCATAATGAATCATTCTAGAACCCCAAGGGATCTGATCTAATGCCCTCATTTACAAGAGAGGGAACTGAGGCCCAGAAATATTAAGGGACTTTCCTAAGGTCTGACAACTTTGTTTATGAAACACTGAGGCACTCCTCAATCATCCTAGAGAGGTAGTAGGTTTGTCCTAGACTGAACAGTAAACCTTCAAGTACCCAATGATCTCAGCCTAGACAGGAATAGTAAATATAATTTATTCTTAAGTATTCTTTTGTCTTTGAAGTTTCTCCCATTGTATCTAAGACTCTCCCATCTAGTTCAGTTGAACTTCTCCTTCCTTAGTCTCCATGTAAGCCAATCAGTTGTCCTTCCTTTCCTTTACTCCCCAAAGTCTCCAAGTTCTTCAATACCTTGGAAATTCCCATGGTGGAGACTCCCACTTGTGGTGCATTTTCCCAGGGAGACATTGTTTCCAGAGTCTCAGAGCTTAGCTCAGTGTGTCATTGGTGTTGAGTGTGCGTGTGACTCTTCATGGTGGCCATAAGAACCTTCTCCCTTGTCCTGATTAAAGACTTTTAAATTACTTTAGTGGTTCTGTGTTTTTCAAGGTCAGATGACCTCTGAGGTCCCTTTTAGTTCTAAGTCTGTGGTCCTGTGGATCTCAAAGGGTCCTTCTATGAACTTATCTACTTGAATTATCAACAGAGCAGATTTTGGCCTTTCTTGGAGTGGTAAGCAGAGCTGTAGTTAGTCAGAAGCCAGGGGAGCTTACTGATGGAAATGTAGAGGCATAAACAAATCCCAAGTTGGCTAGAGATGTAATTGTACTTACAGTTATCAAAGTGCACGTAGCAGGAATACAATCTGTGTGATGACCCAGCAGTATGAAAGCACACAAAGAAAAGGTAAAGAATTAAATCTGGGCAATAAGGCAAATTTTCATGTTGTCATTGTATTGTAGCAAGGAAAGTTTGCAAAGCTGATTGACAGCCCTCAAACCAAGATTCTACAAAGCTGGCTGGGTCGGGATTCTAAGACAGTTGGGGGGAACTGACAACTGTCTCTATCAAGCTGGGATTCAGACAGAGAGGCTGTGTGTCAAAGAGTATCCCTGAAGAAATCATTTTTGAAGCTGTCTGATTTGGATTATCCTCAAGGAAAGGTTGAGTGTGTTGGTGGATAGTTGTGAGTAGGGTATGAACTTCCTCCCTTCCTAGATCTTGTAAGGACCCTACATCTGGATTCTTCAGTCTGACCCTACCAAGGACTCTGGAATTTGAGAGAATCCACCCCTTTTGGACTTTATCTTTTATTTATGTTTTAGTTAGTTAGATTAAGCTTAGATTAGAAACCTTAGTGTGGGAGGTGGAGTCAAAATGGCAGCATAGAGACAGCGAAAGTTTAGACCTCTGAAAACCCTTCCTTACCAATTACAAACTAAATGCTCCTAGGGGACTGAAAATCAAACCTAACAACAAGACAGAGCCAAGGAACCCTCCTACTGAACTCAACTTAAAAGGTACACCCCCAAAAGTTCAAATTCGAGAACACTCCGGTTTAAGGGGAAGGAAGAAGGAAGGTCCCAGGACCCCTCCCCCATATAGAGTGCAAAGCCACTAGCAGCAGCTGGAATCTTTGGATGGGCAAAGGTGCTGGTCTGGAGGGAGTACCTTGTGGGCAAAGCTGCTTTAGGCTCAGAATGTCAAATACAGGTGGTGGGGAAGCAGTTAGAGAAGAAGCACAGAGCACAGAGGAGGCAGCCTAGTTGCAGCAGTGGAGAAACTCCATATTGCCCTCCACCCTTCCCGAGGTTTTGGCCTCAGAGCACATCCAGCTCAACTCAGCTGTACTTTATCCCATCAAAGCCTTCACAGGTCAGGGAAGCTCAAGCTTCAACACCCCTCCCCCACAGACTGCTCTGAGAGATTTGCTGACAAAACTCCAAGGGTAAAGGCTGAAAGAAAAGCCCAAAACCACAAAAAAAAATGAGAGGAGCAAGAGCTCAGGCAAATGCAGGGAGTAAGTAAGGGGTAAATATGAGCAAACAACAGAAAAAGAAAAAAATAAATTACATTTGACAGCTTCTATACAGGCAATGAACAAAGAGCAAATGGAATAGAGAAGGATGAGGGTACACCAAGCCAAAAAAAAAAAAGAAAAGAAACCACAGTGAATTGGATACAGGCTCTGGAAGAACTCAAAATACAATTCAAAACACAATTTAGAGAGGCTGAAGACAACTGGGAAAAGAACTTAAAAACTAAGATAAGTCATCTAGAAACAGAGGCACTTGAACTAAAACAAGAAAATAGTGTCTTGAAAGCCAAAATTAACCAGCTTGAAAATGAGGCAAAGGAGATGAAAGATGATCCAAAGGAGATGAAAGATGATCCAAAGGAGATGAAAGATGAGGCAAAGAAAATGAAAGATGAGGCAAAGAGATGTGCCCAAGCACAGAACTCAAGAGAATCATCAAAAGGCAATTAAGAAAGAGGGAAAAAAGAAAAACAAAACCAAAAAACAAAACCCAAAACTTTTTTTAAGAGACCCAATAAGTTAAAATGATATATATCCCTATAAGAAGATGTCATTGGTAACTCTTAAAATTTGTTATAATCACCTGGGAAGGTAGAAGAATTACACTTAGAGGGAACAGTGATAAACTGTATAGGATGATATTCCAAGACATAAATATGTATATAGATATATGTATGCATAAATACATATATATGTGTATACACACACATATATACATCTAGAGTTTAAAAAGAGGTTAATACTAAAAGAAATGGGAAAAGAAACAAAAGGGGGTAAATTAATATGTCACAAAGAAGCTCATAGTGGGAGGGGGGAGAACACCAATATACTGGAAGGGTAAAGAGGTAGGAGATAGGAAATACTCAAATCTTATGTACATTGAAATTGACTCGAAGAGGGAAGAACAATCAAATACATTGGGGCAGAGAATTGATTTGCACCCTATAGAAAAGTAGAAGGGTAACAAACAGACTGGTGGGGAGGGAAGCAGTACAAGGGAAGGAGAGGGTGGGGGGTATAAAAAGACTGTAAAGAAAATAAGAGGGGAATAAGAAGGGAGGTGGGTAGAAAGGAAGTAAAATAAGGGTGGGAATTAGGGGGACTGATTAAAAACAAAACATTGGTGTAGAAGGAAATAGTGAAAGAAGAAAAGGCAGGAATAGGAGTGGCCATCAAAATACTGGGAAATATACAGCTGGTAATCATAACTCTGAATGTGAATGGAATGAACTTACCCATAAAATGAAAGCAAAAAGCAGAGTGGATTAGAAACCAGAACCCTACCATATGCTGTCTACAAGAAACATACATGAGGAAGGTAGACATGCATAGGGTAAAAGTAATAGGATGGAACCAAATCTATTGGGCATCAACTGATAAAAAGAAGGCAGGAGTTGCAATCATGATATCTGACAAAGTCAAAGTAAAAATATATCTAATTAAAAGAGATAGGGAAATTAACTACCTGATAAAAAGGCAGTATAGACAATGAAGAAATATCAGTACTCAACATGTATGCACCAAATGACATAGCATCCAAATTTCTAAAGAAGAAAGTAGTGGAGCTCAAGGTTGAAATAGATAGAAAAACTATACAAGTGGGAGATCTGAACCTTCCTCTATCTGAACTAGATAAATCAAACCAAAAAATAAATAAGAAAAGAGGTAAGAGAAGTGAACGAAATCTTAGAAAAATGAGGTAGTAGATATGTGGAAAAAAATAAATAGGGACAAAAAGGAATACACCTTCTTTTCAGCAGCACATGGTACATTCACAAAGACTGATCATGTATTAGGGCATAAAATCATCGCAAACAAGTTCAGAAGAACAGAAATAATAAAAGCAACTTTCTCAGATCACAATGCAATGAAAATAATTAGTGTAGCAGTCCACCCCTAGATATGGGCAAGGGAAACAGTATGTACAGATTGTCTTAGAAGAGAGCATGCTCAGTCTTGAGCATGCTCAGTCTTGCACTTGGCTAGGAAAGCCTCTGACCCTTGACCCCAGCTTCCCCCAGGTTAGGCAGGAAAACAGGTTTCTTTGTGCTCACCTGGCTAAGAGAAACCACACCTATACCTTGTCATTAACCAATGATAATCATCCCTATGTATCGTGTATATTTGCATATCAAAGACATTAAAAGCAGCCACAGAAATCTCTGCCCTCTCTCTTCCCTCTCTTCCTATTGGATCTCAGCTCCCACTGATGTCTGTCCTTGCTGGAGCTTGGCCAGAGGCCAAGCTCCATCTTTAATTCCGTTTCTTCTCTATCTCTCTCACCTGGGACCTGGCCTTTGGCCAGGCACTTTCTTTTCTCTATCATCTCTCCGACCTATGTGGTATTAAATTTGGATCACTGGACGGGTATAAGCCTTCTGAGTAGTCCACTGATCAGAGTTTTGCTGTGGCTCATTGATAATTAATAAGGCCTGCATTTCTGACTCATTCCTGCCACCTCATATCTCTAATTTGGCTCCGCCACCCCCCTCGCAGTATCCAAAACTTCTATCCTTCCTCTATCTTCCTACCTTAAAGCTTCTCTCGCCTCAGGAAGCTTTAATTAGTAAGGGTATATGCAGAGGTAAATAAAAAATTAATTGGAAATTAAACAATATGATTCTCCAAAACCAGTTATTCAAAGAACAAATCATAGAAACAATTAATAATTTCGTTGAAGAAAATGACAATGATGAGTCAACCTTTCAAAACCTATGGGATGCAGCCAAAGCAGTACTCAGGAGGAAATTTATAACCTTGAGTTCATATATTAACAAATTAGGGAGAGCAGAGGTCAATGAATTGGGCATGCCAATTAAAAAACTAGAAAGTTAACAAATTAAAAAACCCCAAATTAGAGATCCTAAAAATCAAAGGAGAAATTAATAAAATTGAAAGTTAAAGAACAATTGATTTAATAAATAAGACTAGAAGCTGGTACTTTGAAAAAACATATAAAATAAACAAAATACTGGTCAGTCTAATTAAAAATGGAAAGAAGAAAACCAAATTGACAGTAACCAAGATGAAAAGGGAAACCTTACCTCCAATGAAGAGGAAATTAAGGCAATCATTAAAAACTATTTTGCCCAATTATATGGCAACAAATATGGCAATCTAGGTGATATGGATGATTATTTACAAAAATATAAATTGCCTAGACTAACAGAGGAAGAAATAGATTACCTAAACAACCCCATATCAGAAAAAGAAATTGAACAAGTCATCAAAGAACTCCCTAAGAAAAAATCCCCAGGTCCAGATGGATTCACAAATGAATTCTATCAAACATTCAAAGAACAACTAATCCCAATATTGTACAAATTATTTGACAGAAGAAGCAAAGAAGGAGTTCTACCAAATTCATTTTGCGACACAAATATGGTCACACAAAAAAATTGCAACCAAAACAAAACAGGTCAAAAACAGAGAAAGAAAACTATAGACCAATCTCCCTAATGAATATAGATGCAAAAATCTTAAATAGAATACTAGCAAAAAGACTCCAGCAAGTAATCACAAGGGTTATTCACTATGACCAGGTAGGATTCATACCAGGAATGCAAGGATGGTTCAATATTAATATCCACACAATTGACC
The DNA here is from genome assembly GCF_027887165.1 of Monodelphis domestica. Lineage (NCBI taxonomy): Eukaryota > Metazoa > Chordata > Mammalia > Didelphimorphia > Didelphidae > Monodelphis > Monodelphis domestica. Next base: position 303,060,277 of record NC_077230.1, read on the forward strand.
ATATTAACAAGCAAATTGACCAAAATCACATGATTATCTCAATAGATGCAGAAAAAGCCTTTGATAAAATACAACACCCATTCCTATTGAGAATACTAGAAAGTATAGGAATAGAAGGGCCTCTCCTAAAAATAATAAATAGCATATATCTAAAACCATTGACAAACATCATCTGCAATGGAGATAAAAGAAGCCTTCCCAATAAGATCAGGAGTAAAACAAGAATGCCCATTATCACCTTTATTATTTAACATTGTACTAGAAACACTAGCAGTAGCAATTAGAGAAAAAAAAATTGAAGGTATTAAAATTGGCAATGAGACCAAGACTCTTTGTGAATGATATGATGGTTTACTTAAAGAATCCTAGCAAATCAACCAAAAAGCTAGTTGAAATAATCAACAACTTTAGCAGTCGCAGGATAAAAAATAAACCCGCTTAAGTCATTAGCATTTCTATGTATCTCCAACCCATTCCAGCAGCAAGAATTAGAAAGAGAAATTCCATTTAAAATCACCCTAGATGGTATAAAATACTTAGGAATCTATCTGCTGAGACAAACACAGGAACTATATGAACACAACTACAAAACACTCTCCACACAATTAAAACTAGATCTAAACAATTGGAGAACAATTGATTGCTCATGGGTAGGATGAGCTAACATAATAAAAATGACAATCCTTCCCAAATTAATTTACTTATTTAGTGCCATATCCATTGAACTACCAAAATTTTTTTTTACTGAATTAGAAAAAACCACAACAAAGTTCATTTGGAAGAAGAAAAGATATAGGATATTCAGGGAAATCATGAAAAAAAAATGTGAAGGAAGGAGGCCTTGCAGTCCCAGATCTCAAACTATACTATTAAGCAGTGGTCATCAAAACAATTTGGTACTGGCTAAGAGACAGAAAGGAGGATCAGTGGAATAGACTTGTGTTAAGTGACCTCAGCAAGACAGTCCATGATAAGCCCAAAACCCACTATTTGATAAAAACTGCTTGGAAAATTGGAAGACAGTATGGGAGAGATTAGGTTTGGATCAACATCTCACACCCTACACCAGGATAAATTCAGAATGGGTGAATGTCTTGAAAATAAAGAAGGAAACCATAAGCAAATTAGGTGAACACAGAATAGTCTACTTGTCAGATCTTTCAGAAATGAAAGACTTTAAAACCAAGCAAGAGCTAGAAAAAAATCACAAAAAGTAAAATCAATAATTTTGATTACATCAAATTAAAAAGTTTTTGAACAAAAAAACCTAATGCATTCAAAATTAAAGGGAAGCAACAAATTGGGAAACAATCTTCATTACAAAAACCTCTGACAAAGGTCTAATTACTCAAATTTATAAAGAGCTAAACCAATTGTACAAAAAAATCAAGCCATTCTCCAATTGATAAATGGGCAAGGGACATGGATAGGCAGTTCTCAGTTAAAGAAATCAAAACTATTAATAAGCACATGAAAAAGTGCTCTAAATCTCTTATAATCAGAGAGATGCAAATCAAAACAACTCTGAGGTATCACCTCACACCTAGCAGATTGGCTAACATGACTGCAAAGGAAAGTAATGAATGCTGGAGGGGATGTGGCAAAGTGGGGACACTAATTCATTGCTGGTGGAGTTGTGAATTGATCCAGCCATTCTGGAGGGCAATTTGGAACTATGCCCCAAGGGTGATAAAAGACTGTCTGCCCTTTGATCCAGCTATAGCACTGCTGGGTTTGTACCCCAATGAGATAATAAGGAAAAAGACTTGTACAAGAATATTCATAGCTGCACTCTTTGTGGTGGCCAAAAATTGGAAAATGAGGGGATGCCCTTCAATTGGGGAATGGCTGAGCAAATTGTGGTATATGTTGGTGATGGAATACTATTGTTCTAAAAGGAATAATAAAGTGGAGGAGTTCCATGGAGACTGGAACAACCTCCAGGAAGTGATGCAGAGCGAGAGGAGCAGAACCAGGAAAACATTGTACACAGAGACTGATACACTGTGGTACAATTGAATGTAATGGACTTCTCCATTAGTGGCAATGAATGCAGTGATCCTGAACAACTTGGAAGGATCTACGAGAAAAAACATTATCCACATTAGAGGAAAAACTGTGGGAGTAGAAACACCGAAGAAAAACATAAATGGGTCAAGGGGATATGGCTAGGGATGTAGACTTTAAATGAACATCCTAATGCAAACACCAACAACATGGAAATAGGTTTTGATCAAGGACACATGTAATACCCAGTAAAATTGGGTGTCAGCTACGGGAAGGGTGAGTGGAGGGGAGGGAGGGAAATAAGATGATTCTTGTAACCAAGGAATAATGTTCTAAATTGACTATATAAATTAATTTAAATTTAAAAAACATAGTACCTTAGTGTGTTAAATTCTGGGTGGTTCCCTGATTCCCCTTTTCCCTATTTGGTTTAATAAACTCCTTTTTAATATATTTTATTAGTGTGATCCACCTGTTAACCTTCCCTTTCCCTCCAAAAACCTCCCTATTACAGTACCTAGTGTACCAGCAGCCCCTGCATACCTTGGGCCCCCACAGAAAGAACTATGTACCACAGACCAATTTACTAGGGGAGTTGGGCTGGAGGAATGACCTTTTATAATTTTGGTTTGCCTGTGCTTGTGCTGCCTGAACAATGTTTGTACTCTGAATCCCTAGTCTGGTAGACAGAGAGGGTATTTGTATCATGCCTCTATTGTCTGGATCTTTTCACATTCCCACTATTATCCCAAATTAAAAATTTTAGGATTATTCAGCTGATATAATTCAGGGTATTGTATGTAGAATCACTTTCTCTCAATTCCTCTGTGAGCTATTTTGTCTAATTTTAGGTATCCAGTAACATTGAGATAAGACCCATGGTCATTTCAAATGAGTCTAAATTTCCTGAATTTCAAATCACTTCTATTGCACTATTTCCCATCAAGACTAATCAGCATTATAATAGAGATCATACATAGAGAATTAGTAACTCCTAGACCATCCAACTATCTTATTTTTATAGATGATGAAATTGAGGTGCAGATGGGTTATCTGATTTCCTCATGGTTAGATAGGTAACAATCATCTAAGCTGGAATTTGAACCCAGATCTTCTGAAAAAAACCAAGGCTTTTCCTACTCTACCATGCAGCCAGGTTCTATTGGTATACATTTAAATTTTAGTTTTACTTCAAATCCTATCCCTTCCCCCCCAAAAAACCACCCAATTTGTAAAAAAAAAAAAAAAAAACAAAAACAAACAAACAAAAAAAAACCCCAACAAAAAACAAACAAAAAAAAACCTTCTGGATTCTACCCATCTCAAGCTTAGTACTCTTGAAAAATTAGCTTTCCCAAGAGCCCTAGGGTTTCTAATGCTTTCCAGGACCCTCTTGCACTAGAGTCTTTATTCTTAAGCATCCACAGTTTCAGCGAATACATCAATGTTGCTCAAGCCATTCAGTTGTGTCTGACTCTTTGTGACCCTGTGGAGTTTTCTTGGCAAAGACACTAGAGTGATTTCCCATTTCCTTCTCCAGTGGATTAAGGCAAACAGAGGTTAAGTGGTTTAACCAGTTACATAGCTCATAAGTGTCTAAGGTCAAATTTGAACTCAAGTCTTCCTGACTCCTAGCACTCTATCCCCTGAGCCCACCTAGCTGCAATACTTCTCTCTAAATGGAAGTATCCCATGATCCAAAGCTGACTTTTGTCCCCTGAAGCCATTACTTAGGTAAAAAAGACCACTTTCTGTGAGGAAGAGTGATCCAAAGCTCCCATCTAGCACATGTTAACCAGAGTAAAATATTTCTTATTCAAGAAGTTGAGTCTAAATTCTTCTTTATGCAGGGCTGCTTCTATTTCAAAGGCTCTATCCCTGACTCCCTTGAGTCATTCCTGAAGCAAACAGAAGTCTCCATGGTGACTGATTTGAGTGGGCTGGAAACCTGCTAGGAAAGCCAACATTTTCTCCAGCTCCAAACATTTCTTTTGCCTCTTATTTTTATTTTTTTTAATGCAGACAAATGTTAGGTTTTTTAGCTTTAAAAAAATGACAAATGGGAAGTCCCTTACTCCCTTTATCGTCTTATAGAAACCTCAGTCTGCATAAACTCCAGGCTCTACTTGCCTCTGTTGGAATAATTGGAAAATGACTATGCATCTACATGTATTTTTCAATTGGGGTCTAGTTTACTTGTTTTCTGTCAATGAAAATCCTCCAAGGATAAATTGATGTAATCTGGAACAGACACACCCATGAAATAATTTCTAGGGGTGGAAAATTTTTCTTGTCTCCCACTGCCTTCTGTAAATAAATTCTGCCATAGAACTGGCCTACTAATCTGCAAATCTTTTCCACATGTAGTGGTGTGGATTATATTGATATGATTTCTGTTTTTTTTTTTTTTTGGTACATGTACCTTAAGTTCTCCAGTCAGGAAGTATTTCCAGCCTAATTTAGAAAAAGTGTTGTAAGAAAAATATTGTCATTTTGAAGATAGATCTTTGTTTCCAGAGGTAACTTCAGTGTCACTAAATGTATCCTGTCATTTCCCAAAGTTAATCCAACCAGTTTCCCTCTTATTCTGTTCTGTGGCCAATCTATTCCCATCAGCAGTGTCTATATAAGATTATATATTATACTGTGTTGTGGGTTTATGGGTTGCCCATCCAGCCATATATCATAATTGGGACTCTAGGTATTCTTCATCCACTTGCTTTTTCCTGTTAGGTCCAATGCTCTTGTATGAGGAACTTGAGAATAGTTAAGATTATAAATGTAAAACTGGAAGGGATCTAAGAGGTCATTTAGTCCACCAGGTAAATTTTTATGGATGAGACAAATGAAACCCAAAAAGTAAAAGTGAACCGCCTAAGGTGACACAATTAGTAAGAAGCAGAGTATTTGGATTCTGGTTATCTGACAAAACCAGTGTTCTTTCCATTGTCCTGTGAATAAAGTTGAGGAATAGTTTGAGTTATTGCTTCAATCTAATAAATTCCTGAAATTTAAGTCATAAAGTGTTTTGAGGTTAATAGGATACACATTTGCAAACTATTTTTCCTGAATTCATTTATAAAAATGTATGTACTTGTTTCCTGAAATCCCATTTCAACTCCACAGTATTCAAATAAATAAGCAAATATACCAATAAGTGCTTCCCATTGCAGCTGTAGTTATGCCACTATTCAGAGGGTCTGGAAGTGGGAAAGGAGAGGCATGGCATTGCCTTTTGCCAGCTTTGCCAACCTATGCCACCAAAAGACAGACTCTCTAGTGATGGAAAGATCAAATGGGGATTTACCCAGCAACAAAGAGGTATGTGGGAGGTAGTCTCCAAATATAGCTTAGGAAAAATTAACAGCTGAAAAAGACAGAAGCTAGATTTTTTCTTATAAAAAAGGAAATTTAGACTGACAACATTGTATTTGCAGACACCCTGGTCTGTTAGTGAAATTGGAAGCTCAAATTTTAAAAAGCATCCAAGCTTTATGTGGGTTTTGAATTTTAAAGTGACAGGTTGGCCCCACTCCTTGATTTAGCCATTTTAAAGCAACTACTCCTTTCCTCAGATAAAATTTGAGTGTGAGGGGAAGGTAGGATGGGGAGGGAATATACCTTATGAAATATGTAAGTGAGAGATAATTGAATTGTTTCCAACTTGGCTATATTTTACATATTTTAAGTTGGGCAGCAATCCTGAAGTTGAAGAAGGTTCAAATTCTTCTTATTATATTCAGATTACATAAATTAATTTAAGCAATATCACCCAATTTGATTTATTCTAAGCATGTTTCTATCATGCTCATGAAGATTTAGGATAGATTTATTTTTCCAATAGAAACAAAAAAGAAGAATCAGAAAAAATTTTCAGTAGCTCCTTGTCTCTAATATAAAATACAAAATCTTCAACTTGGCATTAAAACACTTCAGCCTGGTTCCCACATTCCTCTTCAGCCTTATTTCATATTCACACATTCTTCATTTTAGCCAAACTAGCTTACTAAGAGTTCCTAATAACTTGACATTCCATCTCCCTCCTTGCTTCTGGATAGATGGGATTACATACAATGGAATTTACTCCCTCTTCACCTGTCTTGTACATTTCCGAGCTTCCTCAAAGCATGGCTTAATTACTCTCTCCTGTACAGGTTTTTCCCAATATTGTCCCTATTGTTAGCTCTCTTTTCCTTCTCAAATTATTTTGTATTTATTTAGATACTTTGTATATGTTTTCTAATTCCCTAAGTATGTACAAGTTGTATTAACTTCCCTCTTCCCAAAACAGAATGTAAGTTTCTTGAGGGCAATGACTGTCTATTTCCCAAATATTAGCCTATAGTAGGCATTTAATATATGTTTACTGAATTGAATTGATGAATTGAAAAAAGAGGCACTCCTTACCAATTAAATGACCATAGCACATACTCAGGAGCTATTCTCCCAATCCCCACTGCTACTGGTAAGCTGGGATAGCAGAACTCAGTTGCTATATTTTAGTTGCAGGATTTTAGGAGATCCTGAGAGACTAAAAGTATTCCTTTTTTAATGCTCTACTTCATAATCCCCTCCTTGTGTACCTCCCCTTATGATTATCAGTTGATAACAATTAGCCAGCCAAATAATGAGCTTTTTGAAAATTATGCTGCTATACAACTATATTAGGTGATAGGCTTAGTTGATATAAAATTTCCTCTCCCCCATTTCTGTGACAAATATTGTCATAAATGCATACAGAATACAGAAGAAATTGAACTTGAGCTTTATGTACATGTAATAAAGGATAATTCACAACTCTTAAAAGTCCTTTTGCTGGCGTCCTCAGAATGGTTCTCTTAAGGATGGCATAGCTTTTCTTCTGGGTTGCTTGTTATGACTGGATCTGCCTTTTCTTCTTGCATCTAGTCTGTCTTCAGCTCTCGAAGCAGACAATGCTTTCAGCAGCTGTTGTCTGGGGAAATATCTAGGATTCTAATGAAAATGCCAAAGTGTCTGGCCCTAGGAAATTTACAAGGTCTTCCAGTCAGTATGAGTTTATCCTGAAAAAAATCCCCACACTTTGCAATACATTTCCCTTATAAAGGTTTGGCATTGATGACATATAAGGAATAGATTTAAATAGATGAGAATAAGAGCCATTCTGTAACAGTTAAATGATCAAAGGATATTGATAATTTTCAAATGTAAGCAATATGGAAATGCTTTAAATCATTGATAATTAGATGAATACAAATGTAAATAACTCTGAGATCCCTATCAGACTGGCAAGAAGGAAATTGACAATTGTTGGAGGATCTCAGAGAAGTCATGTATATTGCTGCTACTGATAGAGCTGTGAATAATTCAGACATCCTGGAAAGTAATTTGAAACAATGTCTAAAATTCACTAAAGAGTGTAATAATTCAGAAACATCACCACTTGCTATATCTCAAAAACATAAAAGAATGATGAAAAAGTTCCTAGGCCAGTGATGCGAACCTATGGCACACAGAGAGCTCTCTGTGGGCATGTGTACTGCCTGACCACCCAACCCCCACAGAATTTGTTAATAGCAATGCAGTGTGTCTTGGGCAGAGCCACTCCCTTCCCCCTCTCCATCGCACCTGACATTTTTTCACCTTACCCACTTCTCTGTCCAGCAGTCCAATGGAATTGCTTTCTACCTCCCTTGAGTGTGTGTGTGTGTGTGTGTGAATGAGGTGTGCCCAGCACTCTATGGGGGATGGGGCACAGCACAAGGTCTCTAAGAGGTTCACCATCAGTATCCTATACAATTTACAGGAGATTTTTATGTTGTAGTAAAGAACTGGTAATAAAGAGATTGCCCACCGGTGGAAGACTGACTGAACAAATGACAGTAAATTAATGTAATGGAATATTATTATACTCCAAGAAAAAACAAAAGGAACATTTTCAAAGAAATGCAAGACGAACTAATAAAGGCTGAAATGAGGAGGAGGACAATTTTTACAGCCACAATTACATTGTAAAGAAAAACATCTTTGAAAGACTTAAGAACTCTGATCAATGCAAGGACCAATATATAACTCCAGAGGACACATGATACTGCATGCTTCTCATCTCCTGACAGAGGAGTGAAGGAATTCAGGTGCAGGAGATGTGTATTTTTGTACATGGCAATTTAAAAAAAAAATATTTACTTTACTTGACTGAGATTATTTGTTAAAAGGATTGTATTTTTATTTCTTGATAAATCACTTAACCCCAATTACCTACTCTTATTGCCTATTCTTCTGCCTTAAAGCCAATATTTGGTATTGATTCTAAGACAGAAATTAAGGATTAAAAACTGTATTGCCAAAAGAAAGAAAAGAGAATCACTGAATCATTTGAAATAATACACAGAAGAAAACAGAAGGAAATTTAGAAGAAAATACAAATGACGATAGTTTTGAAAGTAGCATGTCAAATTAATTACATTTTTTAAACCCTTACCTTCTGTCTTAGAATCAATACTATGGATTGGTTCCAAGGCAGAAGAGTGGTAAGGGCTAGGCAATGGGGGCCAAGTGACTTGCCTAGGGTCACACAGCTGGGAAGTGTCTGAGGGCAGATTTGAACCTAGGACCTCCCATATCTAGGTCTGGCTCTCAATCCATTGAGCTACACAGCTGCCCCCTTAATTACATGTTTTAAAAGAAAAAGCAAGCTAGATGTAATAGAGATCCACAATTTCACAGGTAATCAATCTCCTTTTATGCTTTAATTTTTATATGGAAATATTTTTGAAGGGAAAGATTTTTGTTTTGTTAAATTCAGAATAAAAAAGAACATTAAAAAAAGGAAAAAGAGGGATCCTGACAGGTAAACTTCAAGTGTAACTGCTGTATTAGGAAAAGTCAAAAGGGAAACTTTTCTGTGGAGGATAGTCTACCAATCAAAACAGATTGCTGAACTTGATCAAGTTTAGAATGGGACAGGGCTTTGTAACTCTTGAAAATTGAGAGGCATGACCATAAGACCCTTCATCATTATGCTATAACAAAATCCAGTAACATGAGAGCATCAATCAGTTTAATGAGACATAACTAAAAGAAAGGAGCCTGTGCTTCATCCCTACCTGTGCCCTATAGACAAATAGTCTAGCTGCAAAGTTGAAGGAATAATTTTCAAATGCTTCTCATTCTAATCTTCTTTCTCCCACACCCTTCTTCCTGTCTCCCCACATACAAGTGCTAAGAGACACTTTTATGCATACAAATTTATGATTGTGTCCTCCATCTTCATATGTTAATAATCCCACAAGCATTTATTAAGTGCCTATTATGGGAATTGTGGAATGGATACTGAAACAAAAGGAAACAGTGACTATCCTCAAGAAGTTTACATTCTGTAGGATGATTATAATAACTAATTTTATACTATACTTTGGTAATAGAATGTTTTCATATTTCAGAACATATTTGATCCTTACTGCAATCCTAGGATGCATGTAAATCAAGTATTATTAATTTCATTTGATAGATGCTGAGGCAATTGAGGTTTAAGAAATTAAAATCATTAGCATTGGTTTAAGAGCCTATTTTCAGAAGTCAGAGAGGTAATAAGACTCTCTTGCTCATTATCCAACATTTAGTAGCAAATGCTCTCCAAATGACAGGTAAAAGTATTACCCCCAAAACATGCAAAAGCAAACCAGAGTCAAATACATTATATATAATATATATATTTTTAATTTTGTTATTAAATTTTTTCTCAATTACATGCAAAAATTTTTTTAACCTGTTTTCTTTTTGAGTTCCAAATTCTCTCCCTATCTTCCACTCCTCCCCATCTTTGAAAAGGCAACAATTGAATGTGCAGTCATGAAAAACATTTCCATATTAGTCACATTGCAAAAGAAAATGCAGACCAACCCCACCCCCCAAGAATAACAAAAGAAAAACTTTTCTAAAAGTATGCCTCAATTTGCCTTGAGATTCCATCAATTCTTTCTCTGGAGATGAATGGTATTTTTTATCATAAGTCCTTTGGAACTCAAACATATTTTCAAATGAGGTTTATTGAAAGACATAGCAAGGATAGAGAAGAGTGCTAGAGCATGATCACCTCCAATGTTCTCCTTAGTTTCTGTGGAATCTTAAAAGTCTTGACAGCTCCCATGTTTATGGAGGCCAGGCAACAGTGAAAACTTCTACCATAGTGATCTGAAGCAATGGCACATCTTTGTCAGGAAGTGAGGTGAGACTGAGTTGCTCTTGTGAAGCAAGGGGAAAAGCCTGGCTTCTGATGGCTCATCAGCACAGTCTTACTTTCAATCTAGCCTTGGAAGTTTCAGGAGTGCTGTCTGGCCAGAAAACTCAGCTACATAAGCTCATGTTTGGTCTTTTGAGGGATTTTGCTTTGCACATGTGTATTGCTCCCATGCTTTTAAACATGTTATAGTGCTCAGTTAGGCATATTCGGGGGAAAGTGCTAAAGTATGTTGGCTGGAGATAAGAGTTTCATGTGTGAGGAACAAAGGAATGTGGTAAAGGGAATAATAAATAATAGGGATGTAAAAATCAATCAAAGCCAGGCTGTAAAGGATTTTGAAAGCAAAGCAAAGGAATTCACATTTAATTTGAAAAGCAATAGGGAGTCCCTGGAGTTCACAGAGTAAGGACGGACATGTTCTGATCTATGAGGAAAATCACTGGCAGATATGCTGAGGGTGGTTTAGAGGAGGGAGAAACATAAGACAAAAGGATCAATTGAGAAGTTATTGTAATAGGCTAGGCAAGAATGATGAGTGAACTAGGGTAAGAGATGGGCACAGAGAGGAGGCAATAGACCTATGAGGTAGAAATGATGAGATTTGGCAGTTGACGGGCTCTTTGGGACAAATGAGTGGCAGATGTCTTTCCTGATGTCTTTGACCTCCTCTGTTGAGCATGTCCTCATTGTTATATGTGGTAGCCTCTTATACCTACCATGCAACTTCTGATTGTCCTTTTAGAGATATTGCACTAGCGTGGAGGTTCTCAGAGTCTAGTCTAGCAATCCTTAACTTCAAATTTGGCCTTAGACACTTACTAGTGGTGGGATCCTGGGCAAGTTACTTAATCTTATTTGCCTCCTTGGCTGTAAAATGCATTGGTGAAAGAAATAGCAAACCACCCCTATCTGTTTACCAAGAAAATTCCAAATAGGGTCACAAAGAGCTGGACATGACTAAAAAATGACCCAACAACAACAGTCCAGAAACCCCCATGAGTTCCTAAGTACTTTTAGATGGTCCATGAGGTCAGAACTATTTTCTATTATATAATAACATTTAAAAATATTATATATAATGTGCTTTATTATAATATAACATATAATATATTTCAAATAGAATGTTTAGTTAGAATTCTACTAATTGATAATTATATTTTATAATCTGTTTTAATTTCTAACATGGAAGATATCAATAGATATAATCCACAAAAAAAGCTTCTTTGGGGGAGGGTTCTTAATAATTTTTGAGTGTGAAAGGGTCCTGAGACCAAAAAGTTTGAGAATTTATGGTCTCAGAGAATGAGGTCTGGCATCAGAGTCAGCAAACTTGGGCTTTAATACCAGCTGGTCTATTTACTAATCATATATAACCTCAGGAAAGTGACTCAGGTTCACTGCCCTCAGCTTCTTTGTGTGTAAAATGACAATAATTATATTTACATTGCTCGCTTTAAGGGGTTGTCATGAAGCTGTAATCATGAGATATAATCTATATAACAGTGATGGCAAACATTTTAGAGACCCTAGAGACCAAGTTCCCAAACTGCAACCCTCATGCCACATGTGAGCTCCCTGCCTTACCCCAGACAGGGGCAGGAGGAAGTATTCCCATTGGGCTGCTGGGCAGAGAAATGTCCTCAGATGCATGTGGAGAGGGAAAGGGAGCAGCCCCTTCTGGCAGGCTCTGTCATGCATGTCATAGGTTCACCAATATGGCTATATTAAGTAAATATGCTTTCCACAATCCTTAATCAAAAGCAAGGGCTAAAGATAGGCAATGCAATGGAAGACCACTAAATTTGGAAGTCATAGGACCCAGGTTCAAGTTCCCACTATGCTACCTATGTAATCTCAAACAAATTATTTGAACTCTCTGAATCTCTGATACCTTTTCTAAACATTGAAGACAATGGACCTATGATTTCTAAGATTCTTTCTGGCTTTGGTCTCTATGATCCCATGCAACATTGTAGATGTAGTTTAAAAAGTATAGATGCAAGAAAGAACATTTTAAAAACCAATACTTAAAAAAAATAAAGTCATATTTTTATGATAGAAATGGAGTGCTCTCCATGATATGCTGGTCTTTATTTTGAGATGTCAAGTTGCATATGTTACAATCAGAGAATTTGAGTTAAAAGGGAGCTTAGCAACCATCTAGTCCTATCAATATACAAAATGAATCCTGATTATAGCATACCTGATAAGCAAATATCTATCCTCTGCTTGAAGACCTTGAAGGATCATACCAAGCTCTTGAGATAGCTCACCCATTCAATGAAGATTGAACATCTCCAGTGTAAGACACATTTTGTGTGATGCCATTTCATAATCTTCCTTGGATGCACAAATACTTTCCCCAGAGCTCTGCCTCAGCCTTATCTCCCACTGTTTCCCTCCAATTCCCCAAAGTGCCAGAAAAACTGGAGTACTGTTGTCATTTCCGCCATGTTTAATTCTCCATGACCCCATTTTGGATTTTCTTGCACAGATACTGGACTGGTTTCCATTTCCTTCTCCAGCTCATTTTACAGATGAGGAACTAAGACAAACAGGATTAAGTAAGTGACTTATCTAGGGTCACACAACTATGAGGTATTGGAGCTGATATTTGAACTCAGGAAGATGCACCTTCTTGACTTTGGGCCCAATACTCTATCCACTGGGCTACCTAGCTTCTTCGAAACTGGACTATAGAATTATTCAAGTTCAAGCAGTTCTTACTGATTTCTTCCTTGTCTTTGCTTGTGCTATGTACTACAGCTGGAATGTTATCTTCCTCTTTTTTTTAGCTGTAGAAGTATGGCACATCTTGCAAGTGCCATATCATAGCATCACAAACTTTGAGTGGGAAAGGTCTAATTGTCAGCTACTCCAACTCATACACAAAATGAATCTCCATTATATCATACTGTAAGGGGCAGAATGTAAGGGGTTAAAATTAAAGGGTTGGACTAAATTTATCAGAGTGTGATCATCTGGAATTAATTAATTCCAAATGATTTTTTACCAAATTCACCAGAGTGAAAGTAGAGAAATGAGAAAGAGGGCAGAGTAAGAAATTTAGCTTAACAAGGTAGATGTAGTAGAGGGAAATACTGAGAGATGGGGACAGAATATATGTTATCCCAGGAAGCAGGTTGAGGTAAGGGGACTGAATTCCAAGGCACACCTTCCTTTTTTTTCTCCCTCCTAGGCAGCTTAATGGAGTCTTTGCTTAACAGACCGTGAGTCAACCCTCCCTAATCTTCTTCTTTGAATATTTTAAACTCTCCCTCCTACTACAAATGTTGAAAAACAATTTCTTATAGTTGAAAGTCTAATTTATTCTCTTTTGGGAAAGAGGTGATAGGGAAATTAAAAGGAGAGAGGGAAAAAGGTTTCCCTAAGCTATAATCCCCTATCTCTGATAGAAGGCTTCAATTCAAAGTCCCTTCAACAGAAATAAAGTTAACCTCCCTTAAGGGAAAACAGTTTATATTCAGCTGAGATCTTCACTGGGCCAGACTCTTTCAATTCAGCCAGATCAAGAAGTATAAAAGCCAAGTACTTCTTCAGTCTTCCTCTTTTGGAGAGGTTGGCCAGAGAGAAGTGAAGTTCAAGTGGTGAAGTGACCAGAGCACTAAAGAAGAAGTGTGTAGAAGACAGCTTTGGCCAACTGCTCCTCCTTTCCAACCTTCCATAGAATCCTCTCCCCTCCCCTAATGGGTCTGGGTCTGGAGGATTCTATCTGCTCTCGTGAGCTCTTCTTTGCATTTCATCTCTTCAGTCTTTGCCCATTTCTCTCAATCACATGGACTATTTGCTCAAGCCCTGGCTTTACTATGGAAGGGTTCCAGAAGCCCCACTGGAGGGGTCAATTAAACAAGGGTTTTAGCCATGAAGCCTCCTCCAAGATGAGGGGCCCCTCCAGAGGTCAATGCCTCTCAGAACAGACCAGGGAAAGGAGTCAGCCTTTCTCACTCATCCACATGGTAGTCCTAATAGAAGCAGTCTTCAGCCAGAGCTCCTCCAAGGTTAAATTGAAGGGGAAAGACTTCATAACAGGAAGTTCTTGACACTTTTAAAGACCCTTCCTTTTTGTCACTTCCTGTGCCTTCCTTCCAGTTTACATAGACCAATTACAGCTAAAGCTTTGCTTAGTACTGCCTAGGGGGTAGTCAGAGGGTTCTGATTTGTCACCCACTTTCACATGCATGGGTCACAGACCTCCCCTACTTAAGGATAAGTAGAGTGTATACATCACTGGTGATTAAATATAAAAATGGGCAGGGGAGAGTTAATCCCATCTTCACAATATCCAGGAAATTATTTTTCAGTCTCTGCATTAAGACCTCCAAGTAAGGGAAACATTTCTTTTCTAGTTATTCCATTTTGCTTTTGGACAACTTTATTAGGAAGCTGGTCTTCTGATAATTTCTCCTCATTACTTTTTTTTTAAAAAAACAAACCATTTTATTATGAATTACATGATGAATATGATCATACATATATATATATATATCACAGATTATGTACAAAACAATGAAGCTTCATTATATAGAACTTTTTCTTTTGAGATTTAACAAAGTCAACATAACTTACAAAACTGTTTTTGTCTTCCTCTCAACTTTTTGTTCTCTTTTGTACACTTTTAAGTGTTTTGATTTTTTCCCCCTTCTTCCCCCCCCCCAATTTAAACATTATTTTATTTGGTCATTTTCAAACAACATTCCTTGGAAACAAAGATCCTTTTCTTTTCTTCCCCCCTCCCACCACCTCTCCCCTAGCCAACTCATGATTCCACTGGGTATCACATGTGTCCTTGATTCAAACCCATTTCCATGTTGTTAGTATTTGTATAAGAGTGTTCATTTAGAGTCTCTCCTCATTCATGTCCCCTCATTCCCTGTAGTCAAACAGTTGCTTTTCTTCGGTGTTTTTACTCCCACAATTTGTCCTTTGCTTTTGGATAGTGTTTTTTTTCTCCTAGATCCCTGTAGAATGTTCAGGGACATTGTATTGACACTAATGGAGAAGTCTATTACATTCTCTTGTACCAAAGTGTTTCAGTCTCTGTGTACAATGTTTTCCTGGTTCTGCTCCTTTTGCTCTGCATGACTTCCTGGAGGTGGTTCCAGTCTCCATGGAATTCCTCCACTTTATTATTCCTTTGGGAACAATAGTATTCCATCACCAACATATACCACAATTTGTTCAGCCATTCTCCAATTGAAGGGCATCCCCTCATTTTCCAATTTTTGGCCACCACAAAGAGTGCAGCTATGAATATTCTTGTACAAGTTTTTTTCCTTATTATCTCTTTGGGGTACAAACCCAGTAGTGCCATGGCTCTATCAAAGGGAAGACAGTCTTATATTGCCCTTTGGGCATAGTTCCAAATTGCCCTCCAGAATGGTTGGATCAATTCACAACTCCACCAGGAATGAATTAATGTCCCTACTTTGCCACATCCCCTCCAGCATTCATTACTTTCCTTTGCTGTCATATTAGCCAATCTGCTAAGTGTGAGGTGATACCTCAGAGTTGTTTTGATTTGCATCTCTCTGATTATCAGAGATTTAGATCACTTTTTCATGTGCTTATTAATAGTTTTGATTTCTTTGGTTGAAAACTGCCTGTTCATGTCCCTTGCCCATTTATCAATTGGAGAATGGCTTGAATTTTTGTACAATTGATTTAGCTCCTTATAAATTTGAGTAATTAGATCTTTGTCAGAGGATTTTGTTATGAAAATTGTTTCCCAATTTGTTGCTTCCCTTCTCAATTTGGTTACATTGGTTTTATTTGTACAAAACCTTTTTAATTTGATATAATCAAAATTGTTTATTTTACATTTTGTGACTCTATGTCTTCCTTGGTTTTAAAGTCTTTCCCTTCCCACAGGTCTAACATGTATACTATTCTGTGTTCCCCTAATTTACTTACAGTTTCCTTCTTTATGTTCAAGTCATTCACCCATTTTGAGTTTATCTTGGTGTAGGGTGTGAGGTGTTGCTCCAAACCTAATCTCTCCCACACTGTCTTCCAGTTTTCCCAGCAGTTTTTGTCAAATAGTGGGTTTTTGTCCCAGAAGCTGGGCTCTTTGGGTTTGTCATATACTGTCTTACTAGGGTCACTTACCCCAAGTCTATTCCACTGATCCTCCTTTCTGTCTCTTAGCCAGTATCAAATTGTTTTGATGACCACTGCTTTATAATAGAGTTTGAGATCTGGGACTGCAAGGCCACCTTCCTTTGTATTTTTTTTTCATTATTTCCCTGGATATCCATGACCCTTTGTTCTTCCAAATGAACTTTGTTATGGTTTTTTCTAAGTCAGTAAAAATTGTTTTTGGAAGTTCAATGGGCATAGCACTAAATAGATAAATAAGCTTGGGTAGGATGGTCATTTTTATTACATTGGCTCGTCCTACCCATGAGCAGTTAATATTTTTCCAATTGCTCAAGTCTAGTTTTAGTTGTGTGGAGAGTGTTTTGTAGTTGTGTTCATATAGTTCCTGTGTTTGTCTTGGGAGATAGATTCCTAAGTATTTTATTTTGTCTAAGGTGATTTTGAATGGGATTTCTCTTTCTAATTCTTGCCGCTGAGCTGTGTTGGAAATATGTAGAAATGCTGATGACTTATGTGGGTTTATTTGGAACCTGCAACTTTGCTAAAGTTGTTGATTATTTCAACTAGCTTTTTGGTTAATTCTCTAGGATTCTTTAAGTATACCATCATATCATCTGCAAAGAGTGATAACTTGGTCTCCTCCTTGCCTATTTGGATGCCTTCAATTTCTTTTTCTTCTCTAATTGCTACTGCTAGTGTTTCTAGTACAATGTTAAATAATAGAGGTGATAATGGGCATCCTTGTTTCACTCCTGATCTTATTGGGAATGCATCTAGTTTATCCCCATTGCAGATGATGTTAGTTGATGGTTTTAGATATATATTGTTTATTATTTTTAGGAATGACCCTTCTATTCCTATGCTTTCGAGTGTTTTTAATAGGAATGGATGTTGTATTTTATCAAAGACTTTTCCTGCATCTATTGAGATAATCATGTGATTTTTGTCTGTTTGTTTGTTGATATGGTCAATTATGTGGATGGTTTTCCTAATATTGAGCCAGCCCTGCATTCCTGGTATAAATCCTACTTGATCATAGTGAATGACCCTCCTGATCACTTGCTGGAGTCTTTTTGCTAGTGTCCTATTTAGGATTTTTGCATCTATATTCATTAGGGAGATTGGTCTATAGTTTTCTTTTTCCATTTTTGACTTGCCTGGCTTTGGAATCAGTACCATGTTTGTGTCATGAAAGGAATTTGGTAGAACTCCCTCTTTGCTTATTATGTCAAATAGTTTGTATAGTATTGGGATTAGCTGTTCTGTGAATGTTTGATAGAATTCACTTGTGAATCCATCAGGCCCCGGGGATTTTTCTTAGGGAGTTCTTTGATGGCCTGTTGGATTTCATTTTCGGATATGGGATTATTTAAGAATTCTATTTCTTCTTCTGTTAGTCTAGGCAATTTATATTTTTCTGAATATTCATCCATATCACCTAGGTTGGTATATTTATTGCCATATAGTTGGGCAAAGAAGTTTTTAATGATTGCCTTAATTTCTTCTACATTGGAGGTGAGGTCCTCCTTTTCATCTTTGATGATGTTAATTTGCCTTTCTTCTTTCCTTTTTTTAATTAGAGTGACCAGTACTTTGTCTATTTTGTCTGTTTTTTTTAAGTACCAGCTTCTAGTCTTGTTTATTAGTTTAATAGTTCTATTACTTTCGATTTCATTACTTTCTCCCTTAATTTTTAGGATCTCTAGTTTGGTTTTCTTCTGGGGTGGTTTAATTTGTTTGCTTTCAAGTTTTTTTATTTGCATTTCCAATTCATTGATCTCTGCCCTCCCTAATTTGTTAATATATGCACTCAAGGATATGGATTTTCCTCTGAGTACTGCTTTGGCTGCATCCCATAAGGTTTGAAAGGAGGCCTCACCATTGTAATTTTCCTTGATGAAATTATTAATTGTTTCTTTGATTTCTTCTTAAACTCACCAATTTTGGAGTATTGTAGTATTTAATTTCCAATTAATTTTTGATTTGGCTCTCCATGTACCCTTACTGATTATTATTTTTATTGCATTATGATCTGAAAAGGTTGCATTTATTATTTCTGCTTTTCTGCATTTGTATGCCATGTTTATGTGACCTAGTGTATGATCTATTTTTGAGAATGTGCCATGTGGTGCTGAGAAGAAGGTGTATTCCTTTTTTCCCCATTTATGTTTCTCCATATGTCTATTAACTCTAATTTTTCTAAGATTTCATTCACATCTTTTACCTCTTTCTTATTTATTTTTTGGTTTGATTTATATAAATTTGATATTGGTTGGTTCAAGTCTCCCACTAATATGGTTTTACTATTTTCTCCTTCAATTCTCCAAGTTTCTCCATTAGAAATTTGGGTGCTATGCCATTTGGTGCATACATGTTGATTAGTGATAATTCATTATTGTCTCTACTCCCTTTTAACAGAATATATTTACCTTCCCTATCCCTTTTGATCTGGTCTATTTTTGTTTTGGCTTTGTCAGATATCATGATTGCAAATCCTGCCTTCTTTCTATCAGTTGAGGCACAAAAGGTCTTACTCCATCCTTTAATTCTAACCTTGTGAGTATCAAACTGCCTCATATGTGTTTCTTGAAGACAACATATGGTAGGGTTTTGGGTTCTAATCCAATCTGCTATTTGTCTAAGTTTTATGGATAAGTTCATCCCATTCACATTCAAAGTTATGCTTGTCACTTGTGGATTCCCTGGCATTTTGATATCCTCCCCTAATTCTGACCTTTCTTCCTTAGCTATAACCATTTAAACCAGTGATTTACTTTATTTAGATCAGTCCCCCTAGTCCCCTCCCTTGATATGCTTCCCTTTCTGGACCCTCCCTTTTTTCCCTTCCCCTCCCCCCTCTCCTTCCCTCCCTTTTTATACTCCCTACCCCCTCCTTAATTTCCCCTTCTCTCTTACCCTGTTGGATAAGATAGAATTCAGGATCCCAATGGATCTGATGTTCTTCCCTCTCAGAGATGATTTCACTGAGAGTAAGGTTTAAGTAATACCACTTCACGCTCTCTTCCTCTCCTTCTCATATGAGAATTCTTCCCCTCCTTTTCCCATGTGTATCTTTGTGTGGGAAAGATTATTCTATTTAGTTTCTCCCCCCTCTATTTCTTGAAGTAAATCTTAGTATCATCAACGATTCCCCCTCCCTTTTTCTTTCTTTTCCCCCCCTTTCACCAAATCGTCTTGATGCCCCAATCTTTCCCTGTGTGTAATTCTTCTAACTACTCTTATGATGCATACAATCTTTGAGAGTTACACATTACATTTTCCCCACATATTAATATATATAATTTGATATAAATGTAGTCCTTATAGAAGAGAGTTTGACTTAAAGAAAAAGATAAGATTTTTCTCCTTTTCCCTTTCTTTCATATTTACCTATTCATGTTTCTCTTGCTCTCTGTGTTTGGATGTCAGTTTTTCCACTAAGTTCTGGTCTTTTCTTAGTAAATACTTGGAAATCTTCTATTTTATTGAATGCCCATACTTTCCCCTGGAAGTATATAGTCAGTTTTGATGGGTAGTTGATTCTTGGTTGGAGACCCAGCTCTCTTGCCTTTCTAAATATCGTGTTCCATGCTTGCGGTCTCTTAGCGTGCTTGCTGCTAAGTCATGTGTGATCCTTATGGGGGCTCCTCTATGTCTGAAACTACTCTTCTTGGCTCCTTGTAAGATTTTCTCCTTAGCTTGGAAGCTCTTGAATTTGGCGATTACATTCCTGGGGTTGTTTTTTAGGGACTTAGTATAGAGGGTGTTCTATGAACCCTTTCTATTTCTATTTTGCCCTCTTGCTCGAGACCATTGGGGAAATTCTCTTCTATAATTTCCTGTAGTATGGCATTGAGGTTTTTGTTTATCTCTGTTTTTTCGGGCAGACCAATGATTCTCAAGTTGTCTCCCCTTCCTCTGTTTTCCTGGTTTGTCACCTTGTCAGTGAGATATTTTATGTTTTCTTCTAATTCATTAATTTTTTGGCTTTGCTTTATTAATTCTTGCTGTTTTGCAAGATAACTGTCTTCCAGTTGCTTAATTCTGGTCTTTAGGGATTGGTTTTGTTTTTCAGCTTGGTCTGCCCTTCTGTTAGAGGCTTCCAGCTCTTTCTCCAATAGTGAGGTCTTGTCTGTCAGGCTGCTGACCTCTTTCTGAGTTTTTTTCCCATTTTTCTTGCCAGAAGGTTTCCACCTTTTGGATAAGCTCCAAATTGAGTTCTTCCAGAGCTTGTGGATAATTTCCATTGGGGGGGATGCATGATTTGATTTTGTTTGAATTTCATCATCTTTCTCTTCTTTTCCTTGGATATTCCAGCCATAAAAGTTTTCAATAGTCATTTTCCCCCCTTTCTTCTTGGAGGCTTGATTTTGGGCTGTGTGAGCCATCCCTTCGGTGGTTTTTTCCCCTTTTCTTTTTGGTCTGAGGTCTGGGTGATATGGGCAGGTTTTCTGTGGATTTATGTTGCCTCAGACTAGTTCTTCCCAGACTCTGTTGTTTATTAGTACTCCCGCCCCATGCTCTGTGGTCTCTTCTCACCGGTGCACAGGAATATCCTGTAAAAACTCTCTGAGGGGTGGATCTCTGGTATTCCCTATCAGTTTCCAGGGAGCCTGGCTTGGCCCCCCCTCACTACAGCGAGGGGCAACACTTTGGCCTTAGGCAGTTTTTACAGATTCTTGAGACTCTACACTGACCACAGTTTGCAGTGGACCCATGGTCTGTGCACTCTGCAGTGTGCAGGGTTCTCCCATGAAACCTCCCTGAGAGGTTGTTCCCTAGCCGTCTTTAGATCCCAAGGACCCTGGTGTTCCCCCCCAGACAGAGACGTTCCTCACTCACTCACTTTCCCGGTGAACACACTGAGCCCCTACTCTGGTTCTGTGGGGGAGGAAGGGGAAGGGCGGCTCAGTTCACGTTTTTGTGCAAGCTTTTCCTCCTTATAGTGTGGCAATGTTCAAACCTCACATACCTTCGTTTCTGTGGGGTACTGGTGTAAAGATTAAAATTTAGGGAAGACTGAGGCAGGTAGAAATTAGTTTCTCTTTGCAAGGAGTATTATATTTTATGAGGTTTATTAAAGTTAAGGATTAAAGAAAATACAGGATAAGAAAAAACACGTGCCTAGGCCAGAGGCCTAGACAAGACCTCACCTACATTATGGAAAGAGCCATGTCTGCCCCAAAACAGAAGTCCAAGAGAAGCTCAAAAGCCCTTGCAATCAGGTTAAATACCTTCTCGATCTCACCCACCTCAGAATTCTGTGAGATTTCAAAGCATTTTGGGGAAGTGGAGCAAGGGTTTGTGGGGATTGAAGTCCAGAGTTCAAATCTCAATTTTACACTGGAGAGTCCCTCTCTTCTTCCAAAGATGATTTTTATGTTCTTTTGAGGTAGTCTATTTAGTTTGGTGCCAGGGAGAGGAAACAATTCACGTCTAGATTGCAGCCATGTTTACCCGGAAGTCCCCTCCCTATTACTTCTGATGTTGTCCTTCAGAACCAAACAGAACAAGTCTAACTCCTCCTCCACATCATAATTCTATGATGATTAATTCTAAATACATGAAGACTGCTATCATGCCTATTCTGAGTCTTATTTTCTCCAGGCTAAGCATGTCCAGTTTCTTCAGCTAATTTTCATATAGTAGGGACTCAAGGCCCTTTGTCATCCTAAGTGCCCTTTTCTAGACAAAGTTCATCAACATCCTTCTTAAACCATGTCTTGCCTCATCTTGTGCTTGTGAAGTTGATTTTGTTTTATAACCAAGCCACAAACTTTATATTCATGCCATTAAATTCTGCTCAATGTTCTAGATCATAAAGGTCCCTTTGGATACTGACTCTGTAGTACCTTTTGTTAGCTGCACCTCCAGGCTTTGTATAATCTCAGATGTTCCCTCCTCTTGAAATCTTATCACCAAGGAGATGACTTTTGCCTTGATATTCTACACCTCTGCTATACTCTCAATTGATTCTTCCTTCTGATTGGCGGGCTGGAAGGTGGAGCAAAATCTTCTTCCAAAGCCTCTCTTTAGAAAGGCTTGGGATATACTTAAGGTTGCCTGCTGGGAGTTAAGGTGTCAAAGTAAGGGATGCTCAGCTTACCCAAACCTTCCAAGTACACAAAAATAGGAAATAAAACACCTTAAAATAAAGGAAAGCAGGAGAGACATATCTCACTAAGGTGAGTAGGGAGAGTAGCTCAGAGAGTGGCATCAAGGGAACTGGCAGAACTTGGACCAAAACATTTCCACAAAATAGTAGACCAGGGAGTAGTCCACTTAGCCTGAAGTAATGAACCAGCAGACACAGGAACATGTTGATATAGGACATAACAGGGGAACCAGAAGCAGGGGAAGTGGGGTTCAGCTGGACAAAACAACTGTAAGCCTCTCGATAAGAAGTCAAGTGCCCCATCACCTTGAAGTATATACCCAAGGACAGCTGGTCTTACTCCAAGCACCAGAGAAGGCTACACTGCTAGCTTTAAACAGTGCTCCCTTTATCCCAGGAGCAGAGCAGAACTACAATAGATGAACAAGGTAATGAAGGGAAAAATTAATAAATAGAAAAATGAGCAAAAGACAAAGAAAAAACCTAACCTTAAAAAGTAATTTTAGTGACGGAGATCAGAATATAAACTCAGAAGAGCACAATAATGACAAAAAGAAAACATGTAAATACCCAGAGGAAAGTGAGAAAGGATGTCAGGTTCCCAAAGAACACTTGGTAAAACTTGAAAAGAAATTTTAAATAATAAATATTGATAGAATAATAAATAATAAAAATTGATAGAAAGATTCAGCAACTTGGAAACTAGAATGAGTCAAATGGAAATGGAGGCAACTCCACCTGCTCCTCAATGAAATACAGAAGAAAATAACTCCTTAAAGAGTAGGATGGGGAAAGATCAAAGAAGAAAATAACATCATAAAAATTAGAATTTACCAAACTGAAGCTAATGATTCCATATGACACCAAGAAATAATATAAAATCAAAAGGATGGAAAAAATAGAAGAAAATCTGAAATACCTCACAGGAAAAGCAGCCAACCTAGAAAATAAATCCAGAAGGGACGATCTAAGGATTATTGGGATATTTGAAAGCTATGATAAAAGAAATAGCCTAAATACCATATTATAAGAAATCATCAGGAAAATTGCCCTAATATCCTCAACAAGAAGGGTAAATAGAACCTGAAAGAATCCATTCATCACTTCTTAAAAAAGACACTAAAATATATCATCCAAGGACTATTATAGCAAAGTTAAAAAATCTCTGAAGCCAAGGAAAAAGTGGTACAAGCAACCAGAAAGAAATAATTCAACTATTGTGGAGCCACAAGCAGAATTACACAAGACCTGGCAGCTTCTGTATTGTTATAAATAAAAATTAGTCTTGGAAACATTACTAGATTCATAAGCATTTATTCAGAAAGAGAAAAAAAAGAGACATAGGTTTCAGTCATTCTAACTTTAGGTAAAAATCTGGTTACCCATTGCAGCAAGCATGGTACCCTTTACACCTCTGCTTGTCAGAGATTGCAAGATGAGATAGATAAGCAGTCAGAGAGAGAGCAAATCTAGAGAGAGATAGACCAGAGACCAGTTGAAATCCCAAGAGGCCTCTTCAGTTTCCTCTGCTGGCTTTTCAAATCTAAGCTCCTCCCAGTCCTGGATCTTTCTTTTGGCCAATGGCTTTCAAATGTCATGTCCTCTGCCCTGGTCTCAGTGGCAACACTATGCCAGGCCTATGTCAGGATGCTGGCATCAGACCAGCAGGTACATGACTATGATTCTTATGTCAATCCACTGGGGTGAGTCTTCCAGGATTGGCCTGAGTTAGAGGTCCCCTAGATAATTTTATTTCACACAATATTAAAGGACAAGAAGGCATGGAATATGATACCTTAGAAGGCAAAGAATGTAGAAATACAACCAAGAATCATATACCCAGAAAAATTGAGCATAATCCTCCAGGGGGGAAAAAGGTATGTTTTTTTTTCATTTGATATAACCATAGTCATTCATCTTACAGTTTGTAATGTTCTTGATCTCTTACTTAGTAGTCTTAAATTCCTTACTTTCACACAGATCTTACAGGTATACTATTCTATGCTCAAGTACTTAAGATTTTATTTTATTTTTAAATTTTTTATTTTATTTAATTAATTTAGAATATTTTTCCATGGTTAAATGATTCATATTCTTTTGTTGTCCTCCACTAGCAGAGTGGATTAAAACCCCAAATCCCACAATATGCTATCTATAGGAAATATATTTAAAGCAGGGAGACACACACAGAGTAAAAGTAAGGGGCTGGCACATAATCAATTACAATTTAGCTAAAATAAAAAAAAATCAAGGGTTGCCCTCATGATCTCAGAGAAAGCAAAAGTAAAAAATTGATATAGTCAAAAGAGATAAGGAAGGAAATTATATCGGGACAAAAGTCGCCTTATAATATGAAACAATATTAATAATAAACATACTTGCACCAGATGGCATAGCTTCCAGATTCTTAAATGAAAAATTACATGAGTCATAGGAGGAAATAGACAGTAAAAATTTACTAGTGGGGGGACATAATTCTTCCCCTCTCAGAAGTAGATAAATCCAACCAAAAAATGAATAAGAAAGAAGTGAAGGAGCTAAACAGAACTTAAGAAAAGTTAAATATTATAGATCTCTGGAGAAAATCAAATACAAATAGAAAAGAATACACTTTTTCCTCAGAAGTATATGGCACCTTAACAAAAACTCATCATAAAATAGGATATGAAAATCTCACAACCAAATGTAGAAAATCAGAACTATTAAATCCATCATTTTCAGACCATAATGCAATAAAAATTACATTCAACAAAGGTTAGCAAAAAACTAAAAATTAACTGAAGACATAATCTTATTCTAAAGAATTAATGCGTCAAAGAACAAATCATAGAAATAATAATTTCATTAAAGAGAATGACAAGAAGACAACACACCAAAACTTATGGGATGAAGCCAATTCTGTACTTATGAGGGGATTTATATCTCTAAATGCTTACATCAAAAAATGAGAAAAAGAGTAAATTGATGAATTTGACATACAACTAAAAAAAGTAGAAAAAGAACACTCCAATTAAAGACCAAAATGGAAGTCTTGAAAATAAAATGGGAGATTAATAAAACTAAAAGTAGGATGATGATTGAATATTTATTAAATAAGAAAAGGAGCTGGTTTTATGAAAAAAATAAATAACAGATAAATAATTGATTAATTTGATTTTAAAAAGAAACAAAAACCAAATATACGTATCAAAAAAGGAATTAGTAGAGGTTATTTTACCCAATTATATGTCAATAAATATGACAATCTAAGTGAAATAGATGAATATTTTAAAAAATATAAACTGCCCAGATTAGCAAAAGAACAATAGAATACTTAAATAAACCCCTTTGCAGGAGAAGAAATTGAACAAACCCTCAAAGGATTCTCTAAGTAAAAGGTCTCAGGACCAGATGTATTCACAAGTGAATTCTACCAAACATTCAAAGAACACAACTCAAATACTAGTTAAATTATTTGGAAAAATAGAAAAAGAAGGGATTCTTCCAAATTCCTTTTATGACACAAATATGGTACTGATACTTAAACCAGGAAAAGCAAACAAAACTATAGACCAATTTTCCTAATGAATATTGAAACAAGAAAATTTAAATAAAATACTAGCAAGAAGATCATAACATTATATCACAAGGACCATATACCATGAACAAGTCGTTTTTTTTTTTTTAACCAGGAATGCAGGAATAGTTCAGTATTAGGAAAAGTATCAACATAATTGACCATATCAGTAGCAAAACTAACAGAAACCAGGTGATTGTCTCAATAGTTGCAGAAAAAGCCTTAGACAAAATACAATACTCATTCCTTATAAAAACATTAGAAAACTTTGGAGGAAATGGAGATTTTCTTAAAATGAGAAAGCATCTATCTTAAACAATCAGTATTATCTATAATGGAGATAAATGAGAACCCTTTCCAGTAAGATCATGGGTAAAGCAAAGATGCCCATTATCACTATTACATTAATATTGTACTAGAAATGCTACCTGTATCAATAAGAGCAGAAAAAGAAGTTGAGGGAATTAGAATAGGAAATAAGAAAATAATACTATTATTCTTTGCAGATGATATCATAGTATACATAGAGAACCCCAGAGTATCAACCAAAAAACTAATAGAAATAATAATTTTAGCAAAGTCATAGGACACAAAATAAACCCACATAAGCCTTCAGCATTTCTATTTACCATCAACAAAGTTCAACAGCAAGAGATAGAAAAGGAAATCCTGTTTAAAGTAACTGTAGACAATTTAAATACTTACCAAAATAAACCCATTAACTATATGAACACAATTAAAAAACACTTTTCACACAAATAAAATCAGACTTAAATAATGTGAAAAATGTTCATTGCTAATGGATAGGCCAAACCAATATAATAAAAATGACATCTTACTTAAATTAACTTATTCAGTGCCATACCAATCAAACTACTCAAAAATTATTTCCTAGAACTAGAAAAAAATAATAACAAAATTCATCAGGAAGAACAAAAGACCAAGAATATTAAGGGAATTAATGGGGGGAGGGGGGAATGAAGGAAGATGACCTAGTAGCCCTGCCAGATCTCAAACTATATCATAAAGTAGCAATCATCAAAACAACCTGGAATAGAAGCAGAATAGTGGATCAATGGGAAAATGAAAGGTAGGATTCAAGACCTCAGACAAAGTAAAAATAAAAATTGATATAGTCAAAAGAGATAAGGAAGGAAGTCATACCTTGATAAAAGACACCTTGGAATTTCTTCATCTGTAAAATGAGGAGGTTGGACTAGACAAACTCTTAGGTCCCTTTCAGACCTTGCATGACCTTATGATCCTGAAACCTAGTGTCTTAGTGAACTAGGAACAGAAGACCTGGGTTTGAATGTTGATTCAGTCATCTACCACTTGTCTGGTCCAAGAAAGGTCCTTAAATTTTATGCATCTCGGTTTCCTCATCCATAAAATGAGTCAGTATACTTAGGTGATAAGTTAAGGTCCCTTCCAGCTCTAGATCCTATAAATTTGTTGTGTTATTTTTCAGTCCCATCCAACTCTGTGAATCTCTTTGGGGGTTTTCTTGGTATAGATGCTGGTGTGGTTGCCATTTCCTTTTTCAATCCATTTTACAGATGAGGAAACTGAAGCAAATAGGGTTAAGTGACTTTCTCAGGGTCACACATCTAGTAATAGTCTGAGGTCAGATTTGAACTTAGGGAGATGAGTCTTCCTAACACCAGGGCCAGCACTCTATCCACTATGCCACCTAGTTGCTCCCTGTAAATTTAGACTAGAATAAAATAGTTTCTCTGGATCTTTTTTTCCCATCTTTCTTAAATTCTTTTTCATGTCTCTAGGTTACTTGACACCTCAAAGGAAAACCACACATACAGCATAGAATTACAGTTACTATGTGGAAAGAGACCTTAAAATGTCATCTAGTTTCAGATCAAATTTCTAGTAGACATGGAAATAACAAGGTGGAGAAGTGTGTGGTGAAGGGGCTGCTATGTCCTGGGTGCTAAGTGATTTTTGAAAAAAAAATCTTATTTGAACCTTACAATAGCATTGATGTCAGTGCTATTATTATCCTCATTTTTTAGGTGAGGAAACTGAAGCTGAAAGAAGTTAAATGACTTTCCTAAGGTCACACAACTAGTATCTGAGGCCTGATTTGAACTTAAGTCTTTCTTATTCCAGGCCTAGGCCTTTATCCACTGTCCCAAATAAATTCTTATTATCATACCTTTTCTTTGTAATTTTTCCTAAACCAATCTTTATCATCAGGAAATTTTCCTTTGTATCTAGAATTAATCTTTCTTGCTTTTTGTCAAATTCTGCTCTCTGAAGAATGTTTAAATGGAATGATTCCTCTTACACCTACTTGAGGAAAAATATAAATTATCTTTTAAAAACTATCTTTGTTATGAATCCAGGTAGAAGTTGAATGAATTAAAAAGTGAGTTGAATGAATGAATGGATTTATTCTTGATGTAATTGTGATTTATTATCAGAATTTTGCCTAAACCTTTAGAAATTCACTAGAAAATGACTAGAGAGTTAAATGTTTATTTATTAAATGTCTACTAGGTACAAGGTACTGAGAGGGGTATAGTGCTAAGATAGACTTTCTGCCATCAAGGAGCTTATGATCTAGTAAAAAGGATAAGACATGTATGCAAATAGTTATACTATAAGGTAGAATATGATAAGTGCTTAACAGAAATACAAAGGACTAAGAGAGCTCAGAATAGGGTCATCATTGGCTGGAAAATCAAGAAAAGAAGATAATCTGGGCCTTGGCAAATGAATAGAATTCTGAAGACATGAATGTGATGGCTGTTCTGGATCCTTGGCTTCTTAAACTCAGCAGCATCTGACACGAGAGACCACCCTTTTCTCTTGAATGCCTTTTTCTCTCTGAGTTTTAAGACATTGCTCAGTCTTGGTTCTCCTTCTACTTTTCTGACTTCTCTTTCTTTGTCCTTACTGGATTTTCATCCATTTCATACCTCCTAGCTTTGAGTATATCCCAAGGCTCCATCCTCAGCCCCTATGGGAAGGCCCTATTGTGTTCTAAGCTCTTACTGCACCAGAAGATATACAATAAATATGGTTCTCTATCTTGACAAAGGCCTGGAGTTTTCTTGTGGAAATAGGCATTGGGATTGGGGTTGCAACTGGTAGATCATTGTGAAGTGATAAACTTTTCACATTCTTGATATTTCCTGAATAATTTTGATAGAACCAAACTCAAAAATACTATTATGTTCAAAATATTAGCTAATATATCAATCACATTTGTAAAAATTAAAATTGATTTGACTAAATATAAAAGTTAAAAATATAAGATTGTGGTTGCCATTTATAAAATAGTAGCCCTTAAGTAAAAAAAAAATGATTGATAACAGCTTTTATTTACAACAAGGTAGAGATAGTGAAAGTGGGAAATATAAGAAGGAAACAAAGTCTGGTCTAGCCTACCAACCCTAAGTGCTGCTCTGGTGCTCAGCCCTTGGCAGGGGCTTCCCCAAGAGTAATCTCCATGTGGATTTCCTGGTAATCCTCAGCCAGAAGTCCTGGTGGTGTCTTCAGCTCTACTCGCCAAGGAAGAATCCAAGGGAAGAATCTCTCCAAAAACCAAGTAAGGAAAAAGAGCTCAGACCATATTGGGCTCTTCTTTTATACCCCCTTTTCCCATGTCATTTCCTGTCTCTCCCTCTCTTCACAGAAACCAATTGCAGTCTTTCATTTGCCTAGCACTGCCCAGGGCTAGGAAGTGTCATTTGGACATAAGAGTTTTCTCTAGTAAGTGACTTGTGAATTCTCTTACTTAAGTGTTAAGTAGGGGTATTTTGAGTTCTTGATTTAATTAACTAAAAATAGGCAAAGGGAGAGTTAGTTCTATCTTTACACATTAGAGCAAACAGGTTTTTGAAAAACATTATAGCAGAATGGACTGTATATCCTATTCCTGCCATTTTTAGAATACAAGCTCCCTAAGTGCAGGAACTGTTTCTTTTTGTCTTTGTGTGTCTAGTGACTAGCACAGTGCTTATCATGTAGTACGTGCTGAATAAATATAATCAAAGGATCATAGATTTAGATCTAGAAGAGATCTTAGAAGTCATTTTCAGTTGTCTCTAAAATCCAGAAAGGTAAATGACTTTATATGGTGATCACACTGTTATGATTGGTGGTATGGGGAGATCTGAGAAAGATGACCACATATATATTATACAAATACATACCTATATTCGTTTTTCCAAAGGAGTGTTTCAGATGTAGTAAGGGGGCAGCTAGATGACTCAATGAATAGAGAGCCAGTCTTTGAGATGGGACTTGGGTTCAAATCTGGTCTCAGCAACTGTGTGACCCTGGGCAAGTCACTTAATCCTAATTTCCTAGTCTTTTCCCACTTCTGCCTTGGAACTAATACCTAGGACTAACTAGGAGGAAGGAGGCGAACAGCAGTGTCAAATGCTTCAGAAAGATCCAGAAACAGGAGAAAAGGCCATTGGATTTGGCATAACTAATAAAATTTGTTCATTAGTGTTCTTTGAGTCTGAAGCTAGATTACAAAGATTTAAAGAGTGAATGGATGCTGGGGAAGTGAAGGTGACAAATGTAAGCTATTTTTCTAGATGTGTGTTGGTGAAAGGAAGGGCAGTGGGGCAGCTAGATGGCTCAGTGGATGGAATCAGGCTTGGAGATGGGAGGTCCTGGGTTTGAATCTGGCCTCAGACACTTCCTAGTTGTGCGATCCTGGGCAAGTCACTTAACCACAAATTGTCTAGCCCTTACCACTCTTCTGCCTTGGAATCAATGCTTAGTATCAATTCTAAGACAGAAGGTAAGGATTATTTAAAAAAAAAGAATGAAAGGAAGGGCAGAGAGGGATTTGTAGTCTGGGCATCCAAGAAAGTCCTTTTTGGTAATAATAGCTCATATAATATACAATGCTTTTGAGTTTGCAAAGGAAAGCTAGGTGGTATAATGAATAGAGCACTGGGTTTCAAATCAGATTTGACCTCAGATATTTATTAGCTATGTGACCCTGGGCAAGTTACTTGATCCCATTTGCCTCAGTTTCCTCATCTGTAAAATGAGCAGGAAAAGGAAATGGCAAATCCTTCCAGTATCTTTGCCAAGAAAACCCCAAATGGGGTCATGAAGAGACTGACATGACTGAAAGTTTACAGAGCACTTTATGCATATAATCCTCATTTGATCTTCATGATCTGGTAAAGTGCTATTTATTAACCTTATTTTTATAGAAAAGAAGACTGGGGATAAACTTGCCTAGGGTCATGGGATCATAGAATTAGAACCAAAAGAGACCTTAGAGGTAGCTGAGTCTAACCTTCTCATTTTATAGATGAATGAACTGAGGCTTGGGGAAGTTAATTAAAATCTCCAAAGTCACACAGTCTATAAGTGACAGGGCAACTCTTCTGACTCTAAAGCCCATTATGCTCTTTCCAGCATTAGTCAGTGTCTGAAGTAGGACTCTGTTTCAGGTCTTCCTGAGTCCAAGCCCAGTGCTCTATCCTCTAGGCACACGGCCTCCCAGTGTAATTGTTTTAAAGACAAGGAAGCCCTGAGGATTTTAAAGGGAGGTCTGTGGAGAAGGAAAGATTGAACTCAACAGTCTTTCTGTTTTCTTATGTAGTTCACTTAACCCAAATCCAGCTCTGCAGACACCATATTGCTGCACTCCTAACCTCCTTCCCAGCAGGGAGATGACTAATGCTCAATGTCATGTGTTACACCAGGATTTGCTATGCAGACTGAATGTCCACTGAGACCTAATTTAAAAAATAAATTCTATGTCCTTGGAACCAAAGTCAAGTTTGAAAAATGGTGCTCATTCTCATTCCAGTGTCCCACCTCCTTTTCTCACCCCTCTCCCCTCCATCCCCTACAATGCTAAAGGAAGAAAGGAGTGTATGATGTGCTCACTGGAGTGATCTGACTGGTTAGAGCTTATTAAACCCAGACCAGGCTACCAAGGAGTCCTCTGCTCTTTGCATGCTTGATATAATGCCTCTGACTCTAAGCTCGGGGAAAATTCAGAGCACTGAGTTGCTACAGTCAAGAGCATTTCTGAAGAGGTATATTAAAGTCAAAGACCTACCTAATGTAGAGGGGGTTTGCCTTGCCTCCAACAAGTGAAATCTATTTAAATTGGACAAAGGAAAAATAGCAGGGTAGGGTAAAACTCTTCCCAGGACCCTTCTAAACTGCTTTGACCAAACAGGAAGGTTTGAACCAAGACTTGCTGGGTGCATCCTTGAAGACAGCTGTAGGAGGTAGGGAGAAGGAGATGATTCCTCTCATCTGGTTCCTTAAAAGACCTGGAGCTCACATATATATATATTTCATTACTTCAGGAGGTCTGTAATCTTATCAGCCCAGGAGTGGATCACAATCCATCGATGCTTGCTCATTCTGTGCCACTCTTAGTAATTCCTTTCCAAAAATGTTTCATAGAGAATCCACTAGAATATTAGAGGCTTTCCCCTGGTTCCTCCACAATTCTGTAGATACAAGCACAACACATATCGGATATATCTTTGTTAATAGATTAATTGATTGATACACAAGAATTTCCAGCCCACTTTTATCCAGCATGCACCTTGCTTTTCAGGTTGTCTTGTGGTATCATGCTGCCCCATGATTTCTAACCACATCACATTGGTTGGGGAATACTGGTCTTAAAATGATGTAATTTTAGGACAATGAGCAAGTTGGAGATCATAGCATAATCTCTAAGATGCCATCTAGCCTGGTTTCCTTCCCTTATTCATTATTATATTATTATATTAATTTGAGCCCAGCTCCATGTTCATCTGTAATGCTTGTCCATTGGACAATGCTTGCCTATCATCTATACTAATGAGCAGGTTCCATTTATCTTAATATGATTAATATACTTTCTTCTTCTATTTGGTTTTTCTGATGCAGATGACTAGATGAATATAAATGTGTATTTATATATGCGTATGTACTTTCTCATTTTGTAACCTTTTTCTTATTTAATCACCCAAGAAAATCAATGGGACTACCTTTTCTCAGTTGATTTACACCCCACAAATTATATGTTTGTCATTTGTAATTTATTTTCCTCTTTAAAACCATGCCCATTTTAAAATGTAAGCTTATTTATTTAATTAATTAATTTAGAATATTTTTCCATGGTTACATGATTCATGTTCTTTCCCTCCTTTCCTCCCACTCCCCTCCCATAACCAATGAGCAATTCCACAGGGTTTTACATGCGTCATTGATCAAGACTTATTTCCATATTATTAATATTTGCATTAGGGTGATCACTTGCAGTCTACATCCCCAATCATATCTTCATAGACCCATGTGATCAAGTAGTCATTTTCTTTTGTGTTTCTGCTCCCACAGATCTTTTCTACATGGAGTTTCGTTCTTTCTCATAAGTCCCTCAGAATTGTCCTGGATCATTGCGTTGCTGCTAGTAGAGAAGTCCATTACATTCAATTGTGCCATAGTATATCAGTCTCTATATATAAGGTTCTCCTGGTTCTGCTCCTCTCACTCTGCATTAATTCCTGGAGGTTGTTCCAGTCTCCATGGAATTCCTCCACTTTATTATTCCTTTTAGCACAATAGTATTCCATGACCAACATATACCACAATTTGCTCAGCCATTCCCCAATTGAAGGGCATCCCCTCATTTTCCAATTTTTTGCCACCACAAAGAGTGTGGCTATAAATATTTTTGTACAAAGGTTTTTTCTTATTATCTCTTTGGGGTACAAACCCAGTAGTGCTATGGCTCTATCAAAGGGAAGACAGTCTTATATTGCCCTTTGGGCAAAGTTCCAAATTGCCCTCCAGAATGGTTGGATCAATTCACAACTCCACCAGCAATGAATTAATGTCCCAACTTTGCCACATCCCCTCCAGCATTCATTACTTTCCATAGCTGTCATGTTAGCCAATCTGCTAGGTGTGAGGTGATACCTCAGAATTGTTTTGATTTGCATCTCTCTGATTATAAGAGATTTAGAGCACTTTTTCATGTGTTTATTAATAGTTTTGATTTCTTTATCTGAGAACTGCCTGTTCATGTCCCTTGCCCATTTATCAATTGGAGAATGGCTAATCCATGCCCATTTTGTCAAGCCTGCATGGCAATTCTCCAGCCAATCACAGCCTACTAGCTATAAGGGAGTTTGTGTCTGTGGATATGGAGACAGAATGGGATCAGCCTGCCTTCTATCCATGTCTCAGTGATGTGGAAAGCAGAAGCAGACTTTGTGTGGCAATATAGGTGGAAGGAAAGCTGATTGAGTAAAGAATTTTGGTCTTGGAGTCAGAAAGGTCTGGGCTATGGCCAAAAGAATCATTCACAGTCTCAGTTTTTTATGTCAAAATGAGAATAATAAATAGGATTTATAAAGTGCTTTAAGTTTTGTCAAATAATTTGTGCATTATCTCATTTTGGTTCTAATCTCTCATTTTAAATATGAGGAAATGGAGACTGGGAGGGTTTAAATGACTTGACCAGAGTCATATACCTAATTAGGAATCTCATATAAAATGTGTTTGTTTTTATAAATTTATTTTTTATTTTATACTTAGTAACCACCACCAACAAAAAATTTTAAAAATGCATAAAAAAGATTATGTACAGAACCATAAATTCCACATTGTTTATAATTTGTTTAAAATATGTAAATTATATGTGTGCTAATATAAGCATCCTTTGCTTTTGAGTTCTCTTTGGATTTGTTTTACTTGGAAATTTTTT
This sequence comes from Monodelphis domestica, assembly GCF_027887165.1. Classification (NCBI taxonomy): domain Eukaryota; kingdom Metazoa; phylum Chordata; class Mammalia; order Didelphimorphia; family Didelphidae; genus Monodelphis; species Monodelphis domestica. The sequence continues at coordinate 303,095,009 of NC_077230.1, forward strand.
TCTTTTGGTTTTGTGGCTGTTTTTAAAAAATATATTAATTGTAATTATTATTCTTACTTTCTTTCCATCACTTCATATTTCCCTTATTTTCTTTATGTTTTAAATATATAGAATATGATATAAGGGGGCAGATGGGTAGCTCAGTGGATTGAGAGCCAGGCCTAGAGAAGGGAGGTCCTAGGTTCAAATCTGACCTCAGATGCTTCCTAGCTGTGTGACCCTGGGCAAGTCACTTGACCCCCATTGCCTAGCCCTTACCACTCTTCTACCTTGGAACCAATACACAGTATTGATTCCAAGATGGAAGGTAAGGGTTTTTAAAAATAATTTTAAAAAAGAATATGATATATAAGATTTGAACTCAAGTCTTCTTGACAAAGTCCAATACTTTTGTCACTGGGCTAACTTTGCTTCCTTACATGTTGTTGTGAGTGTCAAACAAGATAATGGATATAAAGTGTTTTATAACTAACAAAGACTATAGTAATCAAAAATGATTTATTGAGCCTAGAGATGGCCCTGTCTCATGGCTCAGCTTCTGGTCAATAGAAATTTGGGGCTCACAAATTGGGAGGACACAAAGGTCAGGGCACTGTCCCTGAAAAGCTTTTGTTGCTAACAATTCCCTCTTCTACAAAAACTTTGACTCATCACTGAAAAAAACTTTGAAAATAGCTTAAAAAAAAATCCTGTCCAGTCTGCTCATAGTCATTGTAGGACAATGCGTGGAAGGTTTCATATGCTCCTAAGGACCTATCATCAATTCCCTTGGATTAACTGATGGTTCTGCATTGGTTCTGTCTGTCTGCTCAGGAAATAACAGAAATAAATCACAGATGAAATCAAGTTAGTGCTTTTATGTCCATGGGTGTTTTTCCCCCCAAATGAGTTTGAGATTCTCCCTGTTTCAGACCATATGGGACTCTTCTTCCAGGAGGAAATTAGGTTTTATTGTCTGTTTCTATTTGATTGCCTTTCACTCTGTCCTAGTGGCCCCTTTGAAGTCAGCTTCACCAGAGCTCAGTCTCAAAGGACTAATTGTTCCATTGTCTTAGAGTCTGGACAAGATAAGGGGCAGAGACCCAGAACTGGATAACTCCACTCCCTAGCCTGCAGCTTACCTGTCCAAGGTTGTTCCTAAGCAACTCACAATTCTAGCTTGATTTTGCTCTGGTAAAAAAAAAATACTTTTGTCCAAGGAGTTTGGTATCTATGATCTCACATGATCCTTCAAGGTTGGTAAGACAAGTATTCCTGTATGCCTTTTACAGACTAGAAAATGGGGCTCAAGAAAACAAGTGATCACAAAGCCACTGACAAAGCTAGGAAAGGAGGTCAACCTACCTGATTTCTAGTTGTGTTCTTTTCATAAAGTCATAAATCTTAATCACAAATTATAAATCTTCCTTAAAAATATTTTGGGTTAAAAAATTTTTTTTGTATTTATATACATTTATAAAATACCCCCAAATCAAGTCTCTCCCCATCTAGAGTGGACCTGTGATTTCATTGACATATGGAACTCCCTGATGAGGAAATTCCCTTTCCCAATGCAGCTTAGTACCTTTGCTGCAATTTATAATTTTAGAGAGCTACTTGGAACCCTGAGAATGTAAGTGATATCCTTAGGGCCACACAGCTGTTTGTGTCAGGGGTAGGACTTGAACTGAAGTCTTCCTGACTCTGAGGCTAATTTTTGATTTATTACACTATGCTGACAATTCCAAAGACAATTAAGTAAAACAGCCTGGAAGAGTTATCAAATTAATAGTACATGCAACTTTATGCTGGATTAATTGCCTCTTCCATAAATTAAAAGGCTATGTTTCATAGGCTAATGCAACTATTTGCCAATACTTTTAAAAAAATCTGAGTTGTGTAGTTATTTAAAGTCCTCTTCTGAAGTGTTGCATTATTGTATATATGGTTCTTTAGGTCCTGTTTTCTTCCCTCTGCATTGCTTTTCCCATAGATCTCTGAATTCTTATTTCATTCCTTAAGGCACAATCATTGTCCATTATATCCATGGACCACCATTTGGACAGCGATTAATTGATTATTGGGCAGGAGTGAGTCTGCAGCTGAAAAAGTACTTTTGTCACAATCAGAGAATAAGAGAATCCTGTTTTTCAGGAGCACCTCCCCCTGAATTGCATGCAAAGGGTCTGCTGGAAGAGATTTGTAGAATTTCCTGCTACCACCAGAAACAAAATCTCTGTGTATAGTAGAACCATTCTAACTGGAAACTTATTCTGCAACCATAAAACTAATCAACACATGTATAAGCAAAGACGTGGCCATTTTTCATTTTTGAGAAATGCAAAATCATTGTCAGATCTTGCACTAAAATGAGAGTCCCTGAATTCAAAGGGGAAGCATTATCACACAGACAGACATCATTATCAGAGTGTTCAGTGACTCTGTGTTTCCTTCAATGATTTTATTACTTATTTCAGTGTTTCAATACAGAATTTTATGGATTTAACAAATGTAAAAAATGTACTTGAACAGTGTGGTTCTCCTCAGCATTGGCATATGGTATCAGTGCCTTAGATAAAAGACTTAGTTACAGGATTCTCTTTAAAGTGTGTAACCTTCTTCTTTTAAACCACAGAAAGAGTATATTCCTTTTCTCAGGACCTCCAGATTCAGAAGTTTTGGGAAATTAATGGTACTTCTCCAAGGCATGATAAAAGAAAGGCTTTCTGTGCTATGAATCCTGCTGAAAATTAAGCTAATAACAATTAGTTTGCACAGGGATTTTGTAGGGATGATATGAGAACATTTATGTAGAAGTGCTTTGTTACTTACAAAATACGATACAGATGTTAGTTATGAATACTTTTGTGTTTGTATGGGAGGAGTAAGAATCAGACCTGTGATTTCTTTGATAGAAATGGATTAATAGTGTGGAAACTCCCTCTGCCAAATCTGAAATGACTTTGCAATTTAATCTTAAAAAAAAAACAAACAAACCAAAAACAAGAACACTTTACCTTCCATCTTAGAATCAATACTGTGTATTGGTTTCAAGAAAGAAAAGCAGTAAGGGCTAGGCAATGGGAGTTAAGCAACTTGCCCATGGTCACACAGCTGGAAAGGATCTGAGGCTAGATTTGAATCCAGGACCTCCCATATCTAGGCCCAGCTACATAGCTGCACCCTCTGCAGTATAATCTTAAAGAGATGCCTGGAGCATTGAGAGTCTGAGCCAGAATCAATAAACATTTATTATGATACAACTGTTTGCCAGGCACTATGCTAAGAACTGAAATACAAACAATGCATAAGACAGTCCCAGCCCTCAGGGAGCTTATAATTTATTGGAGAGAGAAGGACAACATATTAAAAAGAAGCTGAAAAGGGAAGGGTTGAGGGGGAAGGTCCCCAGCTGGAGCATAATAAAGTCCTGTAGCTCGTTTGGGAAATAATGTGAGAAAAGTGAGAGTTTCAAAGTTGATTTCATCTTGGGTAATGATAACTTTCTGGAGATCATGACAGCCAGGAAATGTATGGGAAATGAGGAGGTGAAATCTCTGGATGTCCTCAAATGGTGGAGGATCTGAGAGGAATAGGCAGCTGGATGGTGCAGTGGATAGAGCACCAGACCTGGAAGCAGGAAGAACTGAGTTCAAATGTGGCCTCAGAGACTTACTAGCTGTGTGACCTTGGACAAGTCACTTAACCCTGTTTGGCTCAGTTTTCTCATTAACAAATGAACTGGAAAAAGAAATGGCAAACCATTCCATTATCTTTGTCCCTCAAAATGCCAAATGAGGTCATGAAAAATCAGACAGGACTGAGACGGGACAATAATTGAGAGATTTTCTCCAATGTCCACCCTCTCTAATCAGAGGGAGAGAAGGTCTCTGGGGACATAGAGTGCAGAGGTAGTGGGAATTTCAGAGTTAATTTCATCTTAGGTAATGATGAGTTGATGGAGATCATGAAGTCCAGGAAAATAGAGGTTAAAAGACTTATTGGAGGGTATAACCATTACACATCACAGAGGAGGCTTGAACCAAGGTTTCCTGACCAAGACCAACTCTTCATCCATTATCTTGTATTTCCTCTCATTTACTTCTTAGTCAAAGTTAATTACTATGCCTGCACCATCAATGAAAAGGATAAAAAATGTAACTGAACCATTGAGAACTGATCCCTAATGTCCCCATTTTATTTATTGGTAGTCTAGATGTAGTTTTTAAGGATCCTTTATTTCCACTTCCACTACAAGCTGAATCTTCAGTGTTTTCAGCTGGCAGCAGTTTCTGCATCAGGAGTCAAGAACAAATAGATATAGATAGACATATTTAAGGGAAAATTTTCAAGCACCTCACAAATGGGAGTAAAGGCCTTTCTGCATCCAAGAGCTGAGTTCTACCCCTTTGCAACATGTTCTTTCTCAGCCCATGTCCACTTCCTCTTGGCTCCTATAAATGCCTGGGAGAGAGTGTGACACAGACTTTTGGGGTGATGTTTTATACCACCTGTTTATGTTGTACTATGTTAGTAAATGCCTCCTTTTAAAAGCTACTTAATATTGACCTGAGGGCTTCCTCCACATAAAAAATTATTCATAATTTACATATATCATTTTTCATAGTCAATAAGTACTTCTACACATTTTTTCTCATACCTTCCCTACAAAAACCCTGTGTAAGCTGACTGTGATTAGCTGAATTTTCAGCAGGGTTCATCATGACTAAATGACTACATCATAATTAAATTATTTTTAATGGATAATCTTAGGGGACATCTTGGTGGAGACTATAGTCAATAGTGATACAGATTCATATTCCAACTTCTTAGAGGTATCCTTATGAATATGGGCCTGGATTATGCCAATTAAAAAAAAAGATGATGGAGTTTTCATAGTATGTTCTAATTCCTTATAAAATACTAGAATGTATTATTTTTAAAAAACTCTTACCTTCCATCTTAGAATCAATACTGTGTATTGGTTCCAAGGCAGAAGACCAATAAGGGCTAGCATAATGGTTAAATTGGAATTTTGACTAAATAAGAGAGTTATTTAAAAAGTTGTTACCAATTATTATCCCTTAAATCAGGAAAACTATCAAACTATTAAAAGTTTTGTTTAGTTGGAAGATTAGTAAAAATAGGGAAATGTGAAAGGAAAAGAGGTAAAGAGACTGCCTAGTTTACCCTAAAGGCTGATCCAGTGAAGTGAAGCTTTCTCCCAGAACAGAATTCCTGTCTCCACATGGGAATCCTAGTCACTCACCAGCAAGCCAGGCAGGATCCAGGCAAGGTCCCAATGCAGAAAAACCCTTGTGAGCTAAGCTCACCAAGGCAGCAGTGAACCCAACAAGAAGGTCTCCAACTCCAAGAAGTTCCAAAGCTGAAAGTCAAAGTCCTGAAGTTGAAAACTCCAGTCAAAAGACCCAAAGCTCCAACTTGAATCTGAAGTCCAAAAGCCTCAAGGAGCCATCCTCCAAAGAAGAAGTCCAAAGGAAAAGATCCAAAGAGCTGAGACTCCAAAGAAGAACTCCAAAGGAGAAGCCTCAAAGAGAAGTCCCTTGGACAGGAAGTTCAGGACTTTTTATAGTCCTTTTTCCATGTCACTTCCTGTCCCTTCCCGTTTACAGGAACCAATTCCAGTCTTTCAATTTACCTAGCACTGCCAAGGAGGTGGGTGGGGAATGGTGTGTGTGTGGCAGTGGCCTCTAGAGTTGTCACCCACTCTAGCAAGTGACTTGTGAACCTCATACTTAGTGACTGGTAAGGTACCAAGTAGGATTACTTGAGTTTTTGATTGATTAACTTAAAATTAGCTGATTGATAGAGTTTGATTCACTCTTCACACTAGGCAACTGGGGTTAAGTAACTTACCCGGGGTCACACAGCTAGGAAGTTTCTGAGACAAAGTTTGAACCCAGGACTTCCCTACTCTGTTTGGTTCTCAATCCACTGAGCTACCTAGCTGCCCTCTACCATGTGTTATTAAAGGGGTGGTTTATGAGCATTTGGAAAAGGAATTGGTGATCATTAGGAACTGGCATAGCTTTATCACAAACCAATCAAATTGATCTTTCTTTAGGTCACTTTAATGGTAGATCAGATCAGGAGAATGTCAAATGAAATATTATATTTAAAGTGCTTTGCAAACCTAAAAATGCTATGTAAATTCTAGCTATTATTATTATTATTATTACATAGACAAATTCTCTCATACTATCATTATGGAGAAGTTGGAGAGATGTAGGTTAGAATGATAGCTAGGTATATTTAGTTGCTGATTGAATTGTTAGCCTTAAAAAGCAGGCATTGATAGGTTTCTGTCAAAATGAAGGTAGCTCTCTAGTGAAGAACCCCCAGGATCTGTCCTTGGTTCTGAATTGGATTTTTATCCAATTTGTAGATGTCACAAAGTGGAAAGGGATATGTAATTCATTGGATAAAAAAAGTCAGATTCTGAAGGCATCTCAACAGGCTACAATCATGATAAACATAAAGTTAGAAATTCCTCACTGAGGAAAGAGCTAGACTCATATTACTAGGTCATATTTATATAGCACTTTTAAAACTTTATATAAAACTTCAAAATTTTCCCAGTATTTTTCATCTATCCTCTTATTTGGCTCTTGCAGGTACCCTGTAAAGCAGGGAAGAGAAGAGAATAAACATTTATTAAGCCCCTGCTGTATGCCAGGCACTGTGCTAGGCATTCTTTTTAACAAATATTATCTCATTTGATCCTCACAACAATCCTGTAAAATAGGTGCTATTATGACTACCATTTTACAGTTAAGGAAGCTGAGGCAGACAGTGATTAAATGACTTTTTCAGTGTCTGAGGCTAGATTTGAATTAAGGACTTCCCTGACTTCATGCCTAGTGTTCTATCCATTGCACCACCAGTTGCTTCTATATAGAGTTATTATCGTCCACATTTTAGAAATGAGGAAAGCAGCTTTAACATATAACTAGCAAGTATTTCATGAGGGATTTAAATTCAGGTCTTCCTGACTTTAATTATAGTCCTTGACTCACTACTTGGCATTAGTGGTTGGTCTTTTAGCCTAGTTTAATTGCCTGCTTGTAATGTTTATGATCTTTAAGCTAGGTAGCATAGTGGATAGAATACTAGTCCCAGAGTCATGAAGATCCATCTTCCCAATTTCAGATTTGGGTTCAGATACTTACTAGCTGTGTGACCCTGGGCATGTCACTTAATACTGTTTGCCCCAGTTTCCTCATCTGTAAAATGAGTTGGAGAAGGAAATAGCAAATTACTCCATTATCTTTTCCAAGAGAACTCCAAATAGGGTCATGAAGAATCGACATGACTGGAGTGACTAATCAAAATCTGTCTTCAGGAGGGAACTTTGAAGAACACCTCTCATTTGTATTGTCCTAGATGTTCCTGTTCCCTATCAGGAACATAGATTTGGAACTGAAAGGGACTTTCAGGATCACTTAGTCCAATTCCATTTTTTTACAGATGAGGAAGTTGAGATTCCAAGGAAGTTCAGTTAAGCCCAAGGTAACTCAGGCATTAAGTAAGTAGCAAAACTGGGATTTGAACCCAGTTCTTTTTTCAAAGCACCATGCCACTGCTTTGTATTTTCTTTAGTCCAGAGTGTTGGATAATCACTTGACAGATTTGTGGGTATGAATTTTTGCTTATATGGGTCTATTTACTATTTATCAAATATTAATTAGCTGTAGTATATATGTATGTATGCCTCTTGTCAGTCATATTTTCATCATAAGTCCCATTGATATAAAGAGTTACCCACCATTTTCTAGGGCAAGATCACAATGTTGCATGTATATTTGGCTTTGGTCACTGCATCAGGACATGCTTTGACATTAAATTGGGAAAAGAATGCACATTGCTCTGTAAACCTTAAAATTTCTTAGACTTATGAATGTTGGAAATTTCACCATTGGAAAATTTCATACTTGGAAAAAATTTCCTACTGATAGTAAGAACTCTATTGGAATGTGAACCCCCTTGGCATGGGAGGATCCTTGTCCTCCCTACCTAAGACTACTTTAGGACAGAGACCTTTTGTTAAACAATGGAAAGGGCTTTGACCTATGCTTAAGCATAGAACAGGAAGTTCTTTGAGTCATGATTGATTTTAGAATTGATACAATAGAGATACTTGGAATGACAGAACCAGGTCTTGGAACTTACAATCTCCACCCTACTCAGTCTAACAGGATTTAGGAAGGGCTGCAGCAAGGATCAAGATTTAATTATTTGAGAATATGACCTTCAACAGACATGTGCAAAGTTACAGACCTCTAGGTGGTCCTGGGTTAAGCTAGAGCCACCATTGGCACAGGGAAGACATGGACAGTGATTGGTAGATGTGAGAACTGAGGGGAGGGAACTTGGATGGTTTCCTTAAAGATAGAGGGGGTCTGAGGACTAGGTGGTTGGAGAGGTTTTGGCTCTGAGAAGTTTTGCTCTGAAGGAGGCTGGAGGTGGAGGCCCCTGAGACTGTTTCTCCATTTTGGTCACGTGAGTGATAGGGACTGATCTCTTTTCTTTGCCTCAGCTATCTAAGGGCTTGGGCCTTTTGGCCCAGCCTAAACAAAGGGGGTATTTAAGCCCTATTCCCTTCTCTCTCTCTCTCTCTCTCTCTCTCTCTCTCTCTCTCTCTCTCTCTCTCTCTCTCTCTCTCTCATACCTTTCTTCCTCCTGTTTGTAATTAAAACCTCCATAAAAGGTTGACGGCTGACTTGAGTTTCATTTAGGAATTACATAGCTGAATTCCTTGGTGACCTTAAATTAATATATATCAGTCTTTTAAAGTGATTTCCTTGTCACAGCTCTCTGGGAGATTATTGTGCATACATTAGTATAGTGATGGTGAATTTATGACATGGGTGCCAAAGATGGCATACAGAGTGCTCTGTGTGGGCACTTGGCCACTGCTTCCCCCCCTCCAAATTTGTTACTAGAAAGGCAGAGGGACTTGGGTGGGGTTGCTCCCCTCCCCCTTTCTACTGTGCCTGATGACATTCTTTCACATCCCTGCCCCTCTGCCCAGCAGCCAATGGGAATACACAGAGGGTAAGGTGGGTGGCTCATAGGCAGCAGAGCTGGAGGGGAGTGAAGTACTTGGGCCACTCTCCTTCCCCTCTCTACACTTGCTGAGGACATTCCTTACTTCACCCACCCAGCAGCACAACAGAAGCACTTTCTCCCTCTCTTGTGTGTGTGTATGTGTGTGTGTGTGTGTGTGTGTGTGTGTGTGTGTGTGTGTGTGTGTATGCAGGGGTGGGGGCAGGGTGCAACACTCAATGGTGGGGAGAGGCATGGCATGCAGTCTGGGGGGAGCAGGCACAACACTCCATCTGGGGGGTGGGATAGTGATAGGGCTTGGAGCTGTCTCTAAAAGGTTCACCATTATTGAATTAGTAAATTCTTGGTACTTAATTATAATAGATAGCAAATCTATACTTCCTGTTTGATTGGCCCTAGACAAGTCATGTTTTGTAACTGCATTTGGGATTTTCTTAGCAAAGATACAAGGGTTTGCCATTTCCTTTTCCAGCTTATTTTATAGATGAGGAAATTGAGGCAAAGTTAAGTTACTTGCCCAGGGTCACACAGCTAAAAAGTATGTGAGGTCAGATTCGAACCAAGGTCTTCCTGACTCCAGGTCTGCTGTCCTATCCACTGAACTATCTATATGCCCCCTACAGGCTTTAGGACCAAGCTAATTTGGTACTTTTTTGTTTTAAATATAAGAGTAGGCACCAAATATATATAATTTCCCTTTGCATTTTATTTTCCATTCTGCCTCATCCTGGAACTTTCCTTAGCTCCTAGGACCTCCTTGTTGTGGAACATCCAACTATATTTTAAGCTCTCTCTATCCAGACTAACCTTCTTATTAATCCCATCTCTTTCTTTTATTGGTGAATTCCTTTTAGTGACTCTAATTTTTTGTGTACTTCATCTCTCTTCCAAACCATGCTTCTGAGCTAGGTTCCTTTATCCCAAGCCTGTCTGCTCTTCTCTCCATCAATTCCCAGCTTCATTTTGCTTGTTATTTCCCTCATTAGAATGTAAGTTCATTGAAGGCAGGGACTATCTTTTTGCCTGTATTTTTTGTACCCCAGTGATTAGCACAGTGCCTGCCACATGGTAAATGTTTAATAGATTCTTGTTTTGAGGCAGTTAGGTGAATCAGTGGATAGAGAGCCAGGCCTTAGAGAAAGGAAATCCTGGGTTCAAATCTAGCATCAGACACTTCTTAGCTGTGTGACCCTGGGCAAGTCACTTAACCCCCAGTTACCTAGATCTTACTGCTTTTCTGCCTTGGAACTGGTATTAAAAGATGGAAGGTAAAGGTTTTTTAAAAAAAGATGTTTGTTTCTTTCCTTCATTTCTTTTAGGCACTAATTCACTATCTTAATATATTGATGTAGGCTAAATATTGACTCCTTGAGTACAGGGACAGTTTCATTTTTGTCTTTGTATATAAATACTATTATTTCTTCCGTTCCTAGCACAGCTACATACTTTACAGTAGTAGACTTGTGCTCTGCCTTCTTTTCCATATCTGTACATGAAAATTCCAGGCATATTTTTGCCTTCACATGGAAGAGCTTCATGGACATGGGCTTGTCTGCCTCAAGGTTATGTGGAAATTCCAGGACTTTTTGCACAAATTCTAAGTCAAGATACTGACAATATAAAATTTAAAAACAGCAAATTTATAAAATATGTAGATGATCTACTCTTGGCTTCAACAAATGCTGAAGCATGCCAATAGGAGAGTAAGCACCTCCTCCTAGAACTACATAAAAGAGGGCACAAGATCTTGAAGGAAAAGGTTCAGTGGTGTGTCCCAAAAGTAGAATACTTGAGATGTATTCTAACTACTGGTGCCTGTGTAATTTCTCCTAAGCACATTAAAAACACCCCAAAATTAATATCTCCTACCACTAAAAAGCAATTGAGGGCAATTCTTGGAGCAACAGGATTTTGTTGGCAGTGAATCCCTTGTTGTGGGGAAATCACTAAGCCCCTTGTATCACTTACAAAAAAATTCAGTCCCTGAAGGACTTAAATTGAAATAGAACACCTAGCAGCGTTTTTTTTTTCAAATTTAAAACAGGTTATTCTATCTGCCCCTGCTCTAAGCATCCCAAATTATGGTAAACCATTTACCCTATATATAAATGAACAGAAAGGGGTATCTTCAGGTGTTCTAACTCAACTTTTGGGACCTGCTCAATGCCCAGTAGCCTATTATTCAACTGAGCTAGATCTAGTAGCTGCTGGAGCACCACCATGCCTTAAAGGAGTAACTGCCATGGTTTTAATAGTAAACAAATCAGCCAATCTGGTATCAGGATGCTCTCTGACCATAATGTGCCCACACGAGGTTGAGGCATTGTTATTAAGGCATAGGACACAGGCATTTACTGTGAGATTTAAAATGGTTGAGGTCTTAAACTGTAGTGATTAAAATAGTGGAAGATATAAATTGTGATAGATATAAGAGAGGGTGAGTAAATTTGACCACAGAAATATGTTTCACTACAGTGTCTTGGGTTTAAAATCAAATATAAGGTGGTTGCCAGGGAAATATTCCCAATTATTCAAATACCCAAGTCAATTGGGTTTTATAGAGATTTTTAATTAACAATACAATGAGTAATCAAAGAAGGAGAGAGAGATTAAGAAAAGAATCAGTTTTTTAACACTCACCACAAGGTCTGTCTAAGTAAGGATTTCTAATGACACCAGGCCAGCAGCATCTCAGCTGCTTTCACCAGCTCCCTCCTCCATCTGAATGTTTCAGAATCAGTCTCCTCAGAATGAGTCTCTCCAATCTGAATGATTCAGAATGACCTCCCCACTCTTCCCTGAGCTCTTATTTTTAAGGGCAAAATCTCCTTTGTCACCTCCCCTAAGTCCTTACATCTACCAATCACTGTAGATGTTTCTAAAGGACCGCCCATTCTTAGTCCACACCTAAGAAGGTGTGGATTTTTGAGTAATTCACACCAGGAAAGCTCTGAGTAAGTTTTCCAGTTCTTTGTTCCTTGTAAATTCACAAGTTGCTTGACCTTTATAGGTACTTAGCTTAAGAAAAGTATGGGTTTAAGTACTTTTCATTGTTCAGAAAAGAGTTTACAACTTTATCTTCCCCTAGGGCAGACCCAAGTAGGTAAAATAGAATTCTCACATTCCTGCTTTAAGTAGAGTTCACTGCCCAAATGGGGAATGGTCTTAATCCAATCTTATAAAGTAGGGTCTGGGAAATTTTAAGGTTTACATTACTGACCAAATGATTACTAGGTATGAAATAACACTACTAAACAATGAACACATCACACTAAAACACTGTGGATCACTTAATCCTGCAACCTTACTTCCCAATTTGCCAACTTCTGGAGAACCTTTACACAACTGTACATCTTTAGTGTCTATTGCTAATAAACCTTGTAATGATTTACTGGACGCCCCATTGGATAATTCAGATTTCATATTGTTTACAAAGGGTTCTTAATTTAATGAGAGATGGCAGGTGCTATACAGGAGTTGCAGTAGTTAATGAATTTGATACTCTCTGGTCAGCTTCCTTACCCTCAAATATAAGAGCACAAGGTGCAGAACTCACAGTATTGAAATACACCTGTATCATTGCAAAGGATAAAAGAGTCACAATTTACATAGACTCCCACTATGCCTTTAGCTTATGTCACGCTGTTGGAATGCTATGGCTCCAAAGAGGATTTTTATCCTCAACTGGAAAATCTATAGCTAATGCAGAAACTATTAATGAAGTTCTTTCTGCTCTCTAGCTGCCTGAAGCCATAGTTGTAGTTCATTGCTCTGCACATACAGGTGGCAATGACCATGTCTCCAGGGGAAATAACAAAGCAGATATCACAGCCAAACTATTAGCCTTCGAAGAACCTGAATTAATTTTGCCTCTAACATTTACTGATGATTTTGTTCTATCCCTTTCCTATAATGACAAGGAAGTGGGAAAATGAAAACAAAAATTTAAAGAAAAACAGATTAATGGAGTATGGGTGTCATCTGAAGGAAAACCCCTACTCCCTAGAAGTTTTTATCGACAAATTTGCCAACTTATTCATAAAAATGGTCATTTTGGCACCCATGACATTGTGGACTATGTTAAAAGAGTATGGATAGCCCCTGGTATAACTACTATAGCCTTTAAAGTATGTATAGCATGCCCTACCTGCCAGGTCTTTAATCAACATGCCTTTCATGGCAAAGCCTTTGGTAGATGTCCTCTCACTTACACACCATTTGAACATTTACAAATCAGTTTTATCTCTATGCCAAAAGTTGGACAGTATAAATTTTGTCTGGTCATAGCTGATCAGCTGACCAGATGGACTGAAATGTTCTCTACTGCTTGGACCACATCTGTGTTTTTTGTCAAAGTCCTTTTGAAAGAAATTATTCCCCATTTTGGCCTACCAGCTCATATTGACTAGGATAGAAGAATTCGTTTTACCAATTCAGTCTTATCACAAATTTATTCATGTTTGGGGATAACTCCTAAATTTCATACACCATATCAGCCCCAGAGCTCTGGCCAAGTTGAATGAATGAATAAAGAATTTAAAACTATGATTGGAAAATTGTGCATGGAGGCTCATTTAAAATGGCCTGAAATTCTACCTCTGATCTTATTTTATCTCAGAAGCAGACTCAGAGGTGATTAATACATCTCACCATTTGAAATGCTATTTGGACATCCACCTATTCAGGCACAACCATTTACCCCTGTCTATACCTCATTGTTTGGAGGGGATACAACCATTGCTACATATATCAGACAATTAAAAACAAAATTGTGAGAACTCCATAACTCTGGATCTGCTGTTCAAGCAGGCCCCATAGACTTCTCGCTTCATGATTTAAACCCTGGTGATAGTGTGTTTATAAAGAATTTCAAACATACTGGGTTGACTGAACCTGCTTATGATGGACTATTCCAAGTCCTATTAACTACACCGACAGCTATTAAAATTGGGGAGAGGGACTCATGGATTCATTATAGCCATGTAAAATGAATAGCCTTTGTTGATAATGAATAATTGAATATATAGATTGTATTTAAGTATTGATTATGATAAGACTTCCCTATTGATGGATCTGTACTATTTTGTTGCGCTTTATTTGTGCCATACAGTATTTTATTTTTTTCTTTCTCTAATTTTTGCATTTGAAGCAATGTAATTATATTAAAAAGATTTTCTTTTAGCTAATTTTTTATTTTTGCATCATTGGCTTAGCATATAAATGCATACCCAAAAGCTTCAGACTATGGAAACCTGCCATTTATTGATAAATGTTATGGGACTATGATTAATAATTGTGTCTGATTCTAGGAAATGGGATAAAAAAAGAGCAGAGACTATATCTACATAGTGCCTTAAAAGCACGGATTTCACTTGAAAAGTACCAAAAGAGCACACTGGTCAAAAAGAAACCAATTCATGTGGGATTGATGGACTTCTAGGCCAATATGAAAGGACTTGAACCTAGTGTGAGACTCAAGATTATGGTGCTTGACAAATGTTAAGTCGCAGGACTCCTTGAACTACACTCCTTATAAAATACTTTCTATGAAAGTACCTAACAATTGGATATTCTGGCTCCCCTATCCCTGAGAAACGAAATATCAGAGCAGGAAATGACACTTACCTTTTTTTTTTGACACTTACCTTTTTACACAAAAATTTAGGTTTTGTTTTGTATTTTTCTCTCTTAAGATATGGCAACTTCCTGCAGTCCTGACTTATAATGGGTAAATATAACATTACTGTAGTTTTTCCCCCTACAGATTTGTAGGACAGAAATTTACTTTAATTGGATCCTAATAACAAGGACCTCTTATGAATTTATTCTTTTTTAATTCAGAAATTTTATATACATAGTTTCTGATATTTTGATTCTGATTTTGACTTTTTTATTTCTCTCAAAAGCTTAATTTTTTCCCTCTATTTTTCTTTTATGCTTTTGTTTTTTTCTTTTGATAATTAGCTTATACACCCATAACTCAACCACTTTGAGTTGATCCAGGTGTTGATAAACACCCTCTTTAGGGGAGATTGTATTGTATTTTTATAAAAAATAAATCCAAGATTTAGAATTTTGTTTGAGAAGAAATTTCAGGAAAAGAAGTTTGCTAACTCCTTGAATCCAGAGAATGAACTCTTTGAAGAAAGATGCTTGCATAAACATACACTGCATCAAAAAGATCCAGAATGAACTTTTGGGTGCAATCGATTGAGCAGAAAGGGATTGAACATATATTGTAAATGTATACTTTTATACCAAAGGTGACTGCTGCCTAATTTGGCTTTTTTCAATACGCCTAGCAAAACATTGGTTTTGCTTTCTCTCTTTTCTATTTCCCTCTTATCTCTAACTATTTTAATTTCCTCTTAGAAAGTGAAATATTGTATACATCTGTAGTTAGAAGCTTTTGGATACAGGGGTATCAGTGTCATGGGGAAAAAGAGGTGCTATAGACCACAGATACAAATCTCTCTCTCTCTCTCTCTCTCTCTCTCTCTCTCTCTCTCTCTCTCTCTCTCTCTCTCTCTCTCTCTCTCTCTCTCTCTCTCTTTCTCTCTTTCTCTCTCTCTCTCTCTCTCTCTCTTTCTCTCTCTCTCTCTCTCCTCTCTCTCTCTCTTTCTCTTCCTTAACATTTCCCCTCTATTGTAAATAAAATACCATAAATTCCTTTCTGACTTTAATAATTCATTTTGGGGATTTAGTAAATTAAATCCCTGGCAACCTATTAAATATATTCAGTCTAACCATAAATTTAACATTGCCCAAGACAGTTCCAGGTGTATTAGCAAATTTTTGTTAAATTGAATTAGTTACTACCTCAAATGTGCTGTAGTGGATAGGGTCTGAAAGACTTGGTTTAGAGATCATTTTTAGACATTCAAGACATGATCTCCAAACCTCAGCTTTCTTATCTACATTTAGTACCTCTCAGAGTATATACTTCTAGCAATGGTAGGTAGTGCGTGGAGAGGAGGAGGAACCAGAAAGTGAATGTTTGGTAAACAAGAAAACTAGTTACACAGTCTTAAATAGCCTCCCTGGAGGGTGGATAACAGGATTAATTCTCAGTTAAGGCCCTCAGCTCCACCCCAACTGGAGGTTGAGTTTCTTTGTGAGAACAAAGGGATGGAAGGTACTTGAAGCAACTGACCATGGAAGGACTAACTCTTGCCTTTGCCCCACAGGGATTGGTTTAGGCTTTTTTGTGCCTGGGTTTTGGTCTATGCTCACTTGATCTTTCTCTGCCTTTGGGAAGCTATAAAATATACATCAATAATATATATTATTGCTCCCAGACTCCAAATCTTGCCAGGGGATACCTCCTAGCTTTAATAAATTTTATTAATCTCTCTCCCTGACTATTTCACCAATGCATTTGCTTCCCTCTTTGCTCCATTCACTCCATCCCTCAACCCTAATGCACACAAATTAATATAGTCATGAATGAACACATGGTCTTTGAGAAAAGAATTTCTTTTAAATCATGTGGTGAAACAGAAAGCAACCAGATCCTTACTGAATAGGGATTTGGAAAGCATATTTGTCTTTCCCTAGGGAGAGAATGAGAGGGGTAGAGGGCAGGGATAGAGGATGGAAGTATAGTCTCCATAACACAATGGGTACTTGGGATCCCTGTTGGACTTCTGTTCAGCCTCTGTCACAGAGTTCCACTACCTGAGTCACTAATTTCTCTCCTCTATCCACATTGCATCATCATTTAAACTATGGGCATAAAGGTCCTGTCAGGAGTGAATGGCAGTGGCTGCTTTCTCACTTCATCTCCTCTGCTTTCTCATTGTGATGGAGATGAACTTTCTCTTTACTGATCAAGCTCTTGGCAGCCTCCCTTCAGTTTACTCACTCCTTATTTCTTAAGAGATTTCTTCTCTCCTCTTTCCTTTAGGATAAGGGGAAGAAGATTTTCTCAGACATAATCACAACCCCCTTTTAGGTAGAGCACATCAAGGATCCTAACCCACTGATATCTATCTTAATATCCACCCCAACTTCTTAGTATTCTCAAAAAGTGTTATGCATAAAATAGAGATCACAGTACTTTTGGGCAGTGTGGTTACCAGGAAAAAACCAAGACAAGGTAGTTAGCAAGAATGCCCTGTCTCTATTTTCTTAAGGTCAAACCTATTACTACATTGCCCTTTTAGGTGGGTGTCTCTTCTTTCTTGCCATCAGTGGGATGCTTCACTGATTATATCAGGTGGCCTGTAACTAGCATCCAGCTCCACTTAACTGCTTACCATCAATTAGCTTTTAAGAAGAGATCTTTTTACTTCAAAGATATCATGAAAATAAACCTGCCAACATTTTTCCTAATAACTCTGGGTATACATTTCATAACACCATCTCTGTCTCTAGCAGAGTTGACTCAAAACTTAGCTTGCCTTTTATAAAGCATTGGTCCCACCAACTTCACATCAAGATGTAGCATGGATAAATCTTTTGCTGGGCTGAAGGCTTGTGAAGATGGTTCTTTGTTCCTTGGGTTGAGCCATTAATGCTGGTTGGGCAGCAACATCTGGCCTGGATTCCAACTCCTAACCAACTCAGAGATTCTTCTTGAACCTATAATAGAAAAGAAGAAAGAGAGTGTCAAGGACAGAAGATTATTTTTCAGGGCCACATGTTTTTAGAGGGGAAGAAAGTCTTGAAGCCTTTCCTCTTAGAGTACTGTCTCTCATTGGGCACCATCAGTGGAGTTATCAAACTCCTTTTGGTAAACTTTAAAATATTTTTATTCAAATATCAGGTAAATTATCATCATTATCAATTTTATTTTTTCATCTTTATTCATAAGGGGTCCATCCCAAGAACTGGGGCCTTCCTCTAGACCTCTTACCATTCTATACATATTAGTAGAATACATGGACTCCCAAAATTCTTGCAATATGATTGACTTACTTCCTTTTCCAGGCCTAGATCTATCTGTGACATCATTCTTTATACTGTTTCTCCTGAATAAGGAATTGGCAATATATTGCAGCTTTCATGTGCCCACCATGTGCTTTTCCATTACATGTTGGGTAACCCATTATTTTAATTCTTCAGAGATTATGTTATTTTATGACTTGAGGCCAAACAATATCATCAGAAGAACCTTTGTCTTTAGGAGGGTCTTTGGAAGAAACAAAGAGTCATTAAAAGTACTATGCAATTTCTCAAAGGCAAGCTAGCTTGCTCTCACCCTTTTGTTCAATTTTGGGTCTAGTTCATTGTCCATCCACAGTGTGTATCTTAGATAAATGTACCAATGGACTATCTGATAAGCTGTTTATCCAACTATATGTCATAGTATGAGCAATAGGTATTCCTGAGCTTTTCCATTTTTCCCAAGTAAATAGTTAGGTCAAATTCTTCTGTGTGATTATAGATTTTATTTAGGAGGCTCTACTGTTTTGGAGCTCAATGTGAGTAGTACATTGTCATCTGCCCATAAGAAAATCTAGATGGCTTTACCATCTATAGGAAATCTCTCCTTCATTTGAACTCTTCTGGACTTCCCCCATGATGGGAACAAATGTGGCCAGCAACTTAATCTTCCTGTTTTGTGTCTCACTATGAATAACTAAAAGGCCATTGGATAGAATAAAATCTGCCGTTACATATTTCAAAGAATCTTATATGATTTGAAAATTTCATATACTTAGGTAATTTTTGCATTTATATAGGATCTTATCATCCTTTTTCTCCTAAACTACAAGACAGAGACTATGTATCACCCCTATGCCCTAGAACATAACTGCATAATAATAACTAATCATCTGAAAATTATAATTTATTAAAAATTGAATTAAAATAAAAAAGGTTTATTGGGTCATTTTGGGAAAGTTTTGATATTCTATTGTAAGACAGAATGATGGAGAAATGAGGGACGATGTGACTCATTATGTGCTGGTCACATTTACTTCTCAATATTTTTTTTAACCCTTACTTTCTTAGAATCAATACTAGGTATCAGTTCCAAGGCAGAAGAGTGGTTAAAAGTTAGGTAAACTGGAGGTAAGTGACTTGACCAGGTCAAATTTGAACCCAGGACCTCCCATCTCCAGGCCTTGCTCTTTATCTACTGAACCATTTGGCACTCTCTCCCAAATCTTCTAATAACAAATATAACTGAAGAAAAGAATTGACTAACCCAAAAGAAAGAAGGGATATGTAGAACAGAGGTACTTTTTTGAGACTCAAGATTTCTCACTCAAAATTCAATTATTGCTGCTTAATGAGGGTGGAATTTGGTGCCCTCTTTTATTTTTCCCCTACTCATTTAATTGACTGGTTTTCATCCCAGGGAATGAGAAAAGCTTCATCGCAAGTCTTTGAATGCCATTTCATATGTCTCATATTGCCTGTAATGTCCTTCATGGCCTTGAGCAAATGAACAATAAAAGAGATGGATTGTTCTTGGCTTATTCAGCAGGTTCTAAGTACCTTTCAGGAGGTTTATAAACACCATCTAAATGTCCATATAATTTCTTGATTTCTATCTCATAAATGAAGTACCTTTTCTCTCGCATGTGATCTTCCTGAGTTTCAAGGGTCAGTCTCCACTGGGCATCAACATCATTTGTCATATTGAGTACCAAGCTAGTCATCAGGATGAAGGGCAAGCAGGATGGCAAGTGTGTTCTGGTAGCAGGGGCAAAAGGTTCTCAGCCATCAGAATGGACCATAATTTGCTCCTGACACTCTAGCAGAGACAGAAAAAGCTTGGTGGGTCCAGGTGAGAACAAATGATTCTAAGTGGACTTTCCCAGCTAAGCAGAGATTGGAGGACTTTGGGACCAGAAAATAGCTTACATTTATACAACTTTTAAAGTTGGCAATCCATCTCACATACATATTTTCATTGATTCATTCGATATCCCTGTGAGGTATGACAGGCATTTTTATTTCCATTTAACAGGTGAGGGGGAAGTAAGTTTCACAGTTCCATTTGTAAATCTTGGATACTATGACTCCAAGTCCAGTATAAAATCTACCAAACTAAGATCATGGGAATATGGATTTAGAGAAAGAGAGGATATGTAGTTCAATCCCTTCAATCCCTTCATTTTACAAAAGAAACTGAGGCCCAAAGAGGTTAAATGATTTGACCAGAATCACATAGGTAGCAAGAAAGTGGCAGGAATCACATTTGAATCATGACCTCTCCATAATCTATTGTTGTCATTTGTCCTTTGTTTTCAAAGAGAACCAGCGACATCACAGGATGATATGTCTTGACTCATGTGCAAGTTGGATTTTAATTGAGTTAGAGTTGCTCACAATTGTCAGCCTTTTTCTCTCTTTCAGTCATCCAAGTCCAGTGGCATGACAAAAGTCAGGATGACTGGCAATGGCTCAGGTTGCAGTGGATGACCTTGGCCTCTTTGATATTTGACCAAGCTCTAAGCCCTCCATATCTGTTTCAGGCACCTTCATGACCACTGGAACAAATCGTTCTCATCTTCTCATTCCCCCAAGAGAAGTCTTCACTTGCTTGGGGGTAGACATATCCCTAACTCACTGATAAGACTGAGGATCATTAGTTACCTTCAACCCTGGTTTAGCCCTTCTGCCCAGATGATTTATTAGAGTGTGGCTGCTGCCCATGTTACAGCTTCTTGGAGCCACAGGTGAGATTTAGGTGACAGGTAGAGATCAAAGGTGGATGAGCAGACTTGAAAAGGGTTCAGTAAGCCCTCACACCAGGGGGCACATGTGTATGCATGTGTACATTTTGCTCATGTAGGTTTTGGGTTTCCACATGGTTTCCTGTTTTGGGTTTCCTGTCTAGTTGTGACTGACAGAGAAGGATGAATAGATACTTCTTAAATATCTTCTACCCACTCTTCTCTAAGAGAGACTGATTCCTGCCAGGTTAAGAGGCACAAAATTGGAGCCAAAGGCTGATCCCTCTACTCTTCTCAAAGAGAATGGGGTAATAGGCTAGAATTATATATATCTGCCCCACTAAATATTGTTAGACTAAGAGAGATCATTTTGTAGGTTCAAGCAGAACTCCTGATCACTATCTCTCCATGGAAAGAAATACCCCCAAGCTATATACCCAAAGCTTGATTTCCTTTCTATCAAATGCCAGTTCTGTAGCAAATGGCAAATAAATCCATTTATCCAAGCCTATGGCAAGCAGAAACCAGACAAGTTATTTAGATGAGAATAAACCAGACAATACCCAATGTGAGTGGACGTACCCACTGAGAATGAGATATCTAAGCTGAAGAGAAGAAGAGGAGAAAGGGGAGAGGACAGAGGGAAGAGACAGAGACAGAAAGACAAAGAGGGAGAGAGATTCCCAGATCTCTCAAGTCATCCAAGGGAAAATTCCCCAAAGTCTCTACTGTGTGAAGTTAGATATAAGGATATGATCAAAATGCCAGATCCTCATGTGGCAGAAGTGAAGAGGGAGAGTATTAAGGGGTGGGGGTGGAGGGCAAGAAAATAAATATATTGATTAGGCTAGCATTTAACCAATAAATTAATAAGTCAGTGATCCTCTTGATGATCAAAGACCTGGAAGCTCCTTCACACAGATCTATAAATACAGTTTGGGTGCTCATTAATCAGCCCTTCCCTTGGACATTCCATGACATCTTTAATTGGTAAATAGCTAATGAAGAGGGGGACTTAGAAACCTCAACTTCTCCCTCATTACTTCATCACAACAGAGGTGGGTCTTTGCCTACATAAGAAAGATGCCAGCACACCTTTTCCCTGCTGTACTTTCAAATGGGACAAATTTCAACAAGGCTGATCAGTCTGGCCTTTAATCCTTTTAAGATCTTAAAGATAAAAGGTCCCAGCTCAGTTTGGTAGCTGGGAGGGGACAGTAGTATTGGGAGTCACCTGGAAGTAAGCTATTTTAGCCTGACCTTAGAAGGCTGGGGGAAAATGATTTCACATAGGAATATTATTCATAAATAATATAATTCAATATTAATTTTCCTCCTTCCAGGAAATAGATGTACCTTGGTAACTTGGAAAAGCAAAAGCTCTGAGTCCTCCCTCTTAGCACCAGGCTGCTACATTTGCTACAATGGCTCCCTATTACCTGTGGATTTCTAAGGTATGTAAGAGAAATGTAAACTTTTTCTTCTCTATTGTCTTTGGTTCTAGTCCCACACTGGCTGTATTCTCCTTATTGTTAGGTTTCTATAACTTATGTCCCACTTCCTTTTAATATTTTAATACCAATTTACTTTTACAAAAGGGTTTACTACAAAAATATTGTTGTTCAACCTTCTTTTTTTTTTCCCCCATCCAGAAGGTTAATGAGGCCATGAATTGACTTGTAGGGAATTGAATTTAAGTGAGGCAGAGTTGTACAGTGATTAGCCTTTTTCCTTCTCTCAGTCATCAAATTCAAATTGTAAGACAAAAGTCAGGAGAACTGGCAATGGCTCAGGATGCAATGATGTCTTTGACATCTGGCCAAGCTCTAAGCATTCCACGGGGCCTGTTTCAGTTGCTTTCATGGCCATGGAAACAAATTGTTCTCATTTACCCATTCTACCAGGGGAAGTCTTCAGATACTGTGTTAGACATCCTTATAAATCACCAATGGATCTGAAGTCTTTTAGTTACTTTCAAGCTGTTTTATCCTGTCTTTTGTGACTGTTTTACTCAAGTGTGATGGCTGTGGATGCTCTAGCTTCTTGGAGGAACCGGTGAGAGTTAGGTGAGAGGTGGACACCAAAAGAAGATAAGCAGCCCTGAAAAAGATTCCCCGAGCCCTCATCGCAGAGGTGCTGGTCCTCCCTGAACACCTCATATATCCCACTACAAAGATATAGCAAAAACAAACATACAAACATCATACCATTCCCAATATCTCCAGCATCTCTCCCCCATGTCAGGTTTGTCTCTGGAGTGATTAGACTCAAAACTTAGTTCCTACACAACAGTGATCCCACCAAATTCTTATCCAGATGCAGCCCAACAGGTCCTTGTGTCAACTTCTCCTGCCTTGGGTTCCAAAAGTCACCCTTGAAGGTCACTCCTTGTTCCTCCTTTGGGACATCAATGTTTCACTGGTTGCAAAGCCAGAATCTGAAGACTGGACCACATCAAAACACCCTCCAGACCTTTCAAATTCACAGGATCAGAGACTCTATTACCTTCCCCTAAAATTCAGAAGAACAAATGCAGAGGCCAAAAACCAAAGTCTGTTTCTCAGGAACACATAGTCTCAGAGAGAGCAGACACTAAAGGCTTCTCACTTTATAATGTTTTTTTTTTTCTCCAGACACCATGATCAAAGGAATCCCTGACACAATTGAAGAGAAAGAAAGAGTGGAAAGTGTCTCTGCTTTTTGAATGCCTCTGAAGCCAATCAAAGAACCTCCTGTTTACCACACAGATAGCCATCTGGAACCAGTTACAGAATGTCTACACATGCTCCACAATCTCTCCAAGGCATTTCCATCACATGTTATCTATCATGACTTTCCCAGAATCAGGATTTCCATTTTCTCCTGTGGGGGTGTTGCTTTAGCTGAGTAAACTGATGGAGTATATGCACACATGAGTCACTGGTTACACTAGAGGGAAGAGAATTTGTAGACAGAAGGGGATGAATAGTGTCAAATACTGCAAAGAGGTCAAGATAGATAAGGAGTGAGAAAAGGCCATTTGATTGGCAATGAAGGAATCAGTGAATACTTGGGAGAGGGTAGTTTCAGTTGCACCATGGGTCCAGGAGCAGGGCTTAGAAGAGCGGCAAAAGAAGAAATGGACTTTCCCAAGAAGTTTAGCAGGGAAAGGGGGAGGAGAGATATAGGTGGTTGGCCATCAGTGATGGTTAGATCAAGTGAGAGATATGCTTAAGGATGGGGGAGACTTGGGCATGGTTGTAGGGAGCAGGGAAGAATCTAGTAGACAGAGAGAGATTAAAAATAAGAGGGAGAGTGAGGATCAAAGTGGATAATATAATGCATAATGCAATATATTGGAGAAAGCAAGTGGGACCAAGGGTTCATATAAAGGGGCACAACATAGATAGTAAGTAGCAGTCAAGAATAAAGCTTCTGACCTCTGATTCTAAGTTTAGCACCTTTTCCACTATAGTTACTTAGATGATAGATAAGACATAATCCTTATTAAGTTCTACGATATCAACACAGTGTGAAGGAAAATAAAAATTTGGTTCAAATAACCTTTACATATGGAGTAAGTGACTAGAAAAGAACAAGGAAAGACTGATTTTTTTTTTTACTTTTTTCTTTTCCTACAACTTCATGTGCCAAAATATAGTTCAAATAGGACTGGGGCTCAGCTTTCCTGAGTTCCAACCCTTTGTTTGGAAGATTAAGTCAATGCTAATTCTTAGTTGTTCTTTGTGATGAGGGGAATAACATGTGCTTTTAATCCCCATTTCTTCTGAATTTTTTGTTCCTGATGATTTTTCTAAAGGGATTACTGGGTGAGGCCCAGCATTCCACTGAAGTGAAGCCACACCAGGCACTCATCAGCCACCATGTGGAGATGTTTCACTTCATAGAATGGATCTATTGTAAATAGCATTGTCATTTTTGCTCATTTTTTTTTCTACAATTCCCAGAGGTAGTCTCAGTGTTGGGAAAATGTTCAAATAATTTCTGGCCCTGGAGATTTAAACAAGAACTAAAAAGGCCTCAAAATAGCACTATCTTTGTTGGTTACTAAACCAGAGAGAAAACATGTTGGGAAATTGCTTTCTTTTGGAAATTTTACATTTAGTGCAAGACTGTGGCAGCTTAGAATTATGCCAGACAGAGTATTTTAAATGGAAAAGACAACATGAATGAAGGAAAGAAGTCATGTCTGGCAAAATGACAGGTATTGAATTATAGCAGGACCTAGCTATAATTAATTGCATTTCATCTTGGGGAGGTAATCATATTGAGAATATCCCCTCCCTCCATGTTTAACATTTCTTATCTAGTTCAAAAACATCAGTAAGATCCATACAATATCCAATATGGAAGGAATTTTATAGATGCCCCAGTTTTCTATATTGTCCTGCTTTCAAGCAGCTATATAATATAGTGAATAGAATCTTAGATTTGGAGTAGAAAAATGAGTTTATATCCCGCCAGACACTTATTAGTTGTGTGGCCTTGACCAAATTACTTATACTCTTTCAGTTTCAGTTTTCTAATTGGCAAAATGTTGATAATGAAAACACCTCCTTCACAAGAGTGTTGTGAGGACCAAAAGAAATACTCTATTTCTATATATAATTACTATTTATTAAAATTGATTTGCAAACCTTAAAGCACTATATAAAAAATCATATTCCTGACAAATTGGGGGCTTTCTTGAATAATGCTTTGAGATTTCATTATGAGATTTCTTTAAAATCTTAGAGGTGAACCTCAATTATTTACCATATTGAATGAAAAACTTTTATCCAGAGATTCAAAATTCCATCATCCTTCTAACTGTTCTCTTCCTGTCTTCCATATATCTTTGTAAATCATCATCATTAATGAAGAGTATTCACATCTCTGTAAGCTTCCTGAGGTCAGTTTTTCTCCAGTGTGTACCACAGTGCTTTGCACATAAAAGGCACCTAATAAAGTTGAACCACTTTATTAAAATGAATGAATGTTCTCATCCTGTGTTGTGATGAGCAAAATTACTTGTTTTTCTCTCCCCGTGTATCTCCTGCTACTGCCAAATTCACATGGCATATCTCTCAGTTAAAGCATCCTAACCTCTAATCATCTTGATTCTACAGAATATTCCAGTAATTAGTTAAAACACAGCAAATGGGGAAATGAATTTGCAAGCTACTAAAGGGTTGGGAAAAATTTGTTCAGAGATGAAGTAGAGAGCTTTGGAGGGAAAGAGCATAAGTCCAGTGACATAAGTAGGAAATG
Organism: Monodelphis domestica; assembly: GCF_027887165.1. Taxonomy (NCBI): domain Eukaryota; kingdom Metazoa; phylum Chordata; class Mammalia; order Didelphimorphia; family Didelphidae; genus Monodelphis; species Monodelphis domestica. Next base: position 303,120,955 of record NC_077230.1, read on the forward strand.
AAAGCAGTAAACTTTTCCATTCTAGTTCAGTTGTGATTAAATGTTTGGATTTAGTTTGGATTTAGTAATGCCAAGCGATCAGGATAGGGAAAACATCCTTGGACCTCTGGGGTTCTATTTCTAGCTCATTCTAAGGTTAAATTTCAGATAGATCATACAGGTGCTTCTGTTGTAGCCCTGGAACAGAAGATCTGGCCCATTCTCTGGCTCAGGGTCTAGTTTAAGAGTTCAATTTGGAATACTTCGATGTCTCTTTAACTGAGTGAAATGATCTGAGTAACAAAGTCACAAAGTAATTTCTACCAATGACTCAGTTTGTAAATGACCATTTAAATACTGATACTTTCTCAGCTCCCCAATGCCCAGAAGTCACAGTAATGTTAGTAGTGAAGTCTACTTATTCCTATTGCTCCTCTGGGTCCTTATGTTCTTTGCAGTGTGTAAAATGGCTGCAAAGAACTATAGGTAGATTACTAGAAATTAATTAGATGCTAAAAAAGCTATTTTTGTAATGTTAATCTTACATATAACCTTTGTGTCATGGGCTCTTACAACATGGAAGGTCCATGCTCTCTTTAGGGGATTTTTAAAAGCTAGAAGTTAAGAAAATCTGGCAAAACCATTACTTAATACCACCCAGAGTGATGACTCCTTTTGGAAACTTGCAATTCATGAAATTAAAGAAAGGAAAGTTTTATTAAAAGTTTAAAAAACAACAACAACAAAAATAATACTCTTGGCAGAACTCTTGGGAAATAAATAGAAAAGTTCCATTGAGCACTCAGACACATATTCATAAATAGATCAGACAAAATTTTACTATCTCTTTCATAGTTTTTTCATATGAAAATTAGACAAATATACCATCTTTGCATTCATAAATCACACACACACACACACACACACACACACACACACACATATATATATATATATATATATATATATATATATATATATATATATATATATATATATATATATATATATATTTGAAACTCTTACCTTCTATAGGCAATAGGGGTTAAGCAACTTGACCAGGGTCACACAGCTAGGAAGTGTCTGAGGCCAAATTTGAACCTAGGACCCTCCTGTCTCTAGACCTGGCTCTCAATCCACTGAGTCACCCAGCTGCCCCCACCCCCCTCCCCCCCATAAAATATTTAACAGCATATGATCAAGGCCATATCTTTGTGGTCCTCCATTAGGGACCTCTAAGTGGAAACTGGCCTATTAATGACTATTCTTTTGGTCAGACCTTTGGTCAGATCATTCAACTCATTCTTAATCCCTTTTGGAATCATATCACAGTCCTAGAAATGCTTCATGGAGAAGTGAAAAATGGCATTGAAGATGACAAGATGAGAAAAGGAGCTAGACTGAGATAAGTGTACAATGAGGGGTTTGAAAGGGAATTCTTTATTCTCTTTGTTTATTTTTAGTTAATCAATCAAGAAACCCCAACTTAACAACTCATTAGCCATCAAGTAAGAGAATTCACAAGTCACTTACTTAGAGAGCTCCACCCTTTTAACTCAATCAGTCATAAACCTGTGAATCCTTTGATAAGAATTTACTCCCTCAGAGGATGAAAGGTGGATTCCACAGACACATCCCCCCTGGGCAGTGCTAGGCAATTTGGAAGCTATGATTGGCTCCTGTGAAGAGAATAAGGGACAAGGAAGTGATATGAGAAAAGAACTATAAAAAGTCCTGAACTTCCTGTCTAGGGAACCTTTGGCTTGGATTTTCGGCTTGGAGCTTCTCCTGGTGACTTGACTTTTGGAGGTGGCTTTGGACTTGAGTTTTGGCTTGGACCTTGACTTTGGCTCTTGGACTGCTTCTTGGGTGAGGGAGTAGCTGGCCTTCCTTTCCTGGCTTCTGGAGAGATTAGTTCTAGAGAGGCCTTCCTTTCGAAGAGGTTGCTGTGTAGGTGGAACCCTTGCATAAGACATCACTGGGTCCTCTGACTGAGGGTTAATGTGCCCTGTTGGGGCTGAGCTGGACACCAGAGCAACATTTAGTGTGATAGGCTAGACATTTTCTCCACCCTCTTCTTACATTTCTCTACTTTCACCCTTTCCAACTCTTTGTAAGTGTAATGAGGAAAGAAAAGAAATGGTTTACAAACAGGCAGCAGAGAGGAGAATTTGCAAAGAGGGACCTTGTTGCATGCCATGGAATAATATAGGCTCAGTTCTGGAATCTGAGACATTATAAAAAGTGGACAGAGAAAGAATTATGAGCTTTTGGTTTCCTGTTTCTGGGAGAGCTAGAAGCGACAACTTCTTGCTGCTTGCCATCTATATGAGGGAAGTAGGGGCTTGGTTTCTTATCCCTGTGGAGATGAAGCTACCAATCCTGGTGTCCAGTTTGAAAAAGTCTGTCTACTATTTCATATACTCAAGATTCCAGCATTCTGAGAGAGTTTTTCCAACTGCTCTTAGTTCTGTGTCTGGCCAGTCAGTGAAGGAAGACCAAAAGATCTATAGCCATCTTGGGCCTAACTGGCCAGGGTTGGTCCCTGAAATAAAGGGTCAGCTTACCTGATCTAAAGAACTATATACCTTACCAAAACTTATCTGGGAGGATTTTAGTCAGGTAGTAAGATAGCTGGGGATAATCTTAGATAGTCAGAGTAGTGAATTAGGCATCCGGAAGACCAGAAGATACCTCTTTGCAGGGCTCTTAGAAGGGGGTTTGGGTTAGCTAGAAAATTTAGATTTAGGGCATCCTATTTCCTAATCCTCCCATCTAGCTTACTGAGATTCGAATAAAACCCTATCTTTATTTTTTAACTGGTCTTAGAGTCAGATAAGCCCACTGGGCCTGTGGGGGTAGGCCTGCAAGCCCTATCCTAACTGTGGGTTTTCAAGAGCCATTAAACCTTGATATCTCATATCTACTAAACTATCATAGGGACTATCTACATTATTTTATTAATAAATGCTATTTAAAGTCATTTTGACTAGAGCTATAATATTTTAAATTGGCAATCATAATATTACCTTAGAATTCTCATATTAGCATAAAATCTAGTTTTAAATCCTTTTAGAGGGTTTGTACAGGTGGCAATACAATTATAAGGTTATGTAGGAATTGATTTCTTAAAGCATCTGAAGAAGGGGAGGACACTAAAAGTATAGGAAAACTTCAGACATTATTGCCTCAAAAGATAAGTGAGAAAAAACCAACAATTGCAGAACTATATACTTAATTTTCAATTTATATGAGATTTTAAAAATTATCTGTTCTTTTTGAGTTGTGTCTTACTCTTTGTGACTTTTTGGGATTTTCTTGGCAAAAATACTAGAATGCCTTGACATTTTCTTTTCATTTTACAGATGAGAAACCTGAGGCAAATGGGGTTAAGTGACTTGCCCAGGTCCACATAGCCAGTAAGAATCTAAGGACAGATTTAAACTCAGTAAGATGAGTCTTCCTGACTCCAGGCCCAGCTCTCTATCCACTGCTCCATCTAACTTCCCTAGGAGAACAATCTATACATGTAACAATCTACACAAGTATTCTAGGCAAGAATACTTGTCATATGCCTGATTTGATAGTAGGACAAATCTTATTCCTAACACAAATGAGAAATATTAAAAATACAAGATTCCCCATGGTTTATTATTTATTGAGCATAAAAGAACATCTGATTCAACAGGACAAAACATGACCTTAAATCCTCTCCTCCAGTGACGTATTTCTTATCATAAGCTAAAATTATACATGATTCCCTGAAAGATATAACAAAGGGATAACCTTGTTTGATGACCGTCTGTCACTAATATCAAATGAAGTGTGAAATAAGGAGAGGTATAGCAAAGATGTTTGTCACTGTTAGGAGAAAGCCCTAGAGCAGAGTTCAAGTTAAAGAGGAATTCTCTGTAAAGCGTAATCCTCCAGGTGTTTCTGTTTGAGGGGGACATGGTGCTGATTGTATCAAGCCTCAGAATGTTCAGAATCTCCTAAATGAGATCCATAATTCTTCAGAAGAGTTTGGCCTAAAATTCACACAGGAAGAACTAAGTAGATGAATAATGCCAATATCCAGAGTGTGATGTACAATTAGATAGAAATGAATAGAGCTCACCCTATTGAATCAATATCAGAGGTCATCTTAGGCAGGCACTAAAGATGCATAATGGATTGGGCCCAGAGTTATAGAGTTGGAGAGTTGCCTAGATTGCCTTACAGAAACTGTAATATTCTTTTAATGACTCCAACTTTAGCCATAAAACAAAGACTTTTTAATATGAATATTTTTTCAATGGCATTGTTGATTTGGGGGGGCGGGAGGATCAAGGTATGCTATAGTCTCCAAGGACCTGAAATTGAGAGACATTCAAATGACAGCAGAATGAATCAGGAGGTAAAACATAGTAATGAGCAGGCTGAAATATATTAAAAACCAGAAATAACAAGGGTAAAGAGGTGTAAGTGAGCCTATCAAAAATATAAAGAAGTTGGGTCAGTCATGTGGCAGGAGTAAGTTATACCTTTGGATAACCTGCCTATTCCATTAATATTCACAGGATAACAAAAGAATTTGAGGCAAAACATTGGATGTATCCCTTATGGTGAACTTTCAAGGAAAATATGGACAAGAGTTTATAGAATGGGAAGGGGTAGTGGATGATTTAAAATCAGCATCACTGGAGAGAATACCTTCATCAATACAAACACACATTTGAGTAAATTTTTTACATGGCCTCTATGTTTAGTCTGGAGATATAAAGATAGTTCTATATACTATAGAAATTGTTACCTGGAATACTTGTACAGGAACTAGGGGACCCTTTTACCCACATCTGTGGAAGCTTAGATAACAGTTATGTCAACTCGTATTCAGAAATTTCCCAGAGAAAAGCCTAAGTTGGGACAAAAGGAGTAGAAGGTAATGTATTCACAATGTACTCATATGAATCCATATAAGCTTATGTGGTAGGACAGAAGTTCTCTGACTTATTTTCCCTTACCCTTCTATAGCTACACCCCAACACCACCACCACAACCCATACACACCTTGCTTCAGCTCCATTTTCCTTAGGAGCTCAAGAGAAGAGAAAGAATTTCAAAATCTAAACCTTGGTCAGGAGCTGAAAGGTAGAAGAATGTGATCTAGAGAAGGAAGGAAAATGAAATTCTAAGTCTTCCTTCCTTCTGTAAACCTTGAAATTTCTCAGACTTGTGAATGTTAAAAATTTCCCCATTGGACTGGGAACATTCCCCATTTTGATGAGAAAACTGCCTGCTATGGGAAGGACCTCTACTCCACTTGTACTTAAAACTGCTTTAGGGGTGAAAAATCCTTGCTATGGGAGGACCTCTACTCCACCCATACTTAAGACTGCTTTAGGGGAGAACACTCCTTGCTAAACAAAGAAAGTACTTGGACCCATGCTTATAATAAGGCAAGGAGTTCTTTGAGCCATGCCTGTTTTTTAGAATTGATACAATGAGATGCTAGGTACCTAAAAGGGTCGGGCAAGTTTTCTCTTAATGAGATTAGTTGACTCAGCTGTGTTTTCACTGGTTCAGACTTACTGAGGAGATTTGTCGACTTAGCAGGAATTCAGATGGGCAGTCCTTTGGAAAATGTCTACAGTGATTGGTAGATGTAAGGACTTAGGAGAGATGACATAGGAGAAAAACCTCCTATATAAGAAGCAGAATCTCTTGAGAAAAAAAGATCCTTTTGGAGGATCTCTGATGAGGATCGCTTGGGAAGAATCTCTTGAGAGAGGCTCTGGAGAAGGGAAGCTCTTGGAGGACAATCTCTAAGGAGATCTCTCTGGAGCTCCTCTGAGGGGACTCTGTCCCTCTGGAGGCTCTGGAGAGAGGCCCTTTGGAACTCTCTCTGGTGAAGTCAGCTGAGATGGAGCTGGCCTGGTGTCACTAGAATCCTTGCTTAGACAGACCTTGTGGTGAGTGTTAAAAGACTGACTGACTGATCTCTCTCTCTCTTAAGACTCAGGTCTAGGCCATGTTGGCTTAAGGCCCTTCATACTTATTTCCTTTTTCTCTCTCTCTTTTCTTTAATTCCACATTTTATTAATTAAATCTCTATAAACCCAGTTGACTTGGGTATTTGAATAATTGGGAATATTTCCCTGGTGACCACGTTATATTTGATTTAAAAACCAAGACACTGTAGTGAAACATATTTCTGTGATCAAATTTACTCACCCTCTCTTATATCTATCACAATTTATATCTTCCACTATTTTAATCACTACAGTTTAAGACCTCAACCATTTTAAATCTAACACTTCCTTCCTTCCTTCCTATCTTCCTTCCTTCCTACCTTCCTACCTTCCTGTTTTTAAGACTGGGTTTCCCTATCTCACTTAGGCTAAAAGTAGAGGCTCACTCATTGACTCAGTAGTAGTAGCATGGGCAGGCATGTTGGAGGGTAGGGTGGGGAAGATGTAAACTGAATTGTTGAAGGGAATATCCACATAAATGAGAACATAGATTCATTTGGGTATTTCTTCTATATCAGAGGCTGATCTTCACATTTTCACAAGGGAATGCATATAGTTAGTAGGGAACTGAAGCTGAAGAGAAGGAAGGAAAATAGTCCAAGGCCTGAGGGGCAGTAGAAAGAAAGCTGAATTTATAACCAGAGGATTTGAATTGGAAATGTGGCTATACTTCTTAGGACTTGAGTAACCTCAGACAAGTTGCCTGACCTCTCTGGAGTTTGTTTCCTCTTTTGTAAAATGAGGGATCTTGACCTAGTGGTCTCAGAATTCTCTCCTGGCTCTCCATCTATGATCCCAAGAGGAGAAAGCACACCAGTTGAGATGAAGCCATCAGGATCAGATGTACTACCTCTGAAGATACTAAAATTGCTGATGCATATAGCAGATGGGATTGCTAAGCTGATGTTATCCAGTGAAAAATCATGGAGGCATGGACAGCAGTGTAGGAGTCACAGGCCTGGAGGACAGGGGTATCTATCAGTGGCATGGGGAAAAAGAGGTGCTACAGACCACAGATACAAAAATCTGTGTGTGTGTGTGTGTGTGTGTGTGTGTGTGTGTGTGTGTATGTGTGCTGTAGCTTTTGCTTTGATAAAATTGCCTCATATGCCAATATGGAGAGAGGGGGAAAGTAGAGAGATTGTATATGGAAGATAACCTTGGGAGATCATTGCCACTGTGGCCTTTTCCTCTGTTGATCAGTTCCTTTTGGAATCTCTCTTCCAGGGAAAAAGCCCAGTCATGTTTCCTTTTTCATTCCACTGTGGGCTCCACTATAGATTTTTCAAGTCACTCAGATTCCTTCCCCCCTCTCCCTTTCAGATTCCTTTAAATATTAACTTCTCCCTTTAAAATAAAAGCTCCTTGAGAGCTAAGACCATCTTTTGTTTTGTTTATAATCTGTATTTCCAATGTTTAGAACAATTCCTGGTACATAGTAATACTTACTGATTTGTTGCCTTGGGAGACAGTGGGTGTGGCAATTAAAATGGTTGAGGACTTAAACTGTAGTAGATATAAGAGTAGGTGAGTAAATGTGTGACCGCAGAAAATATGTTTTCACTACAGTATCTTGTTTTAAATCAAATATAAGGTGGTCGCCAGGGAAATATTCCCAATTATGAATATACCCAAGTCAACTGGGTTTTATAGAGAATTTAGTTAATAATACAATGAGGAATCAAAGAAAGAGAGAGAGAGAGAAAAAGGAAATAAATGGGAAAAGAATAGGTCAGCCCAGGCAGCCCTGGCCAGCCCAGGCCTAAGCCTCTAAAAGAAAAGATCAGTCAGTCCTTAATCACTCACCATAAGATCTGTTCAAGCGAGGATTCAGGGGGACAGAGTCTCCCCAGAGGGAGTTCCAGCCAGAGTCAGCCTCCCTTGAGAGACCTCCTTAGAGATTGTCCTTCTCTCAACAACCTCCTTAGAGCCTGTCTCTCAAGAGACTCTATATAACCTTTTCAACAGCCTGTCCTTTTCTTATATAGGGGGTTTTCTCCTATGTCACCTCCCGTAAGTTTTTCCATCTACCAATCACAGTACATGTTTTCCAAAGGACAGCCCATTTTTAGTCCACACCTAAGAAGGTGTGGATTTTTGAGTAATTCACACCAGGAAAGCTCTGAGTAAGTTTCTCACGTCTTTGCTCCTTGTAAATTCACAAGTTCCCTGACCTTTATAGGTACTTATCGACCTTTTGTATTAGATCTAAAAATAGGCCTGGCTTAAGTATGGGTTTAAGTACTTTTCATTGTTTAGCAAGGAGTTTTTTCCCCTATAGCAGTCTTAAGTATGGGTGGAGTAGAGGTCTTCATATTTCTGATCTAAGTAGAGTTCTCACTGTCCAAATGGAGAATGTTCCCAATAGGGAACTGTCCCAATGGAGAATTCCCCAATGGGGAAATTTTTAACATTCACAAGTCTGAGAAATTTCAAGATTCACATGGGGCAGAGGCCAAGTGAGGTTGGAGGTATGACTGAACAGTAGAATCTGTTGGTTTGGGTGGTTTTTTTCCTTTTCTGGTTTCCTTTCATGAGGAATGGGTATCTGAGGAAGTTTGGACTGTGTATTGTATATATATGTATTATATGTATATCATATATGCATATAATATAATATATATTAACATTTACCTTCTGTATTAGAATGAATACTAATCATTGGTTCTAAGGCAAAAGAGTGGTAAGGGTTAGGCAATGGGGGTCAAGTGACTTGCCCAGGATCACAGTCAGGAAGTATCTGGGGTCATATTTGAACCCAGGACCTCCCATCTCCAGGCCTGACTTAGATAGAGGAGTAGGAGCTGGGGAAGAGAATTTGGGATCTGGGGAGTCACAGGGACTCTGAGTGGTTGCTGTGTCCTATATAGGAGCAATGGCCAGTTGGACTACAGTTCCTGGGAGCAATAGCAATAGGTGGAAAGCAGAGAATGTAGATGGCCAAATAGGGAGGGGGCAGATAAAATGCTTACGGAGGGTAGGCTCTAGTTTCCAGATGGAGAGAACGCTCTTCTTGAATCACTCCCTTGTCCCAAAGACCTGTCCACACCAAAGTAAAAATACCCTAGTTTTTCATATGTCAAGTCTACCAATTTTCAAAAAAGAAATGGAAGAATATTCTTCACATTGGAGACTGGTGAACTTAATGTTGATTCTTTGCCAAATTCTAGAATGCATTATTAAAGTTTTTGGAATCTGATTGAGCCAGGATGAATCCATCATTAAGGAGTCATGCCAGAGTAACCTCATTTCCTTTTTTTTTTGACAGGGTTTCTAAATTGGTAGATGAGCTGGACACTGCAGACAGAGTATGTCTGAATCACAGAAAAGCATTTGAAAGAAATCTTAGTGTATCCCTATGGTCAAGATGGCTGAATGATAATGGAGATAGGTGGATACAGAACTGAATGAGCCAGACCCAAAGTTGATGAGGGCAGTTTAATTATGTTGAATTTCAGGTGACTGTAGAAGCTACAACTCTGCCTTTCATTTTTATACTTGCTGAGTTTATAATACTATAGCTTTGTAAGGAATATATCTAAGGGGTTATTAAAGTCCTTCTCCTCCTCTTCTTCTTCCTCTTCCTCTAGGAACTGTCCCAGTCTCTATCCATATTAGTGAGCATGTTAATAGCAAGTTATAGGGAAGTTATTTATTGCAATGATGTTGCAGCTGAGCTTGGTCACTGTGTAGGAAGATGAAATATGGAGGAGAGGGGCATGTGCTCTTAGAACTACATTTACTATTGCTGTCCCCCATAATAATAAGCATGGAACCATGGAACGAACACTGAATTTGGATTCAGAAGAACTGGAACCAGAATTCTAGTTCTGCTACTAACAGTGTATGTTACCTTGGACAAATCAACTGGGTTTCAATTTCTGTGGAAGAGAGAAATTGGGAAAGCTTGCAACAAGGCAGGAATAACTGGGACTGATGACCTGTCATTCAAATGAGGGCATTCTGTTTTGAATGTGACCAGGAGAAGTGGTTGGAGGAAGGGGAGCAGACCAACTGAAGTCTGAACTCTTGGTTTGAGAGACAGAAAGGTGTGTGTGGTCCCTTTTGGCTTGGAAGACAAAAGAGGTCTGATGTCTCTGGTCTTTGGGAGACTGAAGCCTGAAGCCTTTTGGCTTGGAAGACAGAAGAAAGAAGGACAAAGTCCAGCTCTCTCTGATTTGCTCTGTTGTGATAGTGAATGAACTTCCAGACCTATCAGACCATCCTTCAACCTAAGATTCATTCTAGTTTTAGGGAAATTCCATACCCTCTCTCTTTCCATTTTGATCTTTCCTTTCTTCCCCAATAAACCTCTTACTAAATTTAGAGAAGAGAAAGAATATTTATTTGAGATAATATAAAATCATAAAACTCAACCTGAGTGGATTTAAAAGACCAAAAGAAGAAGGAGGGTGAAGGGAGGTTAGAAGGGAAGAAGGGAGGAAGAAGAGGGGAAGGGAGAAAGGAAGAAGATTAATTGCCTGGTCTGTAGTTATCATTTACTATTCAAATAATTCCCTTTTTACATTTCTTCACCCATAAAAAGGAGGGGTCTTAACAAGATTTCTATCAGCTCTAAATCTACAATCCTCTGCAAAATTTAAGAGCACAATTTTAGAGATTTCCTTCTGCATGGGAAAGAGGGATTTCCAGTCAAGCAAAGGGGACCCCACAAAATGATTCCTTTCCTCATCTGTTCTCATAGGACTTTAAACTACTTGTTTGTACTTGTTCTATTCAAGTTTGTATTTTGCTGAACAGATGTCCTATTGCTACCAATAGATTGTATGCTCATTGAGATCAGACCTGGTTATTCATGTTCATGTTGAATCCCTTGATAGTGAGAGAATTAAATGAGAGATAAAGTAAAGTGCAAAGAGTTGCAGGGTGAAAAATATAAGATCTTGGCTTTACTTTACTTTATCTCTCATTCCATTCTCTCAATAGAATATAAGTTTCTTGAGGGCAGGGATTCTTTCATTTTAGTGATTAACTAGCACAATGTTTGGTGCATCATGGGTGCTTTATGAATGCTTTTTTAAAAATGTAATTTTTCCAATTACATTTAGAATAATTTTTGATGATTGTTTTCTGACATTTCCTGATCCATATTCTCTTTCCCTCCTTTCCCCCTTCCCAGAGGGGATAAAGAGTTTGATGTAGGTTGTACCAGTGCTTTCATGCAATACATATTTCCATATTTCCCATGTTCTGACTATATCAGACATACAATTAAAATGCATGAAGGAAATAAAGTGAAGGCTTGCATGCTTTGATCTACAATCAGATTCCAACAGTTCCTTCTTTGGCTGTGGATAGCGTATGAATGCTTTTTTGATTGATCCATCTCCCTCAATGCCTAGGCATTTAATAGATATTTGTTGAATTGCTTCCATACCAGCAAAATTGCTAGTGAGGGGCTTTGGAACTGTAAAGGGTTTCGAATAAGTCTTTTTCATGCCTTTTCATTTTTTTTTTCATTCACACATTTCAGTCAGATTGGCTTACTTGAGGTTCATTCCACAGGGTATTCCATTCCCCATTTCTGCGAATGCTCCCTACAATGTTCTCTTTCTTCCCCTTCCAAAACCATTGTAACTCCTTATTTCCTTTAAGTTCTGCTCAAATGCCATTTTCTTCAAGTAGCCTATCCTGATCTTCCTCGCCCTCCTCTTTCCCTCCCCACCCATTGCAGGCAGACACTTTGATTCTATTTTGCTTTTGATTTTAGGCATACAAGTAGTTTTCCTCAATAGAGTATAAGCTCCTCGAGGGTGGGGATTGTTTCCTATCTGTTTTTGTATCCCTAGAGCTTAGAACAAAGCCTGAAACACTTTGATTGTTGAATGAAAGAGAGAGTGACTTGTGATTCCTTTTGGTGGAAGGAAGGTCCGCAGAAGGGAACTGAATCTGGGTCAGGGTGTGAACTGGAAGCCAGAGTCCTGGAGAAAAGGAGCCGAGTGGAAAACAAACTTTCTAGCTAGAACTGACTAGGCTAGAGTTCGGAAAAGGGAAAAAGGCAGAAATCTTGTTAGGACTGAATGAAATAAATGAGGACTGGAGAAGTTTGAGGAGGGAAGGGGGAAAGGAAACAAGTAGTGGAGAGCCTTGCACCATTCTTCATTGTGGGGGCGTGGTTTCTTGGGCTCTGGCCAAAGGGGAAGATGATGCCTCCTCCCACACGCAGATGTCCAGATGCCGGAGCACGGGTGCATTGGACCCGGGGGAAGTTTAGACTCCTGCAGCCAGGGGTGGGGCCCTAAAGCCTAGCGGTACGCGACTGCAGACAGGGCAAGATGAATAACCCTTGGCTGAGAGCACGTACTGAGAGGTCAGCCCGTGCCAAGTTATGAGACCATGATAACTGGAATCACAACATTTAGGGTCCTTCCTGTGGGCTGGGCAGGGGCAAGGGGGCCGAGCCTAGCGGGGATAAAAGGACAGCGGCAAACCCTGGTCTCCTTTTCCCCTTCTAAGTGGGCAGTTTACTCCGCGAGGTGAGGGGGAGGAAGCAGACAGCATCCCAGCAGTGGCCAAGGAGACAGCCTAAGAGTGGCCAAGCGGACTTGCCAAGGGAAGAGAGGAAACAGACAAATATCCCCAAGTCCACCCTGCAGGAACTGGTAGCGCATCCATTTCAGATCAGGGTCAAGAAGAAAGGGGAGGAGAGTCAGGGTGGGAACTAGAGAGTAAAAAGTGAACTAGCGAGACTCCTATCCCCGCCGGGGTTTTGAGTCTACTGTGGGCTCGTGCTTGGTTAGGGCGGTGGTGAGCTCTTTTAGGGGCACCGAGGGGCTCGGGGTGAAAAGCGAGCATGGCTGTAGCGGGGTGTGTGCAGCTGGCCGCCTGCAGCGAGGTAGAGGAAGGCTCCCAGCCGACCCGGCCCAGCTTGACCTCCATCTCCTCTGGGGAGCTGCGAAGCCTGTGGACCTGTGATTGCGAGCTGGCCCTATTGCCCCTGCAGCAGCTCCTGCATATGCAGCCGGGTTTCTTCCAGCTGCTGGGAGACCAGCTCCTAGTCCTGGGGCCTAGGACACGAGGGGGCTTCAACGTCTTCTGCGACGGCTTCGTGCGCCTGGACGGGCAGCTCTACAGAGTCAGCAACTACATAAAGAGGTGGGTGACCCAGGCTCCATGCCCACATCCCGTCTCCGCTTCTCCAGAACCCCGGCCTCCCTTACGTGCAGCTTTATTCTCTTTTCTCAGCCATCGAGGTTGAGCCGCCCCTACCCTCCTGAAGCTTGCCCACTTGCAGCTTCTAAATCTCCTGATTTCTTGCTTTGCCCAGCAGCGGCTTTGCCTCTCCTCCCCAATAACAGTTCGTGTATTTTGCATTACATTTTTGCAGGTGCAGGTCGCAGTCCTTTGGGAGAGCACTAATAAAATGGTCTGGAAAATTGGGTGGATAAGCATCCTTGCGCTGGGGCTTTTCTCAATCAAATCTCTGAACAAAATAGACTCTTTGGGAGTAGATCTTTAACTGGGATTGCTGGAATCAAAAGGAGTGAGTTCCTTTGGGGGGAATATAGGCAGCTGAGAAATGCCCACTCTGCTTTAGGCCTGGGGAGTATTACAGAAATTTAAATTGCCCAGGATTTGGCCTGAGGGGAGAAGCGATCAATTCTGATTCTGTAAACTGGGGCTTTTGCAGGTAGCATATGAACATGGAATTTTGGTTTCACGCTGAAGAGCTAGTTATTAGATAAGCTTTTCATAGTAAACTCAAATGTCAGCTCACTAGAAAGGTACAATTTAAACAACCAAGGAATCACAATGAGAAGAACAAATTGGACAGATTACTGAGTGATCAATGAAAAAAGGGGTTATTGTTCAAAGATAGCATGGAGAAGTAGACAGAGATCTTCTCTAAGACAGAAAGAGCTCCTGACTGACAAATAGGGTCTGTGTGACCCTAGGTAAATCATTTAATCTCTCTGTGTTCTAAGCAACTTTCTAAGTTGCAGAGAAGCTTCTGAACAGCTTGGTAGAGGGGTTTCCTCAAAAGGGGAGGAGTTGAGAATCAATGAAATATAAGATTCATTCCCCATCCTGATTAAAAGCAATAAAGTATGAATGGTCAGTAAAATGTGGAATGAACACTAAACTGCTTGAGTAGTTGGTACTTGAAAGAAGAGAGGCATGAGGGAGAAGGAGAGGGCAAACTGAGCAAAGATCAAGCTTCCTTCCACTTAGGAAACATTTTTAATGAAAAGAAAGGATTTTGAAGTACCCAATGATGGAGGAGAGGGTGCTTGGTGAGCCAGGAAGAGAAGAGCATCTAAGGATAGGCTAGTAAGGAAGAAAATTCAAGTTAAGATGAAGGGAGGTGATGAGTTGGTTTGCCTCCATGCAATGAAAATGGGCCATGTTGGAGTTCTGACTCAGAAATAGTTTGAAGAAAGTTGTTTTCTTCACAGATAGATGTCTGGAACAGGTCCAGGGAGTGCATAAACTTTGGCTAGCCCCTTCTCCTAGAGGGAGTTACCAGCATGAGTCACTCTTACAGACAGAAAAGAATGATTGCATTGGCTCTTCTCACTAGATAAATGTTTCCTGATACAGGAACATTTTTCTCTCACTGACCTATCTCTTAGGGATATTGTGATGATTAGTGTCTCTAAAGAAATATCTGTACATGTTCTCTCTAAAGAAATCATATTGGTCTTTTCAAATGAGTACTTTATTACTCCAGAGTATGTTCTTTTGTCTTACTTCTAAGTTCTTTTTTTTTTTCCAAAAAATTTCTTCTTAGCTTAGGAACTTCTACACTGATATACAAATAAAGCACACTATATACTCCTCTTCTTCCTCCTCTTCCCTTTTCTCTTCTTTAATTTACCCTTTATCTTTTCCTTCTTCTTCTTCTACTAATTCAGAGACACACCTATAGTCTTAAAGCAAGAGTTTTAAAAAACTTTATTTATGTCATGAACCCCTTTGGCAGTATGGTGAAATATAGACTCCTCAGAATCATGTTTTAAAGCACAGAATTAAATTGGACTACAAAGGAAAACAATTATATTGAAATATAGGTGAAACTAAAATTTCCAAGTTGATAGGTCCCCTGAAGTCTAACAGACCTTTCAGATGTTTCTGGACCCCAAGTTAAGAACTTCTTCCTTAGAGAATTACCTGAGACACTAAGTTAAGTGACTTGCCCAGAGTACCATGGCAAGATGTGGGACTTGAATAAAAGTCTTCCTGACTTCAAAACTGGCTTTCTAGCCACTGCATCATGCTCTCTTCAAATCAAAATCAATAACGGTAGGCACTTGCTCACGCTACTCCAGATAGTTTGATTATAGACCTGAACCTAAAACTCAAGTCCTTTGGACTTAATCCCATATTCTACTGTCCCCTCTGGATGTAAGGGCATTCATTGGGCAATACCTACAACTTTAGCATAAGCAACATTGCCATTTAGCCTTGCTTTGCTAAACCTACAAACATAGATAGGGAATTTCTTTGGCCAGAGCAACTGCTGTAATGTCTGCCTAAAATAGAGAGAAAATTCTACTATTTTTGTTGGATTGATTTGCAATGTTAATACCTTACCATATTATAGCCAAGAGTAGTGGAAGAATTATGCCGTAGAGTTAGTGAGTAACATAATCAGGACAGAGAGCAGGACAGCTTTGGGCAATTATTGAATGAAAGTCCTAACAAAAAGCTTCTTCCAGCTGCCATAACTCTATAGAAGTAGAGTCATGAGGAGACAGACAGAGGCAGAGACAGAGAAAGATAGGTAATCGACATTCAGAATCATGGGCATGGAGATGGTGGTGGTAGAGAGAGTGTGTTGTGTGAATGCATAGGACACAAATAGGACAAAAGGGGTAGAGTGGCTATACAATTAAGAATTGGAACATTTTTCTTCAACCCTCCCCTACAATTCCATCCAGTCAGTTTCTAAATCTACTTCTGTAACCTCTTTAATATTTGTCTCCCTCTTTCCACTTAAACATCCATCATGCTCATCAGGCTTTCATCACATGGACTATTGCAGTTGCTTCCTGATTGGTTTCTTTACTTCCAAATCCTCCTCTCTCCAATTCACATTTCACATAGTTTCTAAAAATAATTCTCCTAAAAAACAAAAGTGATCTGGTCATTCTCCAGCTCAAGAAGCTTCAGAGGCTCCCTAATACCTTTAGAGGAAAATATAAACTTTTATTCAGAGTATATAAAAAGCCTTTTACAATTTGGCTTCACCCATTTTTCTAGCCACATTACTTTGCTTCATACACTCAGTGGATCATCCAAATTGCTATTTTCCAAACTCTGGCATTCTCCTGACATTAGCCTCCTATTTCTTCTGGCAGCTTACTCCCATCTTTCTTTAATTTTCTTTAAGTTTTCTTCATTATTTATTTTTCCTTGTGTGAATAATGTGACAAGAGAATTTCTGGCTGTGGCTCAGGTCTCTTGAAACACTGATAACAGAAAAATGATGATTGGTGTTGGCTTTGGTAAGGAGATGGATCACCTTTTTATCAGAGACTGGAACATAGGAGGTGAGGATGGAGCATATTTTTAAGCTGTTTTGAGATGTGAATTAGAGGAGATAAGAGAATTCATGGTGAATAGTGTCAGTTTTCTCAGAAAAAGATGAGGCAAGATTCTTTGAAGGGAGGGCAGAAAACAGTGTTGTGGAAGGCTTGAATATAGAACCCATCATAGATTGTAGATCTAGAACCATAAGGCACCTTAAAAGCCAAATGATTCAACCACCTCATCTTACAGATGAAGAAACTGAGGTTTATAGATGTTAAGCTGAAGGCCATGAAGGTAATAAGTGTCAGAAGTAGAATTTGAGCCTGGTTAGGTTCTTAGACTACAGAGTCAGAACCCTCAGGAATGGTTGCTAGAACTAGGGCAATAGAGGCAGTCCTAGCAAAGAAAAAAAGAATTGCCTTTTTGAAGTGAGGACTCAGTTGAGACTAGATATCATGACTTTTTAGGGGTCCTCTCATCAGGGTTGTGAGATTTCCTCTAGTTCAACAATATGTAAGTAAACACAAGAAGGAAGATAGCTAAGATAGCTGGGTGTTGGGTTTGGTAAGGAATGACTGGTGATGGCTTGATGGGGTGGGGGGATTTGAGAACAGAGGACAGGTTATAGCTGAATTCTGGGGTCAAGATTAGGAACAGAGCAAAATGAAGCCAGAGAAGAAGTGATGGCTTAAGAAGCAGAAACTTGAGGAATGGAGGGACTAGTGATCATGGTCAGGATTAGAAATAGGTTGAGGAGGAGTGAAGCACAGGGAGAGATGAAATGGTAGGTTATAGTCACAGAGGAATGTGTTAGTAATATTATTCATTATATTTTAGAGAGCTTAAATGAGCTCCATGAGGATAATTCCTATTTGTAGCTTTCTTTCTCTTTCTTTCTTTTCTTTCTTTCCTTCCTTCCTTCCTTCCTTCCTTCCTTCCTTCCTTCCTTCCTTCCTTTCTCTCTCTCTCTCTCCTTTCTTTCTTTCTTTCTTTCTTTCTTTCTTTCTTTCTTTCTTTCTTTCTTTCTTTCTTTCTTTCTTTCTTTCTTTCTTTCTTTCTTTCTTTCTTTCTTTCTTTCTTTCTTTCTTTCTTTCTTTCTTTCTTTCTTTCTTTCTCTCTCCACCTCCCTCGTTCCTTCCCTCCCCTCATTTTTCTTTCTTTCCCCTTAATTTCTGTCTTAGAATCAATACTAAGTAAGTTCCAAGGTAGAAGAGCAGTAAGGGTTAGGCAATTGGGATCAAGTGACTTGCACAGGGTCATACTAGGAAATGTCTGAAGTCAGATTTGAACTGAGGACCTCTTATCTCCAGGCCTAGCCACCTAGAAGCCCCTTTGTAATTTTTTTTCCTTTGGTATTATGGATAGAATGTTGAACTTGGAGCCAGATATAACTGGGTTTAGGTCCCATTTCTAATATTTACTAGATGTGTAAACCTGGGTAAATCACTTAAGCCTCAGTTTCTTTATCTGTAAAATGGAGATAATAATAGCACCTTTCCTACAGAGTTAGTGTAAGATGATATATGCGAAATATTATTCAAATCTTTAAGTTCTATATAAATATGAGCTATGGTTCTTAATTTCTCAGGGTCATAGGGAATACATAGTAGCTTTTATATTTCTAGATTATCTTGGAGATGTCACAGAGCCTGAAAAAGACAGCCTTGAGGAGATGACCTTGTTAAGTATTCCTCATTTGTTGGAATTATAATGAGACTTTCTTATTTAATTCATCTGTATCTTTTAATCACCATCTTGCCCAGGTGTTTTCCTATAACCATGACAAGATGAAGCAGGAACTGATAGAAAGGGGGAGGAAAACTCTCATCGTCTCATCCTCCAGATGTTACCTTTCCACAGGCCTCTAAGCCACCAGCACATTTTGTCAGGAGCCCTCCAAAATATTGGCATGTACTTTGGGTCAGTGGAACATTTTACTGCTAGCAGAGTTGAATACTAGTTGATCCTTGAATGAGTGAACCTTGCTATAATTTTTTAGCTCCCTGAAGGCAAGGAAGCATTGGGACTGGCTTCCTTTTTTAATTCCTAGTGCCTTGTCCCTCTGTGTACAGGATATATTCTCTGTAGTGATGGTGCTCATTGAGTACATCTAAACCAGGGAACAAGTGAGCGGGAGTGATTTAGTCAATCCTTAATTACATGACTTTTTACCAAGTGTGGTTTTAAAAATTCATTCAAAGGAGTTTGACCTAACTATTGTGATAAAAATGATCAGAGGGACCTATTAGCAAGGTATTGCTGCCAATCACTGAATCAACACACAGTTTTCTTTAGATTTCATTTACACTCAGAGCAAAGGCTCATTTGTATGAAAAGTCAGAGCCTACAGCATCAACTTCTGTAGCCTTATATAGAATGTGAATACATAAACAGCATAGAAAAATGGAATTCTCCTGAAAGCATGAGGGAAAGAGAAGGGTATATATGTCTGGAAATGAGTAACAGAAGGGAGAATATAAAGACACTCACCAACTGGCCAAACTAGAAGCTGTAGCTTCTTATCTAGCCTTCATTTTAAAGCCATGGGACCTTTGAACTTCCAAGAGCAATGTTTTGGGAGCTCAGAATGGACCTTGAGTCAGGATTCTCTTCTGATCATAATGGAGCCGGAATTTCTTTTCCATCACAGTCTTTCTCTCGTTATAGTTCTGCAAGAGTCCTGAGCTAGAGCCAGAAATTCTCTTGTCACACTCTCCACATAGAGAAAAACGAGTGGATCATGAAAACATCGTTCTGTGTGCTTTGATGGCATACGTACCAAAAGAAGAATACCTGTTGTTTAGAATAGAAAATGCATTTGGAGTAATAATACATGTGTAACATTGTTCTCTCAGTAAATTTTGAACAGACACCTTGGAGAGGCAGGGAACTGAGCCAGGATTGAAGAGGATGCTGCCAGTAGGCTGGCCAGCCTTTGGGAGATTGTGCAATGCTTTTTAATGACCCGGAGCTCCGAGGTCCTTCCTTTGTATCACTGGTATTCTTCCAGTGAGCCATGCAATACCACAGACTCTAAAGTACTTGTGTTGTGGGTTACCCAAAGGTCAATGGAGAGACACATGTTGGTCATTAGTAGGTTGTCACATATTACTAAAGGAGACTTGCTCAAGAAAAGTGGTATAAGGATGCTGGGATGCTGTGTGGTTGTGCCTGTTGTGTAGCAAGGGCTAGAGAGAGCTGATTGAGAGTTCATGTGGTCCATTGATGTCCTCAGACTGTCTTATGGAAGTTTTAATGAGAAGATGGGGATGAGAGTTACGCAGGATGGGAAGGTCGCTGTTACTCTGCCTAGGAAGGAAGAAAACATTTATTTAGTATTTATTATGTACATTGTGGTTAATGTTTTACAAATATTATCTCATTTGATCCTTGCAGCAATCCCTCTAGATAAGGACTGTTATTAACCCCATTTTACAGTTGAGAAACTTGAAGTAGACAGAGGTTAAGTGACTTGCCCAGGGTCAAATAGCCACTAAAAATCTGAGGTGGGATTCAGACTCAGGTCTCTTTGACCTCAGGCCCAGTGCTCCATCTATTGTGCCACCTAGTTGCCCCTAGACTCCAATTTGTCTAGATTCATTCCCCCCAAATTAGCATCTTTTGGTCTTTCTTATTTCCCTATCTCTTTGATACTCATTTCCTGGCCATTGAAGAACAATTTCCATCTTCAACCCCAGCTAGCTACTACCTTATTCCTATTCATATCAACCCTTCCTCCATGTTCTCTTTCCTCCCTCATGTCCAATTCCAGATCTTTTTACTTCTTACACAATGCTCCAAATTCACAAACTTCCTTTCATATTATACCACTTCTTCTCTTCTTCCTCTCATCTTCTGGCACTCATTGAGACCTGGTTCTCATAGGATAATATTACATTCCTTTTCCAGAACTGACAGCACTTTCACACCTACACCCCACCCCTGCTCACTCATTGGTCATGATAAGGGAATTGGAATAATTCTTGCTTCTCATTGCCACTTTCAGACTCTTTCTTCATTGCTCTTCATTTTGGAGATTCATTCTATACTAAATCAGACTCTGGTAGTGGTTTCTACTAACTTTCAGAACATTCTTCTTACTTTCTCAATGAATTCAATGTTGGGCTCCATTTTCTTCCCTCATCCTCACCTCATGTTCTTGGACTTCCCACTATATCTGCTTTATTTCTAGTCCATAGTGATGAGCTGTCCTTTCTGCCTGCCAAGGCCAATTTGTATACACCCTTGTACTAATTTCTTTCCATCTTCTTCAACTAAATGCCTTCACTATCATCCTCATATTTCCTCTTATCTTCAATATCTCCTTAGTATGTGTTCCTTTCATCCTGCCTTAAAACATGCCCGAGTTTTCCCCATTTTTAAAAAAAGAAAAACACCTCACTTGATTTGACCATCCCTTCTAGCTATTGTGTCCTAAATTTCCCCTTTTCTCTGATAAATTCCTTGAAAAAGTGGTCTGTATTCACTGCCCTTGCTTCCTCTACTCTTCCTCTCTCCTCAACTGCCCTATAAAATTTGGCTTCTAACCTCATCATTTAACTGAAATTGCCCCTCTCCAAAGTTACCAGCAATCTCTTAATTCCCATCTCTAATTTTTTTTACATGTCATAACTTTAATGTATAACTACAGCATACAGATATATTCGAGAGGGGAAAGAACTAAAGCCCAGGAACTAGAAAGGCTATAAAATATAACACATGGACCAATATATTTACAAAACATTAAAAATTCTTACAAAATGGGCTGTGTTAGTCCTTTGTACTTTTTACAAACAGACTATGTAGCCATTGGGGGTGGAGTAGAGTTAGGGGGGGCAGTTCATAGATGTATTTCCCTTCCCTTCCCATTCCCCACAATTTACAAGTGTCAGGAAGGCAGGTTGGGGGAATGCTGTAGACATGGTCTGGTTTTCCTTGATAAAGAGTGATGATCCCATTCCATAAGGCTCAAAGCATGTCTTCTCTAGTAGAACTGAGAAGCTCTTGCAACTGTTGTGTTCTCTGCTGTCAGATCTTTAAATTTCTCCAGTTTTTTTTTTAATAGTATTGGCCATTTTCTTCTCCTGAATACTTCCTCCTCTCTGGGTTTTCATGACTCTTCTCTTGATTCTCCTTCTTTCTTTCTGACTACTCCTAAGTCTTTTTTGGGCTATCTTCATGTCATGCCTACTATCTGTGGCAATTTCCAAAGGCTCTTTCCAAAGTCTTCTTCTCTTTCCTCCCTGTACTACTCTTTCACTGGGTTACCTCATCAGCTCCTATGGGTTCAATGATTATCTCTATGCTAACGATTCTCAAATTAATCTATTTGTCCAGCCCTAGTTTCTCATCTGAGCACCAGCCTTACATTTACAGCTACATGTTGGCATCTTAGAACTTGATGTCTCATAGGCATCTCAAATGCAACATATATAAAAAAGAACTTTTGCCTTTCTCCCAAATACTGCCCTCTCTTCTAGACTCCTAATTACTATTGAGGGCACTACCATCTCTCCTATCACCCAGCTTTACAACCTAGACGTCACCCTCAACTCCTCATTTACTCTCCCCATATATCCAAACATTTACCAAGCCCTGTAATTTCTAACTCCAAGATATTCCCCCCTTCTGTCACCTTTTCTACATCTACATAAACACTACCTAAGATCAGGCCTTTCTTATCTCTCACCTGAATGATCAGCTTCTAGTCTCCTGTCTTAAATTTCTACTCACTTCAATTAATCTTAACACAGCTACAAAATGATTTTCTTAAAATATAGATCTGATTCTGCCTTCTATTCAATGAACTCCAAAAGCTCCCTTTGCTTTCGGGATCAAATATAAATTTTTCTTTTTGACATTTAAAGCTCTTTACAACTTGCATCTTTCTAGTATTTGAACACATTACTCCCCGCTACTCTCTCTATGGTCCAGTCATGCTGATGTGCTTGTTCTTCTCTACTGCTGCCCCATGTACTGCCTTTATGTCTTCCAACTGGTTATCCTCAGTGTCTGGATTTCTCCCTTTCCTCATATCTGTCTCAGAAACCCCAGCTTCCTTAAAGGTTCACTTCAAACACATTTGTTGCAGGACTTTGTATGTATAGTTTATATGCTTATTTATATACATTAGAATACAGGTTTCTTGAAGGAAGGGACTATTTTTGCTTTTTTCTTTGTATCTTTAGTATATAACACAGTGTCTGATGTATTATAAATCCTGAATAAACACTTGTTGACTGATTGATTTGTGATAGTCTGTACCATTGGATGTTATTACCCACATCACTGAAATCACAGATCCATTGAAGTCAGGTTTTAATAAAAATATGGATTTTTTCTCAAATTTAAGAGTGAAATATATTATAGAATCTAATATCTAACAATGTTTTACATGTACTAGGTGTTTAATAAGTGTTTCTTGTTATTTTCTTTGGACTTAAGCCAAGCATAGAAAAGTATGGCCCAGAAGTACTTTTGGACCAAGTTAAAAGCCACATAAGAAGAGACATTTTAATGGGTCCTTCTCTTTGGGTCTTTACTTTGATCACTAATGATAGCTTCAGCAAATATAATAAATATTAAATACATGGAAGCAATATTTGCATTCTTAATTCAGAAATATTCACTGATTAAAGATTAAAGAATTAGGCTATAATGTATTCAATCAATGCACATTTAAAATAACCTAAAGCATATAAATGCAGGAAGCCTAGATTGCTACAGGTCTTACTTCTTTGTTCTTCTGGTCTCCGTTCCAGACTTTTTTTTAAAGGTCAAATTTCATTATAATGAACTCTAAGGACTTGCTTACAACCTTTTGTTTTACTGTCATTTTATTGTGCTGAAAATTAGGCCATTGTGTAGGGCTTGGAAACCTTTGAACTAAGGAGATTTTTGTTGCATTTCATCTGAATTTAAATGAGGAATGTGTTTAGTAGGGATTAGTGCTAGCTACTTCCAGTAAACTGTGATCCTATGTTCTGTTAATTAGAAATTTTCCATTAATGAACTTGTCTGTCCAATAACAAGGATATTTTCACTAAGGCCTTGAAATACCCAGAAATGCTTTCTGAATCATCAAAGGAATGTAAAATTTAAGTTATATCTTAATAATAAAAATATTATATTTTAGGTTTATTAAATGATCATTAGGAATCAAGGAATAAGAGGATGCAAAATAAAGACCACATGCCCATGGCTGGCTAGCTATTTTCAAAATCCCCAATCACCACCATCATTACATGCCAAAGGAAGAGGCACGTAGGACTGCCCACTGGATATTTATTCCCTATCTACAGGAATTATGTAATGACAGGAAGTCAGTGGGCTCCCGGGGAAATGTAGTTCTTTTTTTAGGGTAACATTTTCAATTATACAGGAAGATCATTTGTATTTGGATTCTTTGAGAGATACTCTATTAATCAGACTATTTGATTAACTAGAATACCTCATTTCCTCCCAAACATGCCAGAAAAGCTCCATTTTCCATTAAATTTAGTTCCCAAATAGGGAAGGCATATCCTGGTATACATTAAAATAAATAAATTTGTGGGGAAGGTAGGCAGCACAGTGCATAGGGAGCCAGGTCTAGAGTTGGGAAGACATGGGTTTAAATCTGGTTTCAGATACTTCCTAGCTGTGTGACCCTGGGCAAGTCCCTTAATCTTATTTGTCTAGCCCTTGCTACTCTTCTGTCTTAGAACTCATGCTAAGACAGAGGGTAAGGATTTTTTAAAATTGTTTATTAATAAGCATTCCATAAAAGATTAGGAGGAAATTAGTATTCTCTCAGCTCTTGATAAGTTCTTCATTGAGACTGACCATGTTTTATTTTAGAACAGGTTCAGTTTTTGTCTTTTTCTTCTAAACTGTGTACTTATTACAAGGGGTCTTCATTTCCAGAGTCCTCATGTTGAGGGAGAGCTCTGAGGTGAAAACCCAGGTTCTGGACAGGTTACCCTTTGCAAGAATGCAAGACTCCAAAATTTAGCTTAAAAATAAAAAGAGAAATATATTAATTTGGAAGTCATGTTGAGAGGTCAGGAGACAGTGTGTATGTAGCTGGAGCACTGCCTCCCTGAGGAGATGGGGTATGAGGATTTTATACCCTTTTGACAACAGGGCCTATGTGACTAGAGAAAGGATGATAGAGGCAAGTTACTGGGTCTCTGAAACCCAAAGGTCATGTCATATGCCTATAAGTCAAAAGGAGGAGAATTCTCCAGTTTAGAGGATAATCAGATATCTGGGATATAAAATAAATGCTTATCAGGAGCAAGCTGGGAGATGCTATCTGTGCTCATCAAGAATGAAGGGAGAGGCCAGAGGGGCTCAAAATCACCTTCCCAAGTACTTGAGGAATACAAGGAAAAATGAGTCTTTTATGTACTCTACACAATTTGGGGTATTGGGGTGTCTAGGGGAAGCCTGTACCCCCATGTCATCCACAGTTAGAAAGTAGTACTTGTGAAAATTACAGGATGGGAGGAACAAAACCTCATATATACAATATCAGGGTCATACTTTAAGAACCTAATCATTTATGCATGACATTGGGAAAAATGCATTCTGAGTTTCAACCAATCAATTTATAGACAAATTACAAACAAATTCAAAATAGAGTATTATTTTATTTCAAAAGTCTGAAAGAGTGGAAATCAGGGGTATTTAAGGATAGCTAAGGATCAATTTCACAAACACTATGAAAATAAAGAAAAAATTATTAATGGAATAGAATTCCAAGGAAAGGAAGGGGTAATTTAAACCAAACTGGAAAATACTGTAGCAGGGGCCTGATTTTTCTCACCGACCCATACTTTATCATAGTCCCTGAGAGCTGGGTAGCTGAGGAATTACCCGAATGTGGAACCTATGACCTGTAGGTTCCTCTATAGGGGAGACATCTCTTCAAACAAGAATTGAAGGCTATGATTTTCCTGTCAAACCCTGGAAAGGCAGCAAACAAGAAACAAGCCATTCCAAGCTTTCTCTGCCCATGTTTACATGTAGGAAACAAACTGACTGCATCATGGGCCAAGGAAAGCCAGTGCTGTTGGCCACAATCAGCCCAATCCGTGTATACATATGTACTGCACTTAGATCAGCCATATGGGGAACTTCCTTAGTGGGCTGGGATGCATGTTGGCCAACCATGCCCATGAACGTGTAGGGGAACAGTCTGTTTGGTTGCATGTAGACATGGTTTATTTAGGGAATTGTGTCCATAGTAAATGCTATGGGCTTTTAAAAATATAAGCTCTAAAGGCAGCTAGGTGGTATAGTAGTTAGAGTGAAGGGCTTGGGAGTAAGGAAGAATTGAGTGAAAATCCTGTCTCACTTAACTTACTAGCTGTATGACTCTTGGCAAGACAATTTAACCTCTCTCAACCTGTTTCCTTATCTATAAAATGCTGATCATAACACCCTGCCTTAAGATCTTACAGATCCTACGGGATCAAATGTGATCAAATGTTTCATAAACTTTAGAGAGCTAAATAAATAAATGATAGCTATTATTATATAAGCAGTCTATTCTTGGCCCTGTCCTGTCTAGTATTTGGATTGTTTCATTACAATGACTTGGATTAGTGAATGAATGAAAAAAAAAGCCTTTAATAAGTGCTATGCATAAGAGCTAAGGATGCAAAGATAAGAGGAAAGATAATTGGGGGCAGCTGGGTGGTTCAAATTGAGAGCAAAGCCTAGAGATGGGAGGTCCTGGGTTCATATTTCACCTCATACACTTCCTAGCTGTGTGACGGACCCTGGGCAAGTCACTTAACTCTCATTGCTTAGCCCTTACTGCTCTTCTGCCTTAGAACCAATACATAGTATTGATTATAAGATAGAAGGTAGGGTTGAGAGAGAGAGAGAGAGAGAGAGAGAGAGAGAGAGAGAGAGAGAGAGAGAGAGAGAGAGAGAGAGAGAGAGAGAGAATCCTCATTTTCAAGGTACTTAAATTCTGATGTAGGGAAAAAAGAACATTTAAGGGGGTGGTGATCAGGGAAGGATGTTTTGATCTGAAGAACTGACGAAATGATAAGTTAATGCATATTTCAGAAGCATTGGTACTATAGTGATTTGATGAAAGAAGATAAATGTCATGTTTATCCAATCTAAAGATGACAGAAAAGCTATTGCAAATACACATATGCTCTGTTTAACATTATTCATTGGTTCCATGAAAAAATAACAGACAGAACATCAGGATTGAAGGGATAGTTCATTCTATAGGAATAGAACTGATCTAGTTGGAAAGGAACCCTCTCAAAAGGAACACTGAAACAGGATATAGTGCAGAGTAGGAGAGTAAAGGCAGGCTGATTTCAGCAGAAAGCTTAAGAAGTTTCAGTGAATTTGGCTAGCAAAGTAAATGTGCAATGATATTGGTTTTATGGGAGGATGTGGACAAGTGTCTCACAGGATGAATAGCTTAGATGGGTTGAGATCTTGGACAGGTTAATAAGATTACAGATCTGTTGAAGGATGAATGCATTGGTAGTGGTAAAGGTAATTCATGTGTCTATATACTGGATGGCAGAAATGTTTGGTTGCTTAATGGGGTGTTCAGGGAAAACTAGCATCTCTCGTGTGAGGGCTTGCTGAACCCTTTTCAGGGCTGCTTTCTTCATTTGGTATCCACTTGCCACCCAGCTTTTACCTGTGACTTCAAGAAGCTGTAGCATGCTCAGTGGCCACAGTCTGGTAAGCCTTCTCGGCAGGCGGGCTAAACCAGTGTGAGGGTAATAGATGGGCCTCAAATTGGTCAGTGAGTCAGGAGGATGTGTGCCTCAAGCATGTAAAGACTTCCCCTAGCAGAAGGGGTAGATGAAAACAATTTGTTCTGACAGTACAGTGCTTAGAACTTGGTCAGACATTGGAGTCACCAAGGCCATCCACTACATCCTGACTTTTGTCTTGTCCCTGGGTTTGGCTGACTAGCAAGTGAGGCTGGTGACTTTGTGCAACTCTGCCTTACTTAAATTCAATTTATGCAGGAGTTAATAGACCTCACCAGGGATGTCATTTTGGGTCTCTTCAAGGGCAAAAGACAACAACCAACAGCTTTTCCCTCATACTCATTTTTTTTTTCTAGAATGGAGTAGCAGACAAGCTATACTTATTTCAGAGAAATTGCTCCGGATGGAATCTGCTCCTGCAGATTCCCCTATCTTTGCTTGCTCTACTCTAGTATACACTTTCCTGGATACTAGTGTAAGCAAGTCATGGACCCTGCTCCTGTGAATTTTTATGACACTATAGGAGGAAATCATAGATAAATGACAGCCCCTTCCCTTCCCTTCCCTTCCCTTCCCTTCCCTTCCCTTCCCTTCCCTTCCCTTCCCTTCCCTTCCCTTCCCTTCCCTTCCCTTCCCTTCCCTTCCCTTCCCTTCCCTTCCCTTCCCTTCCCTTCCCTTCCCTTCCCTTCCCTTCCCTCTCCCTTCCCTCTCCCTTCCCTCTCCCTTCCCTCTCCCTTCCCTTACTCTTCCCCTCCTTTTTTCTCCTCTCCTCTTCCAGAGCTCCCATATTTCAGACCTCTTCCTCTAAGTATTTAGATTCTTAAGCACATTTACATCAAGATTGATTGTATGCCCATTACCTTTCTCCACACACCAACAGTTTACTTACTTGCTTGGCACCCTTAAATTCTCCCTGACTAGCTTCAATCAGTCCCCACTGCTGGTCCCACTCAGCATTCAGCCAGGGGTGAGACTTGTGCTCAGAACCTTTTCCCCAGGAATGTTGTAGCCAGACGTCTCTTTTCTATCCTATTACAGCCCAGTTTCCTTATAAGAATCAAGATTTTATAAGAATTTAACAGGTTGATATGTTGCGCTCAAATGAACAAAATTACATGCAATAAGGATACTTTTGTGTCTAGGTTAAAACCCAGTTATACAAAACAAGATGGGGAAACATCTGGATTAAAACATGCATGTATGTGCATGTACAGACATGCACCCCCCCCAAACACCCCTGTACCCACACTTACTGTCCCCTCCCTTACCCGTCCTCCATCCCTCCCCAACATAACCCACCATCACCTCCACCAAAACTACCTACAGATTTTCATTAACCATGGACTTAATGTATGCCCCAAATAGTTTACGTGGCTGCTGGAAAAAGGAATATAATCTTAGGCTGTATTACCAGAAATATGGTACCCAGATCAAGGAAGAAAGGAAAGGAGCAAACAAGCATTCCTTTTGTATCTACTCTGTGCCTGGCATTGTACTAAACACACTAGGAATAGCTCATTTGATCCTCATTACAACCTTAGGAGGTAGGTGCTGTTACTGTCCCCATTTTACAGTTGAGAAAACAGAGGCAGAGAGAAAGGATGTCTCCTTGCCTAGGATAGTACAACATGTGCATCTGAGGCCAGATTTGAACTGAATCTTCCTGACTAGACTTTGCGCCTCCTGATCATTGTTTGGCCAGTCCATCACTTAGATGACAGCACTCACCTCAATAAACTTCAGAGAATTCCTGTGACTGGGGATCAAATGCTAACTCTTCTGTTTGGCACTTAAAAGTCCTTCACAACCTTATTTCGGTCGGTGCCTCTAGAAGCCATTTGGATGCTCTGTGGCTTCTCTGAACTAACCTTTCTGTTCCTCACACCTGACAATCTTTCACCTATCTCCATCCTTTGGCCAAGGCTGACCCCATTCCTGGAATGCACTTCCTCACCTCCAGTGCTTATAACTCCTCATTTTCCTCAAAGCTCAGCTCCAGCGCCACTTCCTTCATATAGTCTTTCCTGATGCTCCCCTGCCCCAGCTCTTGGTTTCCCTCCTCCAATTACCTTGTATTATTCTGCCTATACTGAACTGTCGTTTCCCAGTATGAAACAAAGATATTGGAGGAGAGACTCTTTCATATTTGTCCTTGTATCAAAGTGTAAAGGAATAATGTGTAAGAACCTGGAAATGTAGAAAGGAGTCAAGTTCTAACACGAAAGAGAGTATTTTTATATTGGATCCTAGAAGAAACAGTGAGCTACTGGAGTTTAGTGAGTAGAGGATGACGTAGTGAGCCCTGAGCTTTAGGCTGGTCCCTTTGGCAGCTGAAAGGAGGATTAATTGGTGGAAACTACAGGAATACAGTTTTTTTTACTCTAATATAAGGAAGAATATCCTAAAAATTAGAGCTGGTTGAAAATAAAATGGCTGTTGTTTTTTTTTTTTCCACTCCTGTGAGTCTGGATGACTACATGTTGGGGAGATCTTAGAAGAACCCAAAAGTGAGTGGGAGGATCCTAGCAGTGGATGGCATGATCTAAGAGGCCAGTCAGTCATTAAACAAGCTTTTACTAAGATGTTCCTATGTGATAGATATTTTACAAAGCTTTGGGGATAGAAAAGAAAGATGAAAACAGTAGAGTTCCTTCTAGTTCCAAGATTCCATGATTCTCAAAACTTTTAAAATCCTTAAGCAATATTTCCATTTCTCAGATTGTGACACCATTTACTAGAAACAACAATAAGTTTTTCCATTTCTGCTTTTTTTTTTCCAGGGGTGAAAGAGGCAAAAGGAAAAAGTTTTCTTTTTTTCCAAATTAAATTTATTGTTTTATTTTCGACACTTTTGAGTTAGGCCAAGTTATTCATCACTGTTTTTCACTCTGGGTCAAATGACAAGACATTTTAAATCATTTCTGCCTTTTTTTAAAATAGGTATGTGGAACTGACCAACTATTGTGATTATAAAGACTATCGGGAAACTATACTAAGCAGACCAATGCTGTTCTTTATTCTCGTCCGAACAGAAGGAGATACTTCAAAAGGTGGGTTGGGAAAATAGTTCATCCATGCTTTCTTCCTTTATGCTTTATCCCTAACTTGGATTCTATCATTCTGGGTCACTAGCTCAGTGGATCCCATGGCTGGTCAAATAGGAGACCTGAAGATGCTGGTGCTGGACACAAGCCTCACATGGGGACAATTATGATGTACAAAGTGGCCCAGAGATCAAGGCAGGGACTAGGAAATGAGGTTTTCTTGTGACAAAGGGAAAGGCCTAAAAGGAGAACTGAAGGGCCACTTGAAGGTAAAACATGAGCAAAACACAATGAAGTGATCCTAAAATAGGAGTTGTTTGTTTCTTCCTTTTTTCTTCTATTTTCTCAGTTGCCTAGACCTCTGAGCAAAGGGAAAGTGGACACAACTGGTTAAGGAAAGATGGCAGAGAATAACCAGCTGCAGGGAGGGTTCTGATAGGTTCTGTGTTGTGGTTTCCAGATTTTTAAAAAAATAGTTCTTCTACATATTGTCTTTGTTGCAGGCCAAATTGACAACCAACTTAAGAGTGAGTTTCAATGTGAAAATCTACTTTTTTCCTTCTATTGCCACGTCCCCCAGAGTCTCTTGGTATGAGAATAACATAGGCTCAAAGATAAAATTTGGAAGAGAATCAAGCATTTATCAAAGCCAACACTGCCATTTTATATATGAGGAAACCAAGGCCCAGAGATTAAGAGTTGTTGTTTTGTTGATTATTTTTATTGGACTCTTCTTGACCCCATTTGGGGTTTTCCTGGCAAAGATACTTGAGTGGTTTTGCCACTTCCTTCTCTGGCTCATTTTACCAATGAGAAGATTGAGACAAATAGGGTTAAATGACTTACCTATAGCTCCTAAGTGTCTGAAGCCAGATTTAAACTCAGATCTTGCTGACTCCAGGGCTGGTGCTCTATGCAATGTGCCACCTAGCTCCCCAAATCCCTCAGATAATAATAATAAGAAATAAGATTCAACCTTAGGGCCTGTGACTTCAAACCTAGCACTTTCCACAGCTTCCTTGTTCAGAATTCCAAGGTGGGCTATCTCAAGGCCTTGATCACATTTTACGTTTGGTACAAGATGGAAAGGGATGATCTACCTCTTCTAAATAAAACCCATCAAACATTCGTTTTCATTGAGATTCTTGAAACTCTCTCTTCACTTCATAATTCATTACTATAATGCTCTCTCTGCTGGAAAGACATCAGAGGCAGGGAACAAACCCACTACGAAGAGCAATTTCTGTTAGCAAAGCTTAGTTGCTGAGGCTTTTTGGCTTGATGATGACCAGAAAGCCAGACATTTCTATAGAGCTGTAATTCACAGATATATCAAGTCCACCCCCTGCCTACCTCTCTCAGGAGGGAACTAAAGAACAAATAAGAGGCCTTTGCCACTTTTGCATCAGCCCCCAAAGGACAGGCAGAAATACATAGGACCTGTCAAAAATGCATAGCCGTGCTAAATCCTGTTAGAGGAGATTTAGAAATCAGGGTATTGAATGAGCTCGCTGGTCTTTTGCAGGGTTACTATAGGAAATTAATGCACTGTGCAAAAGCACTTCGTGGCTGACACATCTTTGTGTCCACCTAGATGACTCGTCTGAGCGGTCAAGGAAAAAGAGACAGATGCTGCACTGTGGGAGAGTAAGAGATCTCAGGCTATTAATCATTCAAATTCACTGGATAACTTGAAATATTTCAAAAGAGTAGAATTGGCCCAAGAATTCTGGCCCCAGACAGAAACACCCAATTTAAAGTACTTGCCAAGATACATATACATACACACATATATATATATATATATATATATATGGATTCACTTGTCATTTGTCAACAAATAACAACAAATAAATCCTTAACTAAGGTTATAGACTTTAGCCTTTAAAACAGTGATTCCACTCTCTACCTCCAGAGAAATCAGATGCAGATGCAAGAATACAATTATTTCACTTGTTTATTTGTTGTTTATTTGTTTATATATATATATAATATATAAATATTTTGTACATAAGTATTTGTTACAGATAGTTTAGCAAATGTTTTCTATTTCTCTTGATTGTGCATATCTTGGCTGGCATTATAGAAAATAGTGCAAATATTTCCTTATTGAGGCATTTTTTTTTTTAGTTTGTGTTGGGGGAATGGTTTATGTTGAATGTTAGTTTTTCTTCTGCATGCCACATCATGTTGTGTGGGATCTTTAAGAACCTTCATACTATAGTAATAAAAATAAAATTTGAAACTTGCTAAAAATACATTATATATAGTTACTTGTTTATATATATACATATATTAGCTTATTTTTATATATGTATATATGGGTATATATGATACTGGAGGTTTTTTCCTCCTTTGAAACATCATCTAAATCTTGTTTCTTAAAAAATTCTGATGGCTTGAATTCAGAGTGAACATTTTCTTTTTCTTTTAAACCTCTCCCTTCTGTCTTAGAATTGATATTATCCATTCCAAGGTAGAAGAGCAATGGGGGCTCAGCAACTGTGATTAAGTGACTTGCCCAGGATCATACAGCTAAGAAGTGTCTAAGGTCATATTTGAACCCAGGATCTCTCATCTCTAGGCTTGGCTCTCTATCCACTGAGCCATCTCACTGCTTGAAGTGAGCATTTTCATTCAAGAGAAGAGGAGGAAGACATAAGGACTGGAGGGATAGGCTGATGTAAGGATATGGGCACTTAACTAATTCCGTGAATACTCAGGACTTACTTTATTATCCATATGAGAGATTAGGAGAAAGAAGGTTTTTTTTTTTCAAGATACATGAAGATTATAAAATGAAGACTTTCCCCAATCCCTTACTTTAATACCTTAATGTCTCAGTAGGATGTAGTAAACTCTTTAAGAGCAGGGAATTTTTCATTTTTTAGGTTGTACCCCCAGTACTGAGTATAGTATTGGCATATAGTAGATGCTTAACAAATACTTGTCAAATAGAGTGGAATAGTGACTGGATCTAGGCTTTTCTTATGTCACTTCCTAAGAATAGGATTCAGCTTAAATTAAATTCTTAACTAAGGTTATAGACTTTAGCCCTTAAAACAGTAATTCCACGATCTACCTCCAGAGAAAGAACTGTTGAAGTCAGATATAGATGAAAGAGTATGATTTTTCACTTGTTTACTTGGTTTATATTTTAGGTTTTAGTTTTATAAGATTATTCACTTACAAAAGTGAGCAATATTTGTGTGATAACACATGTATAACCCAGATTGTGTTGCTTACCAGCACTAGAAGAAGGGAGGGAAGGAGAGAGGGAGACAATTTGGATCATATAACTTCAGAAAACTTATGGGGAAATTTGTTATTACATGTAATTGGTAAATAAAAAAAATAAAACAGTAATTCCTGAACCTCATTTTATATTGCCCCAGAAAAGATTCTCAAAAGGTGATGTAGAATTCTAAAGGAACATTAATTTTTAATTAAAATACACTAACACTGTCATATACAGTGGGGTAAGGGCAAAAGAGGTGTGTCATTAAATCACACAACACCTAATCACATTGGGAAGAATGGCTTGGTAGATTGTGAAGGAAGGTGCTTTATAAGTCTTGTTACAGGGTTGGACTCTGAATATTTATATAGGTTTACATATACAGGGATTTAATTTCTAAATCCCAAAATGAATTACTAAAAGTAAATGGAATTTATGGTAGTTTACTTACAATAGAGGGAAGATATTAAGGAAGAGAGAGAAGGGGGGAGAGAGAAAGAGAGAGAGAGCTCTGACTTCCACTGATACCAGTTAGAAATTCCAAGCCTCAGCCAAGGGAAAAGAGTCTCAAGACGATGGGCTTTTCCTGGAGGCTTCAGGCCTCCAGAAAGGCAGGGTCACTAAGTCAGCCTTTCACTCACCAAAGGTGACCATCTAATAAGAAGTCAGTCTGAGGTCTCCTACATGAGTTCTTCCAGGGTAGAGTTCCTCTTTCAATCTCTCCTCAAGTGTCTGTCCTCCAGTCTTTACTCCAAGTCAGAGTTCTTCCATCTGGAATCCCTTCCCTGGTCCTCTTTTTAAAGATCTTTTTCTCTTGTGTCATCTCCCCTAAATTTCACATCTACCAATCACAGCAGACACTCTGCTCTAGGACTGTCCAGAAGGCAATTAGTCGATTCTAATTCATTACCCACTATTGCACACATGGGTCACAGACCTCCCACCTCATGATTAAGTGGGAGATTTACACCCTTGGTGATCATATCTAACATGGGCAGATTTTCCCACTCAACTTCAAGTATTGTGCTTACATTTCTGGGGATTAAATCAACAGACAGAGGATTACAATTCTCTAAATTATGATTTCTGCTTTTAGAAAAAACATATGCATTTCTTGTGAATACACGACACCCCAAGATCAGAAGACAGATTGAGCATGGGATGGATACAGTCATTTCCTCAGTGATTGGAGAAAGCTACAGACTTCAGGTTTGTTTTAAACTGAATTTAATGCTACTAAGAATTAGAGGCAACTAGGTGGTACGGTAGAGTGCTGATCCCGGAGTGAAGAGGACCTGAGTTCAACTTTGACCTCAGACACTCACTGTGTGACCCTGGGCAAGTCACTTAACCCCATTTGCCTCAGTTTCCTCATCTGCAAAATGAGTCAGAGAAGGAAATCTTTGCCAAGAAAACCCCAAATTGGGTCATGAAGAGTTAGAGATGGTTAACTTACAAAATAACAATAGTTAGCAAGAGAATGCAGCTTGTAGAAATATCAAGAATAGACTCCTGGGTCTTTTCCTAGGACCTTAACTTATTGTGTGGGACTAGTTAAGTTATTTAATTTTCCTGTATTTCTGTTTTACCACTTAAAATTGTGGATAACAATTCCTTTCTACTGAACAGGAATTTATGAGCATAAATGAGA
The DNA here is from genome assembly GCF_027887165.1 of Monodelphis domestica. NCBI lineage: Eukaryota > Metazoa > Chordata > Mammalia > Didelphimorphia > Didelphidae > Monodelphis > Monodelphis domestica. The sequence goes on from NC_077230.1 coordinate 303,156,114, forward strand.
TGTTGACATCTTAAGCATTTAGTACTTCTTAGAAGAAAGGTGATATGAATTTTAAAAACAGATTTTTAAAAGGCTGAGCAGAAGGAAGATGGGATACTAACATCTGCCACTGTGAAAAGCAAAAAGAAATTCTAGTACTGTACAGTAGACTTAGTTTTAAGAACAGTGCTATAATCAGTACAGTGAAAACATATTCTTGGGGATGTGCTTTCCTTCAGCAAAATGCAGTTTTCCTTTCTAGGTCACACCTGATTCTGATAATAAAAAGCCAGGAATATCCAGGAGGGTAGCATCATTCAATTAAGCATCCTATCTTCAGAACTTGACTGTGCTAGTTTCTAAGGGATATTTCCACAGGGCTTTATAGTTTACTAAGCACTTTCTATTACTGATCTCATTTGATCTTCCTATTACCAGCACTGTAAGTTTGGTGGGCTAGGTGGTGTTATTATCCTGGTTTTACAGAGGGGAAATAGAGACTCAGAAAGCACTGAATGATTTGTCCAAGGTTACACAGCAAGTAAATGGTAGGGAGGGAATTTAATAATATTAGTAGTTAGCATTTGCAATGGGCTTTACATGTATTACCTCATCTGGTCCTCACAACAACCCTGTACGGTGGTTGCTATTATTCTAGATGAGGAGGCTGAGACCCACAGATCTTAAGGATCTTGCTTGTTTTTAAAATTTCTAGTAGATTGTTTAGTTTTTTCCCATCATATTCAACTCTCTGTGACCCCCATTTTCCTGCAGTGGTTTGCCATTTCCTTTTCCAGCTCATTTTACGAATGGAGAAACTGAGGCAAACATCATTAAGTAACTTAACTTGCCCAGGGTCCCACAGCTAGTAAGTATCTGAGACCAGATTTGAACTTAAGAATATGAGTCTTCTTGACTCCAGACCCTTCACTATATTGATTGCAGCTCTTAGATGCCCTGTTTCTATTTGTTAGAAAGGCATTATCATCCTCAATCTCAGATGGCAAAACAAAGGCACAGGAAAATTAGGATTTGAATTGAGGACTTTCTGACTCGGAATCCAGCACTTTATTCACTTCAACACCTAAGGAGTTACATTTGACTTTCAGTTCTTCAGATTACAAATCTGTTGCTCTTTCCACTACACCATAGACCTTAATGTGAATTCATTTGGGGATGAATAATTGTAATAATAAAAGTGGCACACATTGCAAAGGCTCAATAAATTGCTATTAAGTCATATAGCACAATAGATGGTTCAGCTAGATGAATACAATCCTCTAGTCTCCTAACACCTAAATCATACTGGTAGCTGGATCTGATAGAGAATTATTTGCTTTATGCAAACATCCCCAAGAATGTCGACTTCCACATTCCTAAGAAATGCTTAGATAGGGACACAGGCATGGAACAATATTTGAAACATTCTCAATTATGGGAGAATAGAGACAATACAGTTGCATGGGATGTTGTTTTCCTATTTTTTTTAAATCTCTACAATATGAGGAAAAATGAGGGAATTGAGATTAAGATAGCAGGTGGTAGTGGGAATTGTGAGGATTGATGGATGCAAGGCACTCTCTCCTGATTGCATATCTCAAGCAACCCATGTGCCTTATCTGAAAAGTGGCCCCATTCTTTCACTTGGCTGTTGATTCCATGTTCCTTTGGATATGGACACTTGGGAAGAGTGGGACACTTCTTTCTGAATTCAGGGACTGGAACCTGTTTGCTTTTTCTCCCTTCCAATTTGGGAAGTTCCCAATATTTCCTCCCAGAAATTAGATTATCTAGCTTGCATTCTTTCCTTTTAATTAATCAACTTTATTTGATTAGTTTTTTAAATGTGTAACTGTCTCCCCCTGCATTTGGGGTCTAGCCCTAAGATACAGAAGATGCCTGATCCCAATTTGTTGGGCGATTGTCATGCTTGCTTAATAAATTGATACACTTAGAAGATTGAACCTTTGTTTCCTCATCATTTCATTTTTCAACCATCACAAAAGTCAGCATTTGGGGAGATATTTTGGAAGGTCAAAGAAATGTTTTTCTCTCTTCTTTTTTTACAGTTTAATTTTCAAGATGTGGTCAAGAAATTTTTTCCTCCAGGAAATGAAGTGGTTAATGGAGGAGACTTGAATTTTGTGTATGAATTCAAAGCTGATGCTTTGTTTGATTTCTTCTACTGGTTTGGCCTCAGCAATTCCACAGTTAATGTTAATGGAAAAATCCTGAATTTGTCTAGTACCAGCCCAGAAAAGAAGGAGACAATAAAATTATTTCTGGAAAAGATGAGTGAACCTCTCATCAGAAGAAGCAGTTTCTCAGATAGGAAATTCAGTGTTACTTCCAGAGGTATGTTAGTAATTCTAAGACCCAGTTTTATTTTTTACCTTTTGGGATCCTAAAAATTACATAACAAGAAAACCATTGTTGTGGGGAGTGGGGAACCAATGCATTGGGAAAAATAAAAAGCAAAATTTATTGGCTGGAAGCAAAAGCATCATATAGAAAATAAGGTACAGAAAACAAGAAGTAGGAAATGTTTACTCTCTAAAAAAGAAATGTACCTTCTTTCCTTTTCTCTTTGTAAAATGTAGACTCTGTTCTATTCCCTTTGGCACAGTAAAATTTTCCTCATCTAGTTAGGTGAGGTAGGGCTGTTGTGGGGCTTAACAAAGCCTTCACTGTTTCCCTGAAATTATATTGTGAGCAAATATCCAGGATAAGACAGGCAACTGGCTGGCTGGTAGGGAAAATGCTATCTTCAGAGCCACTTCAGAGTGGAGCAACTCTGGAAGAGCTGTTCCAATCTATCTGATCCAACATCTATCATTTAGGGCTACTATAGATGTAACCAAGAAGGGAGAGAGGAAGAGAATCTGTTTTCCAGTCAGGAGGACATGGGCTCCCTGAGCACCTCTGGGCAACTAGTGTGACTGTAAAGGGGGAATAAGAGGGAATAAACATTTATTCAGTGCCTACTGTGTGTCAGGCAGTGTGCTAAAGACTTTATCAATATTATCTCATTTGATTCTCATCACAATCCTGGAATTTCAGCAGTCCTGGAATATTGTGATTTTTTTTTTTACAGTTGAGGACACTGAGGCAGACAGAGGCAAGTAATAATAATAGTAGCCAACATTTTTGTAGTGCTTATTATGGGCCAGATTCTGAGCTAAGGACTTTAATTTTTTTCATTAATTTGTTTTTTATAAACCTTACCTTCTGTTTTAGAATCAATATCTTTCTTTCTTTCTTTCTTTCTTTCTTTCTTTCTTTCTTTCTTTCTTTCTTTCTTTCTTTCTTTCTTTCTTTCTTTCTTTCTTTCTTTCTTTCTTTCTTTCTTTCTTTCTTTCTTTCTTTCTTTCTTTCTTTCTTTCTTTCTTTCTTTCTCTTTCTCTTTCTTTCTTTCTTTCTTTCTTTCTTTCTTTTTCTTTCTTTCTCTTTCTTTCTTTCTTTCTTTCTTTCTTTCTTTCTTTCTTTCTTTCTTTCTTTCTTTCTTTCTTTCTTTCTTTCTTTCTTTCTTTCTTTCTTTCTTTCTTTCTTTCTTTCTTTCTTTCTTTCTTTCTTTCTTTTCCCCACCCTTCTCTGTCTGTCTCTGTCTCTGTCTCTGTCTCTGTCTCTGTCTCTGTCTCTGTCTCTCTCTCTCTGTCTCTCTCTGTCTCTGTCTCTCTCTCTCTCTCTCTCTCTCTCTCTCTCTCTCTCTCTCTCTCTCTCTCTCTCTCTCTTCTCTCTCTCTGTCTCCTTACCTTCAGTCTTAGAATCAATACTCTTAATTCATTCCAAGGCAGAAAAACAGTAAGGGCTAGGAAATGGGCATTAAGTGACTTGCCCAGGGTCACAGCTAGGAAGTGTTTGAAGCCAGATTTATACCTAGTACCTCCTGTCCCTGAGTCTGGCACTCAATCCACTGAGCCACCCAGCTGCCCCCACAAAAGTCTATTTTTTGAGGTCACTCACCTTGGTTGGAGGACTGTATAAAACCAAGTGCAGATTATTCAGCGAACACCTTTGGGGATGGGTGTATTGCTCTGGGATTCAGCTCTGAAGGTGCTCCCAGGCCCAGCTTCTCTTCTCAAAAAAGGTAGTGCTTTCTGGTCACCTGGCTAAACCTGGTGCCAGAGTGTATCTAACTCATTCATTATAATTCCATCTCAGCCTCTGGAAAGATAATGATACGCACATACTCTCTTAGCCACGCATGTCGTCTTTGTACACAAAGGACAGAATCTTTTTTCTTTTTGTCCCCTGAGTTTTTCAACAAGTCTGAATCATTCTACTGTTGCTTCAAATTACTCTCACATGAGAGGCTAAGACATGCTCCTGGGTCCTCAATCTCTGTACAATAAAACCATGTATCCCTTGCTATTTTTCAGGCTCAATAGATGATGTTTTTACCTGCAATCTGTCACCAAGATCATCTTTGATGGAGCCTCTTCTAGCAGAATTTCCTATTTCTGCAGTTCTGGAAGCCGAAGAGAGACCTAACAAATTTATCCGATTTGTGTAAAATTCTCAGAGTTTGTTTTCAGACTGAAAAGCACAAACCTGAACTTTGTGATCATCAATGGGGGATGGTGACAAGAGAGGACCTTTCCCTCTTTTTTATACTCTTTCTCTCCTTAAGAGGAGACAGTCCCTCTTCATCCACCATCATTAGACCCTCAGAGAGGGGCTTAAAAAAATTTTTTTTTCTATGAGATGTGATAAGCTAGCAGCTTGAACAGCCAAAACATTTATGGACATGCTCACCAGGCCTGAGGGCATTCTTCTGCTTTTGGCAATCACAGCCTGCTTTCTCTACCTTGTGGCTGGACAACCTGGAACATTTTCTAACTTGTTTTGTGGAAATCATCAAAGTGAGGGACATTATCACCGTGCTAGAAAGAAGATCAGAGAGACATTCCTATTCTAATCCCAACCTGGCAGGTTTATGGTAACCACAGTGGTGACTGGTGCTCTGGTCTTATAAACCCAGGAGTGTGATAAGCTTTTTAGCACCAAGAAATTAGAATTTGATTTTTGTGTTGCTCATGTAAAATATCCAGCTGATATTCCAAATCTGAAGGGTTAGTTTGATGTAGAAGGTAACTGTATCCTATCTGAAATGTGAACTTCTCAGATCTTCCCAGGTTCAAAATGACCTGGGTAGCCTGGGAGGTAGTATAGTAAAAAGAGAGGAATGTTTTATTTGGAATAAAAAAGCCTGGGTTCAAATTCTTACTACTTATGTTGTGAACTTACCTGGACCTCAATTTCCTCATCTGTAAAGTGAGGAAGTTGGATTAGGTGATTTTGAAGAATCCTTCCAGCTTGAAATGAATGATCTTGAAATCCTACAAAATTGGGTGAGATCCAATACTGCAATCAATACTTTAATTCCCTCCTTCATTCACAACAGTTCATAATAGTTATTCTTGTACTTTGAAAGAGCTTGTAGCAATCTGAAATGGTATATATTGAATGGAACAAAGTTATCATTACCACAATGCTTTTTTTTTTTAAATAGCCCTTCCCCATAATTCTGCATTTCCTAGCTACCCTGGAATTTCAAAGAGTTAAGATCAATCCAATCCAATCGAATAAACATTTATTCAGCACCTACTATGTACCAAGTATTGTACAAAGCCCTGGGGTAACAATGAGAAGGGGAAAAAAAAGACAGTCCCTGTCCTCAAGGAACTTAAAATCTAAAGAGGGAGCCAACCGGGAGGTAGGAAGGTTGGGGTATGAGATGGACCCATTGGACCCCATATTGTTTCATAGAGCTGAAAGTAGGTAGGGCAGTAGATGCCAATTAGAGTGAGCTGAGAGTCCAGTTTCTCTTTCTGTAGAGGAAGATGGTAAGAGAAGTTTGGCACTCAATCCTCTAGCCCTCTAATCAGAGAAAGATGAGGGAAGCGTGTTAATCAAGTCTTGAGTTAGTGGCATGGTGATGAGATTAGAAGTGATGAGTATATCCTGGGAGGGCTTGAAACCATGCAAAGCAAAGGATGCAACCATCCTAAAAATAAAAAAAAAAACCCAACCAATCAATCAGTTACATACGTTATTGTTAATGAAGTTCATAATGAAGAACACTTGTGATCAGAGAATAATTTTGTTTTAAAATTTTTCCATAACCCATTGGCTTTCTTTGCCAAGTTGGACACTCTGGATAACATTAATGGCAGTTTTTTTTTCCATTGGTACTTTAAATGCACTCATCCTCATTCAATTAAATGATTTTTCTTAGTACTTAATATGATAATCATTAAATCGGTTGCCTTTCTTCCCACTGTGGATTGATAATTCAGCAAATATCTACTTGACAGCCTGCTGTGGGCAAGTCAGTGTGTTGTGGTGAGTGACTTGGTCAAACTATGAGTTTCTTGAACAGTTGGGGACCCCTTTTGACTTGATGGGAAATTGAACAACCAGGAGAAACATTTGTTGGGATGCGATTAGGAGATAGAAGCAAAATAAATACAGAGCTCCATGACAATGAGTCTTTAGGGGAAACTGAAAGAAAATGGTATATAATAACCAACGGGGATAATTGCTCTTCACAGAATTCTAATGGAGTTCTTTGCTTGCATTTATGTGCTGAAGTTTGAACTCCTGAGTACTTGAGAAAAAAACAGAAGTTTCTACTTAATTCAACAAGCATTTATTAAGAACATACTACAACGTGTTGGGCACTCTTTTAGACACTGGAGATACAAAGACATAAATGAAAATTCCTGCCTCAAGAAGCTTATGTTCTACTGTATTGAGCAAAATATAATCTAAATGAGTTATGTTTACATACATATTTGTCCAGTTTTCCAATTATTAAATCTTTTGTCTTCAATAAAAGGATCACCTTTCAGAAATTTAAAGAAAAGTAGAAAAAAAGAGTGGGGAGATAAAAAAAATTAAAGGTGAAAAGATCTTTATTTTACAATGAAAGTGAAAAAGCCTTATATGCCAGGCAACTTCATAAGTATTATCTCATTTTATTCTTACAAAAACCCTGTGAAACAACTACTATTATTATTCTTATTTTACATTTGAAGAGTCTGAGGCAGACAGAGGTTTAATGACTTGCCCAGAGTCACATAGCTAATAAGGGCCCAAAGACAGATTTAATATTAGGTCTTTCTGACTTCTTTTCCTGAACTCTACCCACTGCCTGCATATAGAAAAGGAATGAAGGCCCAGAGAGGTTATATCACTTGTCCCAAGTCATAAAGGAAGTGGCAGAGGTATAATTTGAACTCAGGTGCCATGACTCCAACCCAGTTCTCTTTCCATTATATCACACCACATGAATTGACTTAAGATTTGTAGATTGTAGCTCATAGATTGGTTAAACAATGACAAAAAAGTGTCAATTAATAGAAAATATTTTGCTCCAAATGAGTAACGAAAATTACAAAAATGAAAATGAGAGTATGAAAACCAAAGGAAAATGCCTAAGTAATGAGAATTATATTGATTAGCCAACTGAGCAAAAGAATTGCCCCCAGTAATGAATTAGGTTACCTGGTAGACCTCTTTTTATCAAGTTATTTTTTCTCTCCCAAATGATCTGAGCCAATACCTGCAATACTTCCTCCATTCTACCTCTAAACAAAACTTTTCCAAGAAATAAAACCAATAAATTATAACAAAAATTAGACATCTTCTGGATTTTCCTTGGCCCCCATTATTAGTAAGCTTTGTTCAAAGGACAAATAGGGAATAGTACATTAATGATTCCAGTTCACTAAATGACCAAGAAGCAGCTAGGTGACTTAGTGGATGGAGTGCTGTGTCTGTAGTAGGAAGATTCATCTTCCCTAGTTCAAATCTAGGCTCAGATACTTACTAGCTGTAGGACCCTGGGCAAGTCACTTAACTTTCCCCCTCAGTTTTCTCACCTATAAAATGAACTGGATAAGGAAATGGCAATCTACTTCAGTAATTTTGCCAAGAAAATCCCAAACACAAAGAGTTGGACATGACTAAGGCTAACCAATAAAACAACAATAGATCAACAGTGACCCAAGTGGTTCCTTAGTCTCAAAAATCTGTAATACATGGGGCCTGGCACAATGTATCATTCACCTTCCAAAATACATTTAAATCACTTTTACCAAGGTCATTAGATGCTATGGGACTAGACTGATAAGTTTGGATGGCCCACTTTTTTCTGTGTCTTTACCAACCATATAGTATTTGACTGTTACTGAATTCAGTAACCAATTTGTTCATTTTTGAATGTATATTGTATCTTGTGTACTACTTATGATTAAATAATGAAATAACATTCCACATTCCTTTTTCACTCAATTCAAAACTAACCTTGGTACCAAACAATGGGAACACCTTTGCACTCAAAGCTCAAATGTTTTCCCTTCCCTGTTTTCCTAGAGATAAAGAAAGCTTTGAACCTCTATTAAAAGTCAAATGAAAAGAAAACCACTAAAAAGCTAGGAAAGTGTTCTATTTTATTGACCTTCTGTGCTTTCAACCAAATTATAATGTCCTAGAACAAGTTTTTTTAATCTTCTAAAGAAACCTAGCATTCTATGAACTGTCTCTTCGGGTTCTCTGAAACCAAGTGTGGCTAAGTGGGCACAGAAGAATAATATCAGTGAAGGGAGCACAGCCTTGTTTAATGCTTATGCCAGGTATTTTGCAAAATGTTTAATGTGTGTTTTAGATGTATTATCTATCACAGTTGGTTCTGCAATAGTCCTGAGCAATTTAATTAGTATCATCTTCTTCTTTTTAAAATATAAGGAGACTGAGGCTTGGAGAACTAAAACAATTTGTTCAAAATCAATCAAGGAGTAAATGGTAGAGCTGAGATTTGAACCCCAGCCTCCACATACCAAATTATCGACTCTTTATAATACTCTATATTGCACAATGAAGGGTTCTTAAAATAGGGACCTACGGAGGTTAGAGGGGGAAAGCAAAACAAAAAAAGGAGAAACATTTGAAATACCATGGTAATTCTTAACCTATCAGAAAATTATTTTTTAGGATAAGGTTGGTGATTCTCAGTTTTTGAGAATGGACCAAAAAAAGCCATTAGGTAGCACAGTGAATAGGATGCTGGGTTTGGAATCAGGAAGATCTGAGTTCAGATTCACTCTCTAGCTGTGTGACTCTAAGCAAGTACCTTGCCTTCTGTCTGCCTCAGTTTCCTCAAATATAAGATGGAGATAATAATAGCACCTACCTCCCAAAGTTGTGATGATCAAATGAGAAATTTGCAAAATACTGTGACTTAGTGATGACTAGGTGACTTAGCGGATGGAGTGCACTAAAAATGTTATAAATATTATAAAGCAATAGAGGGAAGCTACAGGTAAAGACAGCTACTCTATCACCAGTCCTGTACACAAGTGGTATAAGTCAGGAACAGCTGGGTGGCTCAATGGATAGAGAACCAGGCAAAATTTGCAAAATACTGTGCTATATAATATCAGTAGAAAAATGGGTTTGTCTTGTAGAAATAAATATATCCTATCTAGTTTCCTTAAAGTGAGGATTTAACAAAAATGTTTGATTCCCTCCTTTGTATCTTCAAGGGTACACAGTTTGGTAAAGTAGTGGTTAGCATTCTGGGCTTGGAGTAGGAAGACCTGAATTCAAATCCTGAAACTTAACCAATTTTCACATTTATAAAATGGGGACAGAAATGCCTGTTATATTAATCTGACAGAGTTGTTGTGAGGATCAGAAGAAATAATGTGCCAAAAGCACTTTGAAATTCCTAAATAACTATGCAGGATGTTCCAAGAAGTATTAGTAGTATCTTTATCTCTAGGAGATAGTATTAAAGCAAAAAACTGTAGTAAGGCTTTTTGAACACATCGTATAACTGATAGCTACTAGTAAGTGGCAGAACCTAGATTTTTTGATGCTCTTGGGTCATTACTTTTACAGGTATCATGCCACCAAGAGCAGTATACAAGTGCTGCTATTCACTGCAAAAACTTTCTTTGTTTTTTAAACCTCTACCTTCCATCTTAGAATTAATACTGTGTATTGGTTCCAAGGCAGAAAAACAGTAAGGGCTAGGCAATGAGAATTAAGTGACTTACCCAGGGTCACACAGCTAGGCAATGTCTGAGTTGGATTTGAACCCAGGACTTCCCATCTTTGGGTGTGGCTCTCTATCCATTTAGCCACCTAGCTGTCCCTGACTTATACCACTTGTGTACAGGGCTGGTGATAGAGTAGCTGTCTTTACCTGTAGTTTCCCTCTATTGCTTTATAACAGCCTATGCTTTAGTCAAGCTATGTGTATTTCTTCCATCCTTGGTATTCTCATCTGCAAAATGGTGTGATTGAATTCCTGGTCTCTAAAGTTCCTTCTAGCTCTCAGTTGGTGTGTATATGAACCTGGTTTTTCTGTAGAGAATCATCTCATTCAGCTTCATCACCCTCTTCATTTAGCCAGCTTCAAGTAAGTTGCTTTTGGTCATTTTCAAAACATAAATTCATCTTTAGTGGATAAAGATTTGCCCTAGTGAAAAAGAAAATTCAAAAGACCTGAACTCTGAAAGCATTCCTCTTTGGTTCCCTTCCGTCCCCTCTTTTAAAAACCCTTATTTTCCATCTTAGAATCAATACTACACATTGGTTCTAAGGTAGAAGAATGGTAAGGGCTAGGCAATGGGAGGTAAATGATTTGCCCAAGGTTACACAGCTAGGAAGTTTCTGAGGTCAGATCTGAACCCAGGATCACTGGGTCACTAGACCTGGCTCTCAATCATTGAGTCATCTAGCTGCCTCCTCTCTTTCTTTTACAAAGAAATACTTACTTCAAAGGTATCGGGAAGCATAATCCCTCTCCCTCACCTTGATCTCTGGGAAAGGGAAATGGGGGCAGTTAGGCTCCCAGTTTAACTCAGTTTCTACACAGCAGAGTCCCAACAATGATCAAATCCAAAGTTCCCCTGCTGGGCTAATAGTGCCATGTCACTTGGGAATCTTGGCTTTATGGTCAGCGTGGTTTGACCTCCCTGGTCTAAGGACTCCACAATTGACATCTGCACTGAAGGCAGTTTTGAAAGGTGCATTCGAAAACAAAATTGAATCAATGACTGGATGACAGGGATATAGCCTTACAAGGAACCTGCTAGTTCTAATATTTTGGATGGATCCATTTTTTTGTACGTATCTAAAAAAATCAGACTCAGAGTCATACCCTGTGTATACTCACAGCAAGATAACATTATAAACCAATAAATAGTATTTCTTGCTATTGGTAGGGTGGAAAAGTCAAGTCAACAAGCATTGAAGTGCTCACAATTTGTCAAGTATCATACTAAATATTGGAGATCCAAGTACAAACAGAAAAAGAGCCCCTGTCCTCAAAGAGCTTATGTTCTCATTGAGGAAGACAATACAGAAGAAGGAGCAAAAGTGGGGCAGGGGAGTGTGAAAGGAGGTACCATGGAGAGGGCATGGTGTGAAAGACCAGAGACTAGAAGATAGCTAGTCTGTCCCTTCCTTAACGTGGAGGTTCTTGGAGAAATTCACTAACAGGAGAAACTAGCCACAGTGGAAGAGACAAAAGGTAGCTGAGAAGGGAAGGGACTCTTTGGCTACAGCTGTTGCAGTAAGGGCTCCTGAGAGAGAGAGAGAGGAGGTTCATACAAGCTCAAAGAAATAGTTTATTTTCTATGTCAGAAACAAGCAGGTTTGCTTTGAGCTTTGTGTGGCAAATGGTTGAACCTATTTCTGGAGATGGGTCTTTGGAACCCCTTTTTCCTCTTTGAGTCCAGGTTGTCTCTCAGGCTCTTGGACTGGACCTGGGAAGCTTGTGGAAATTCTGGAGTTGGTAAGAAAGAATATTCCTCTCTCTTGCATCATTGAGTGATATGGAGGCAGGGGGTCACACTGCACAACCTCATAAAGTTCTAGGATTCTTTCATAGAAAATAAGAGGTTACGGATACATTTCTCCATGTAAATAATACAGAGTGCTTACAAAAAGAAGAGAAGGCTGATGAATAAAGACACTTGGTGAAGTAGAAGTGCTATGTAAATAAATGCCACTATAATAGGAATTTATGGTTGGGCTACTCGGTATCCCTTGGTGTGATATTTCCAGAACTTGAAAACAAATCAACTTCATTGTTTAAAAGGGTTGCCTTGGACAACCAGATGACATATGTAGAAACAGTCCTCAGTTCACAATAGCAAGGGCTAACATGATACTCTCAAATAAATATTGAAACAGAAATGCTTCTTCAAAGGAATGAACCACAGGATAGTAATGCTGCTTTATAAATGCAAGCTATTGTTAACATGTGCTCTTTGGACATTCTATAGACCTTCCCATTCATTTTAGAATATATTTTTCATGAATGAAGCCATTTTTATTAGCTCTATCAATTTCAAAATAAGTCTATTGTGAGCCTTGCTATCTTATTTTAGAGGCTATTACAGAATTATAGTTTAGAGCCACAATAATAAAAATTTACAAATGGAAGGGATCTCCTTTCATCCAATCCTATCCAATCACTTTATCTTAGAGATGAGAAAATGAAAGCCTGGAAAGGTTAAATGACTTATCTACAGTCACATAGCTCAATAGGTCTAGAAACAATATCTATTTTTTGAAAAGCCCATACCTTCTGTCTTAGAATTAATTCTAAGAAAGAAGAGTGGCAAGTGCTAGATAATTGGGATTAAGTGACTTCCCCAGGGTCACACAGCTAGGAAGTATATAAGGCCAGATTTGGACTCAAATCTTCCTGACTCCAAAGACTGACACTCTAGCCAGTTGTGCTATTTACCTGCCCCAACAAGACCTATTAATAGCTTTGTAATAACATATAATGCCTTTTTTTCACTTGAGCCCCCCCCCCCAAATGCTACCTAGGGTTCAGGTGTCCTCTGTATCCATATCCACTCAAGAGCCATAGCTCAAAAGCCCCTATTGATGTAGTTGCTTTTACTAATGAGATAGAGAGGACAATCAATGCAATAAAAGCAGCACTAGGACATTTCCTCCAAAAAATAGGTCATGCTCTCCCACAAATGCACAGACCTTCAGTATGAAAAGTGGATACACCTAGGGAACATGTGTAGAGGATCTATAGGGCATATAGATGGAGGGTAACTCATGTTTCTGGTAATGCTACCACATCATTCTCATCGGGGCTTCCTGCTCCATGTAAAGCATGACAAAGAGCCTCTACCAGGTTTCTCCCTGTTAATAGGCTTAAGTAGCCCTTGTTTAGAGAATGCTCTGCTGCTCTCACACTCCTGTGTCTCTAATGGTCTCATGGGTGCTGAATTTCTCTTTACTATGACTACTTTCTGCATTTCTTCTCTTCTCAGCACTTGCTGGACATTTTGACTTTGCTCTTCTAGGCTACAATGGCTAGACAACCACTCCTTTAAAAAGCCAACTCATAATTCTCCTATTCATAGCACCCAGTTGATGTTGAATAAGTAGATCACTCCGGGCTAAACTTTCTTCTTCTTCTAAGGAGATTCCATGTCTTTTTTCTCATTCCTATCTTCTATCTGACTTAAGGTTAGAAAGCTCTTATAGGGGACAGCTAGATGGCTCAGTGGATAGAGAACCAGTCTTGGAGTTGGGAGGTCCTGGATTCAAATCTGGCCTCAGATCTTGCCTAGGGTTGTGTGGCTCTGGGCAAGTCACTTAACCCCAATTACTTGGCCCTTACCACACTTCTGCATTAGAACCAATACATAGTATTGATTCTAAGATGGAAGATAAAGGTTTAAACAAAAGAAAGCTCTTATAAATCCCACTTAATTCCTTTATGAAAATAAACTGATAGAATATATGTAAAGTGCTTTTTCAAACCTTAAAGTACATTATAAATGCTAGTTACTATTGTTGTTATTGTTGTCTCATGACCCCAAAATCATTTTACAGGGACCCTATCAAAGAAACTCTACTAAGCAGTGTGGGACTAAGTCACTCATATTTTTTCCTGTCCTCTTCGAATTTTAGCAAGTCAAGTCTAGTCAATGAGTATCTATTAAGTACCTACTAGGTACTTTACTAAGCTCTGAGGGATGCAAAGAAAGACAAAAAAATGCAGTCCCTGCTTTCAAAGACCTTTCAGTCTTAATGGTGGATAAAATTGTAGACCCAGATAATGATGCACAAATAAGATATAGACAGGATAAATTGAATATTATTCCAAAGAGAAAGATTGAGATTAAGGAAGATTAAGGAAAGTTTATTGTAAAAGCTAGGTCTTTGGTAAAGAAGCCAAGAAATGAACATGAGGTAGGAGAGAGTTCCACATATAGGGGAACAGCCAGTGAAAATGCCCAGAGCACCCTTTAATCCAGTCATAATACTGTTGGGTTTGTACCCTAAAGAGAGATCATAAGGAAAAAGACTTGTATCAAAATATTTATAGCTGTACTCTTTGTGGTGGCAAAAAATTGGAAAATGAGGGGATGCCCTTCAATTGGGGAATGGCTGAACAAATTGTGGTATCTGTTGGTGATGGAATTTCATTGTGCTGAAAGGAATAATGAACTGGAGGAATTCCATGGGAACTGGAACGACCTCCAGGAACTGATGCAGAGTGAAAGGAGCAGAAGCAGGAGAATGTTGTACACAGAGACTGATACACTGTGGCACAATTGAATGTAATGGACTTCTCTACTAGCAGCAATGCATTGATCCAGGACAATTCTGAGGGACTTATGAGAAAGAATGCTATCCACATCCAGAGAAAGAACTGTGAGAGTAGAAACACAGAAGAAAAATAACTGCTTGATCACAAGGGTCAATGGGGATATGATTAGGGATATAGACTCTAAGTGATCACCCTAGTGCAAATATTAATGGTATGGAAATGGGGCTTGAATATTGACACATTTTGTAAAACCCAACAGAATTGTGTGTCAACTAAGGGAGAGGGTTTGGGGGAGGACAGGGAAAGAACATGAATCTTGTAACCATGGGAAAATATTCTAAATTAATTAATTAAATAAGCACACATATTAAATAATTAAATAAGAGCACAGAGAGATAGGGTGGCTTCTCTTAAGAATAGTTATCATTGGATCACACAGTATGGGGAAGAGGGGCCAATTTAACATAACTACTCAGTAGCAAAAGTGGGACTAGAATCCAATTTGAATTACAATTTCCTTTTAATAATATCTCAGGAAGATTTTTCTCTGCTAATGTTTTCATTAATGATTCAAATTTGTGAAGTGTCATAAATACTTTATGTCCTAAATACTGTAATATGGAGAGGATTCCTTTAGGAATTTTTGTTCTGCCCCATTTTTATAACTGCATGTTTTTTTGAGGGGAAATATGGTGTACTGGAAAGAAGGTTGGGCTTCTGAACTCACACCTGGTTTGGGACTATCTTTGATAGGCATGTGCCTATGGACAAATACTTCATTCCCCTAAGTCTCAGCTTTCTCACCAACAAAATGGTGATAACAACACTCTCATCCCCTACCTCATAAGTTTAAGGTGAGAAAAGTTCTTTATAAATTGGAAAGCCCAACCTAAAGTGATCGTTAGACTTGAGATACTAATTTTGATGTTTACTCCTATTTAAGAAATATCTTGTCTGTTACATTGTTCATTTTAAATCCTGTGTGTGTGTGATTCACCTTTTAGTAATAATTACATAGGTTGCCCTCAGAAATTTTCATTCTGATTCAATTAATTTTTAAAAAACATATGATGGATCATTCCAAAGGGTAACATAATGTTGCAACTGCTGTGTTCAAGAGGAGTTAGTCATGGCCCGTCCTGCAAATTAAGAAGAATCCTAGAATGTTATGATGTAAGAAACCTTGAAGATCTAGTCCAACTCCTTTGTTTTACAGATGATGAAATTGAGACCCCTAAAAGGCTGACTAGCCATAATAGCTAATTAGTGGCAGACTAATTAGTGGCAGACAGGGCTGGTAAAGAGATTTCTCCTTTCATTCAGCACTCTTCACTATTTTTCCATTTCTTTTTCTTTTTCTCTTTCTCTTTTTCTCTTTTTCTTTTTCTCTTTAAGAATGCCCTTTCTTCCTTTAAGGTGCAACTGGAGCATCATCTTTTGCATGAGGCTTTTCTTGGTCTTTATAACCACCTGTGCCCTTCTTCCCAAATTATCTTGTAGTTAACTACTTTATATGTATTTATGCCACTGTATTTATATATGTATTTGTTGCCTCTTTTGTTAGAATCTAAGCCCCTTCTAACTAAGAATTATTTCATTCTTTGTATTTGTATCTCCTATTGCCTAGCATGGTGCTGGCACATAGTAGGCATTTAACAAATGTTATTTATAACACAATATTAGCTAGTAGCTGCTAACAGAGAGCTTAAGGATTACACAGTTTCACCTACATTATCTCATTTGATCCTTGTATCAATTCTGTGAAAGTGAGAACTAGAGGCAATTGTCCCATTTTATTTAGATGAGGAGACTGAGCCACAGATTTGAAGTCACACATCTAATCAACATCAGAGGCAGGATTCAAATTCATTCACTCTCGTATACCACATTACACTTGTAGTCTTGTAACTTTGGCTAAGACATGGACAATCTCCTGGGAATCAACTTATTTCTCTGTGGTCAATGGCAATATTAGTGTGCCTGTCTCTCTTATATCATACACCAGAAATGATGGGACCATATGTTTGCAAACACGAGGGAGGGCAGCCAGGAGAAGCTTCTTGTTGGGTGAAGGCTGTGACAGATTTTTCACCAAGATGTTTAACTTGTTAACTACAGAGCAGGAAGGGCAGCTGGTGGGCAGTGTGTGGGACCTGGATTCAGGAAGACTTGAATTAAAATTTGTCTTTAGACACTTAATAGTTTTGTGACCCTGGGCAAGTTACTTAACCCTGTTTGCCTCAATTGCCTCCTCTGTAAAATGAGCTGGAGAAGAAAATGTTAAACTACTCCAGTATCTCTGCCAAGAAAAGCCCAAATGGGGTCAGTGAAGAGTCTGGCAGCACATAGAGATGGGAAATGGCTGCAAGGATTTATCCAAAAAAATTCTCCCCAGACCTTTTCCATTGACCACACTTGAGATGTTCCCATCTCTAAGCTTTGCCTTGGTTTAGGTTAGAATATGTTCAGTTCGATAGGACCAATGACCTCAAAACCCGGACGGGGCTGAGAGCTTAGGTAGAGAGGACAGCAGTGTTGTTACCTCCATTCTCACTAGTCCCCCCCCCCCCCCCAGGCTGCTCCCTCCCCACCCAACTGTACACAACAGTCCACGTGCCACCAGCTCAAACAAGCTCCCTAGGACACAATGCATGGTGACCG
Source organism: Monodelphis domestica (assembly GCF_027887165.1). Lineage (NCBI taxonomy): Eukaryota > Metazoa > Chordata > Mammalia > Didelphimorphia > Didelphidae > Monodelphis > Monodelphis domestica. The sequence continues at coordinate 303,173,359 of NC_077230.1, forward strand.
CTTGTGCCCACGTAGAGCCTTGTCCTGGGGATATGTCGCCGGGTATCCAAGGCAACAGGTCACAATAACATCTCAGGTCAAAGCTGCCGGCCCCTAGAGCTCATCCGGCAGCTGATGAATCCGGGAAAAGGATCCTAACTTCCTGAACCCAGCAAAAAGAAATAGGGAAACTTCGAATTTCCCGAAATCCATTTCAGCCATGTTCGGGCCAGGTAAGAGAATTGCCCCCAACTCCAGCCTGGCGCCCTGTTCGTCAGAACAGAAATGGGGGGTCGGGGGTGGAGAGAATCATTCCTGGAGTAGAAAATGAGGGAAATTGCCTGGAAAGTAGCTTAAGCCAATGTTCCTCCCAAGCCAGGGCGGAATTGACTGAGAGAGAGGCGGAGAATGACTGTGTGTGACATGACCCATTCATAGCTACCCTCCGGCTGGAATCCTCTTTCCCAAAATGTTCATTTAGCTGCTTTCAATCCCTTATGATAAGTCTAAAAAGGAGAGGACAGGATCAAATATGCCAGGAGAACGAGACGACCAGCAAGCAGGAAAAGAATCTGGCAGCTTTGAAAAGACAGCATAGCCTTCCGGGATACCAGAGCGTTAAAGAGGGAGAGATCATCTCATCCCCTTCCGTAACTTCTCTGTCTGTGTCTGTGTCTCGGTCTCTGTCTCTGTCTCTCTCTGTTTCTCTCTCTTTCTGTCCGTCTCTGTTTTTGTCTCTCTGTCTCTGTCTCGCTGTGTCTCTCTCCCTTCTGTCAATTTGCAACTGTATAAACAGTTGAAATAAGACCCACATTGGTGAATTAGTAATGGGAGGGAGGAAGATAATGATAATAATCGAGGCACTTGAAATCCCCGTGGTCCTGGTCATTGAAAGCAGACCTATATTTGGGCACCCATAGAGACTATACTATGTGGTAGAATACAAATAAATCCCAAAGCAAAAGGTTTTGCAGTAGTAAGGAGGCAGGGTTGTGCCTCTAATTGTAACCTTGGCTGGGGGAGGGGAGACTCCGTGGTTATTAAAAAGTAAATTTGTATGTAACAGATGTGGTGTTCTTAGTACAGAGATGCATACATATGTGAGCAGCTTTCCTGAATTCAGCTATTTGATCTACAGGCGTCGGGGAGGAGAGTCCCTGCTCCTGCTGTGATGCTAGCTGCCTGATTACTGTGCATTCAACTTCATCCTTGCCATTCTAATGACCCAAAATACCCAGTTGCAGTTGTCTAGCTGTGTAATTGAAGCTCCAACATCTATGGAGCTGTGGGATGTTGTAAAACTTTAAGTTAACAGAATTGTGGGCCTGAGCATTAATGAAAGATATATTTCCATGGGCAGAGAGAGGAATAGTAGGGTTATGGAGAAACCCATCTCTTTATAGATTCAGAACTGGTAGGGGAAACTAGCAATACTTTCTTAAGGAGTTAAGTCACAAAGTTAGAATTTGTATTCAGGTCTTCAACTCAGAGCTCTTCCAGAGTCTCCTAGATTCTTGGGTTGTAGAAATATTTGGGGGAGGAAACAACTTTTATCTTTGGGTTCTTTGCTCTGGAGTATTTAATTTCAAGGGCTCTCCTCCTCCTCTAAACTTTTTGCATTATTTTTGTTGAAGTCTATATCTGCAATTACAAAGGCAAACAGGTATAAAAGGCTTGAAATGTAAACAATGACTGGATGAAGTAACTAATATATATGTGTGTATATATATATATATAATTGACTAAGACTCATTCACATTAGTGTAATCACTCTAGTGGATATTAATATCTAGTAGATATTAAAAGTAAACAAATTCCTTTGGAAGGGATGGCATCGATTCTAAGACAGAAAGTAAAGGTTAAAATAAAAATGTATCTTGGTAACAATTTCAATATAATTGATTTCTTTTGTAACTCTTTGTACTTTATTTTGTGCATTTAAAAACATTATTCCACAGGCTTCACCAGACTGCCAAAGGGGGGGGTGGTCTATGATATTAAAACATTAGTTAAGGACTTCTGAGGTTGAGAGAAAAACTTCACTGACTCAACAATTTTGCTTATGTAGGCTTTATTTATGACCAACTGTGAGTAGAGGAAAAGACACTCAATATTTTTGTCTCAGGAAGCTATGTTACTAACTCAGCTCAACAAAAAGTGTCACTAAGCTGTGTAACCCATTGGCATTACTTTGTACTATTTATGGAGTAATTTTTCCCTTTTTAATTGTTTTACCAAATAAGATTTAAAAAATAAATTTGTCCCTTCCCATATCCCCCTCTTTAATTGAGCAAATTAAAAACAAAGAAACAAACTCCGAAATAGACAAAAATTTCAATACATATCTACAGAGTTGAGCAAACTAAATTCCCACAGTAATCATGTCTGAAAAAATTTCTTTCTGCATTTTGAGTTTATCAGGTCACTGGCAGGAGGTGAGTAGTATGTTTCATCTTCATTCTTTTGGACTCATGGTATATCATTGCACTGTTAAGAGTTCTACAGTCTTCCAAGATTATTTTTCTTTATAATATTATTTTTATAAAAATTATTCTCCTGGTTCTGCTCACTTTGCTCTCCTATCAGTTCTTAAAGGTCTTCTCAGTTTACTCTGAAATTATTCATTTCATTATTATGGCACAATAATACTTCATTACATTCATATTTTACACTTTTTTCTTGTTCAGTCATTCAGTTGTGTCCAGTGACTCCAACGACATTTGCCTATGGGGTTTATTTTTTTCTTAGCAATAATATTAGAGTGGTTTGCCATTTCCTTTTTCCAAAATGTCCCATTTTATAGATGAGAACTGAGGCACATAGGTGTTTAGTGACTTGCTCAGGAGCTAGTAAATGTCTGAGGCTGAAATTTGAACTCAGATCTTCCAGACTCCCAAGCCTAGGTCGCCATCCACACAGCACCTACCTTCCTGAACACTTTTTTTTTAGTCATTCCCTAATTGGAGGACTTGCCTTTAAATTCTAATATCTGACTACCTGGACAGGAGCTGCTGCTATAAATGTTTTTGCACATATCTGTAGTGTCAAAGTGCTTTCCAGAACATCTAAAATATAGTGCAAATACAAAGGAATCTCAGAAGAAAGACACTATCATTAGGAGGGTTGCGGATGAGGTAAGGTGACTAGGTAGACCTCCTGCCAAAAGTGAGAGTTGAGCTGAGTCCGGAATAAAGCCAAGGAAGGCCAGGAGTTGGAGAAGAGGGGAGTGGGGGGAGCATTTTAGGTATAAGGGCAGCCAATGAAAAGGTGCTGATATCGGGAAATAGTGTGATGTATGAGGAACAGCCAAAAAAACAGTAGCACTCAATTTTGGAAAGGGGAATCAATTGTAAGAAGACTTGGAAAGTTAGGAAGGGGGCCCAGACTTTAAGAGCCAAAGGGAGAAGGATTTTATATCTGATCTTGGAAGAAATTGGGAGCCACTGTAACATACTAAATAGAGAGGAGAGGATGAATGATCAAACTCCTTAAAGGAAGACTGCTTTGGTAGCTGAACTGCAGTGCTGAAAGACTTGAGGCAGGAAAGTCAACCAGAAGTCTTTTGAAGGTAGTCCAGATGTGAGGTGATGGAGGGCCTGATGAGAGGGGGTGGGCTGTGGGAGAGGGGAGAAGGGAGTCTGTTAGGAGAGATGTGGTGAAGAATTGACGAGACTGCACTAGATTGGATATGATATGTGAAGTGAGTAAGAAAGAGTAAGCAGTGTATTATGACATAGAAGTTGTCATTATCTGGATGGTTTGTCCTGGACAGGGAATAGGAAAGATGGGAAGAGGGGAGGGTTTAGAGAGGCAGAAAGGAAGAAAATAAGCATTTATTAAGTACCTATGTTCCAGGAACAGTGCTAAGTGCCTTTAAAAATTATTTCATTTTATCCTCACAGCAATCCTGAGAGGTAAGTGCTATTATTATCTTCATTTTAGAATTGAAGAAACTGAGGTACAGCTTAGGTGATTGATACAGAGTCATATCTGAGGTCTGATTTGAAATCAGGTTATTATTGATCCCATGGCCAGCAGTGCCACTAAACTCACTGTGCTCCCTAGATAATTACCTCTAATTTGGTTATATTGACTTTGAAATGTTTCCTGGATATTCAGTTCAAGTTATTCAAGAGTCAGTTGGCAAGAGAGTGGTTAGGGCTAAATACACAGATGGTGGAAATCATCATGCGTTCAAGTAAAATATAGAGGGAAAAGAGAAAAGAGCTCAGAAATGCACACCTTGAGGGTCAACTATAGCTTGTAGGTATGAATGACCTAGAGAAAAATTCAGCAAAGGAGAATGTGGAGAGTGTTGTTGGTGAGAACAAATGCCAAAACCTGAAATAATTTTAGAAGGAAATTAGGTTACATTTGGTAGAGAGGGGGAAAAAAGAGTGACTCTCTCTCCCAGGTTCTGGTAGGGTTACATTATATAGGATTTTGACAAAGGTTTCTACATATGAGTCACATGAAGGGAACCCAAAACACAAGCTTGAGTAGACCTGAAACAAGACCTGGGTGTAGGGACCCAAATTTACTGAGATTAGACATTTTGGTGCAAGCAACCTCTAATCTTATAAAGTTGAATTCAAATAATAATTGTTATTGTTTTTAAATGGTTATTAATGATTATCACCAAATTATTATAGTATAATATTAATTATTCATTATATTATTAATTTTTATTGATAAATATTATTATTGATAACATTATTAATAAATGATAAATAATCCCAAATCCTCCCTTTTGGGCTTAAAGCCCAACATCCTCTTACTAGTGAAGTTATAATTATAGAAGCAGAAAAGCTGGGTTATGAATCAAAGGGAGTTCATTAAAATAACCTGAATCAATGGCAACATCCTTCTTATTATCCATCTTGTCTAAGGTTTGATTTAATTCATTTAGGGAGAAATAGGATCCATGACAAATTTCTCCCAATGTCTCATGATCAGAAGAATCAAATCAAATAATCATTAGTGGCTTAAATTTATGAAGAAAACGTGTGCTGTGGCCATGAGTATCACAAAAATATCATATTCCCATGTTTCCTTCAATGTCTTAAAATTGAACAAATTTAGTGAAGAAGAGTTATAATCAAATACATCCCTTAAGAAGATAAACCCTGTTAAACAGATACTTTAGGTAAATCAGGAAGGGAGCTAGGTAGTGCAATGGATAAAGTGTCAGGCCTGAAGTCAGGAAGACTCATCTTCCTGAGTTCAAATCTAGCCTCAGACACTTCTTAGCTGCATGATCCTGGGTAAGTCACCTAACTCTGCCTCAGTTTCTCATCTGTAAAAAGAGATGGAGAAGGAAATGGCAAGTCATTCCAGTATCTTTGTTAAGAAAACCCTAAATGGGGTCATAAAAAGTTGGATGGAACTGAAATGACTGAAAAAATAGGTAAACTAAATCAGGTTCACAATGGATGGGGAATTTACATATCATTAAGGTAACCAAGAAAACCAGGGTCAGAGAAATAATTCTATTGTATGGTTAACTAGGATAATAGCTAAATCATTTGGGGGAGCTTCAAACTTCCTTGTCTTCTACCTGAGAAATGTCAAACAGTGAACATTATTATTCCATCAGGTTTTGATGAGGTTAATAAAAACAGAAGTCAGGCTTTCAATTAAACAAAGGTTTGTAGGAGGAATTGCTACTGATCTCCAAATAAGAACTAAAAGAACTTTGGGCACACCCCTCTTGTATAAAGTGTAACAGCAATCATCAATATTAAATAACAACAAGTGTCCTTTAACTCACTCCCAATTTCTTTTTAATCAAAGCTACATTTTTAATCCCAATTGGGTTTTATGTAGTTATTTGTTCTCTTAGAAAATCTGGAATAGGTCTCATTCTCAGGGCAGGTTTGCAAGGGCTCCTACTAGGAGATCTGTTTCTCTGGGTTTCAAATCACTTGTAGAGACTCCTTAGAAAATTCTGTTAAAATCTGCAGGTAACAAGGGCTTAATGCTAAGCACAATCTCCTAAATTTGCTTTTCTAATACTAGTTCATGTGATAAAAACTAGTTCAAATCTTATGGAGCTAATCTTATTAACAACAGAGATATAAGAAGAACACAAATTAGGAATCCATATTAACCTGAAACTATGGAAATTTCAGTTTTTACATGCCTCTTTCTTGCTCTTTCTATCTTTACTGAAATCTGTATCTAATGTGGACAATAATATGATATCCAAGATATGACATAAAGAAAGAATCTTTAACAGATCCAGGAGAGTGTGACAAGTAAAAATGAGCCTTCTAAAAAAAATGATGTTAACATTTCTTTACAATTATTAATCCAATTCTAAAGGTAAAATTATTATTCTAATTTTCAGAACTTATTAGTAAAATATACTCAAAACCATTAGAAACATTTGAAAGTCCATCATTATATATACTTCCTAGTTCTTAGAGAAAATAGTCTAATTTTGTTGCTTTCTCAAAGTTGTTTACTTCATTAAAATTTTAAAAAAAGTTTACGTCTTTATCACATATTCCTCTTTGAGGGTATATGTTATCCTCATATTATCCTGAAAGAATGAGATACTTTAAGGGCCTAATTAATCTTTCATAGGGCAAGCCTAAAAACTCATGCTTAGGATATGGAGTGGTCCTTAGGTTCAGACAAAAAACAGATCTTGCATACTTCTATACTAAGTCAAATACTTTAGTATTAATCTAGTTTCTAAATTAAATTTAAAAATTAAACTAATTAATTTAGATGAAAACAACAAAAACTTCTACAATTTACTGGCCCTGATTATAGAAATGTTTTTATGAAAGGAAAAAGAGGGACATGGTTTTAATAATATCAGGACTATCCCTTCAAGGACACAGATTGACCTGGCATAAGTATAACAGGGGGAAAACTCCCTTAGCTCAGTTTGATTCTATCTAAGAGGCCTAGTTAATAACCAATCATACAATAAAATTCCACGTTATTCAAAGGCTCAGAATTAACCAGATGGGCAAATTTCTTGTTCAGAAAAGAAATGGCACAATGGGGAAACTGAGTTTAGAAACTCTTCCCTTTGCCTTCACAAGGTCATCTCCAACTCAGCACACACATCTATCTACCTGCCACATATCTTAGACTGAATTTCCCTTGATTAATGCACGGCATTCCCCTTGAATCATGTGATTGTTGATTTAATGATAATTCAGATAATCATATCTGAAATGAAAACTTAGAAAAACATCAAATTATTATAGTCCCAAGAGACTTTATCTGAAATAGCAGACTTTTACTAAACACAGCTTAAGGCTAGGATATTATTTTTTTCATATTACAATAATATTTAACAATAAGCATATATAAGGGCATCTTATTTATCTTTCATTTGTACATTTAAGAATAACCACATTCTGGAATTTCACATATACAGTAAGTTTATATGATAGTTAATTAACTAGAAAACTCCAGAAAAATGCTAGCTACCGTTAAGTCCCTAGACTAACACATAGTGATATCTATTATTGCCTATCAATTTTAAGGCAAAATGAAATCATTGTAATTAACATCTTTTGTTACTGACTTGGCTCAAAGATGTATCTTCAATACATACTATTACAGGTATAAGTTCATATTTTTCACAATCAGTGGCAAAATAACCTATTAGATAAAACACATCCTTTACTATAAGCAAACCTTTAAGTGTCCTCACTTTGACTGGGAGTGATCTTTGTTTCTCATCAAACCACTTTGTTATTTTAGTATCCTTTCATAGTTGAAAAGATCTTACCTTTCTCAAATAGAAAGTCCCAAGGAAGCTCACTGATGGGGATAACTTAAGAGGTCTGTTGTAGTTTCCTCCATCAATAGTAAGCTGTTATTGTTATCCATTTGAAAGCAAAATAGACTCAATTAAATACTTAGCAGTTTTAAACACTATGACTATATTCCTTAGCAGCTCAATTAATCATTTAATTGTATCCAAATGAAAAGAGAAATTACTTTCCTAATATAATTACGACCCTCTTGGTATCATTTTTCATGTTAACAGCATTTCTTATACAATTGTTTCCCCAAATTCTCAATCAAGAAAAATTAGAAGCCTAACAACAAATAATAAATGGATTTTTAAAAAATAATACTTTTTTTTGCCAAATAATATCCACTTATTTGAAGGCATTTCTGAATCCTTTTACATGGAAAATCACCATCTATCAATCTGGTATTATTCTACATTACATTGAAAACAAAGCATAGAGTAAATATACACTTTACAAAAATAACAAAAAATTTATATCCCCCTTACCATGCTAGGCACTGTATTGAGCACTCTACAGTTAGTCATTTGATATTTTCAATAATGAATAATCCATTTCTCAAATATAAGGAGTCCTCATTGAGTTAAAAAGGTCATTTATTAAAAGGGAAAGTGTTAGACAATGTGTCAGAGGACATCCAGAATTAAGCCTCCATAGCCTGAGAGGGGGAGGGAAAATTTGGGCTTGCATCCCCCAAGACAAGGTGGTTGGGGGATGGAGAATGGGCAGTCTCTTCCAGGGACAGGTGGAACCCAGAAGCAGGATGTTTTAGGAGGTTTGGTAGCAAAAGCTGACCACAAGGCTGGATTAAACCAGGCTGCTTCAGGTAGAGTTTGTGATGGCCAGCTCAGCAGTCAGCCAGGGAAAACACTATGAAGGTGTCTGGACTGTAGACCCCTAAATGGCTCTTTCCTACAAATAGTCTTATTCTATTTCCAGTAAATCCGTATAGTAAGGTAGCTCATGGAAAATAAACATATTAGTTTCAGGAGCATTTCCAAATTCCTCACAACCACCTTGGGAGACAGGGGTTATTATTATCTCAATTTATAAGATGAGGGAGCTGGAACAAACAGAAGTGAAATGATTTGCTCAGGTCACGAGTTAAGAAATTTCTGAGTGAATTTGAACTCAGCTCCTCCTGATCCATGCAGTTTCCAAGTATATTGTCTTAATTCCAGATAGTGAATGTATTTCACAATAAGCTCTGATTTACCACAATTATCCTAATAGGAAAACGTGTCTCATTGTAAACGATATCACATGATTTTGTTTCAGGCCAAACTTCAGCCAAATCAAATTTGAATTTTTTAATCACAAATAGTAGCATTGAAAACCTTCGTTTTCTTAAGGGCCATTAAATGCTTAAAAGCTGCCAGCACTTCAAATTTTAGAGTCAACTGCTTTCAGTTAGCTCACTTTCAAAGACACGTGATGGCAGTCTCCCATTCCCATTCCCCCTTTTTGAAGCCCATGAAACTCTAAGGATTGGAACATACCCTTCTAATGGTCCTTCAAGGACAGATTTTTAGTAATGCTATACTCAGTTTTATGCTGCAGATTTATTTTTATAGCTTCCATTTGATAAAAATGACATGAAGAGAATATTATTTGTCTGAAATTATTAATTGACATTTCTTCAAAAAATTTTCTCAAATCCTTCTTATCTCAATGGAATAAAACACTTTCTCAAACCTTCTTCCAAAACTCTAAATCCTTGACTTTCAAACACTCCATTCACACTGCCAGTTTCTTTACCTTTTTACCCATTTTCTCCCATCTCTAATTATTTAAACCTTCTCTCTGCCAATTCCACCCCTCACCCCTTTCAGTGGACTTGGATAAAGCCTACCATAACTTTGAAACCAGCCTTTTTATGATAGGCTCTGATTCTTCACTTCATTTAACCATTGCTACTATTCTTAAATTCATCTTATTTCCCAAACATATTATACTTTAATATTCCATTGAATCACTCCTGTACAGATTTCCTTATATAATACCAACTAATTGCTATGCTTTTACTCAATTCTGTTTCAATTTAGGTGACTTTGCTATTTCCCTCGAAGGATTACATCTAGTTTTGTTAGCTAGGCTATTCTTGGATTTAATCCCAGCTCCTTTGCCTTACAGAATGCCATATTCTGAGTCCTCTACTCCTTTAATGTGGAAGCCACTAAATCTTATGGGATTCTGATTGTGACTCCAGAATATTTGAATTGTTTCTTTCTTTTTATTTGGAAGCTCTGGAATTTGACTATAATACTCTTGGAATTTTTCATTTTAGGAATCTCTTTCAGTGGTGGCTGGTAGATTCTTTTGATTTCTATTTTATTCTCTGCATCTCAGATATCTGGGCATTTTTCCTTGATAATTTCTTGAAATATGATTTTAGGCTCTCTTTGATCATGATATTCAGGGAGTCCAATAATTCTTAAATTCTCTCCTTGATCTATTTTCCAGATCAGCTGTTTTTCTGATGAGATATTTAACACTTTATTTTTTCATTCTTTTGACTGCTTATTGTCTTTGATGTCTCATGGAATCAGCTTCCACTTGCCCCATACTAATTTTTTTCTTTTTTTTAACCCATATCTTGTCTTGGAATCAATACTAAGTATTGGTTCCAAGGCAGAAGAGATGTAAGGGCTAGGCAATTGTGGTAGATGATTTGCCCAGGATCACACAGCTAGGAAGTGTCTGCAGTCAGAGTTGAATTCAAAATCCTCTGTCTGTAGGCTTGGTTGTCAGTCCATTGAGTCACCTAGATGCCCCTCCCATTCTAATTTTGAAGGAATTATTTTTTTCAGTGAGATTGTGTATCTTTTTTCCTTTTGACTAATTCTGTTTTTTAGAAGTTCTTTTCTTCAGTGAATTTTTGTATTTCCTTTGCCATTAAGATAATTCTGTTTTTTAAAGTGTTATTTTCTTCAGTATATTTTTGTGCTTCATAATTTTCTTGTACCATTCAAATCCATTTCTTTCCCCCCCTATCATTCTTATCTTTTAACTCTTCTAGGAATTCTTGCTAGATTTGGGTCCAATGAGCATTTTTCTTGGAAGCTTTATTTATAGATATTTTTACATTTTTATCTTTTTCCAAGCTTATATATGTCACTGTAGTTTATTTTTATGGTCAGATTCTTTTTTTTTTATTGCTCACTTTCCCAGCCTATTTCTTGACTTTGAAATTTATATTAAAATTTTACTCTCTTCATTTGGAGAGTAAATGTCCTAATCTTTGGACTTTGTGAAAGTTCTACTTGTTTTGGGAGCTAATTCTGGGGGCCTTCAAGTTTTTGGTGCTTCTAAATGGGTGTGATATCCTGGGAGAGGCATGTTCACTGCTCTCCTGGTCTGCACCTTGATCTTTACCCAGAGCCCCTTGTGCCCTGCAAGTTCTCTTTTTACTTTAGATATTTGACTAGGACCTTTGCTCTCTTTTGATGGACCCCACTCAGTGTGCTCAGCCCTGAAACTGGGACTTAGAACTGCAATAGAGTTGCCTATCAGTTCCATCTGTATCCAGCACTGTCAGCAAAAGGTCCCTTATAATCTCTTTGAGTAATTCTCCAAATCTCTCACATTCTCTCCTAAACCTACTGCTGCAGTTGCTGTTGTCACCTGTGTGGTCCCTGGAAAGTCCCTCCACCCTGGTGTCACAAACTTCTACTGCTAACCTAAGTTTTCAATGGCCAGAAAAATGTCTCCTTCTGAACTGTTATTATTGGCTTTGCCACTCCAAAATTTGATTTGAGGTGCTATTTTAAAGTTGTTTGGAGGGGAATGTTGAGAAAGTTCAGCTGGGTTGCTTTTAAACCCATCGTCTTAGTTCTGGCCCCAGTTTAAACATTATTAATAAATGATAAATAATCCATAACAGTCACATAGAAGACAAACCAGGTGAGAGTAGTGTCACAAAACATAGAGAGAACAGGGCATCCAGAAAAGGGTGATCAGCTGTGTCAAAGGCTGTAGAGAGGTCAAAAAGGGTGAAGATTGAGAAGAGACTTCTAGAAAGATTTGGCAATTCGGAGATAATTGGTAATTTTAGAGAGAACAATTTCAGTTGAATGTTGAAGTTGGAAACTAGACTTTAAAAAGTTTAGAAGCCAAATAGTGGAGAGGAAGTGTTGATTGGATGGCGTTCTCAAGGAATTTAGTTACAAAGAGGAAGAGAGGTAGATATAAGGTGATAGTAGTGATAAGGGTAGGATCCGGTGACATTTTTTAGAGATGAGGGAGACATGGAGTGATGGGGTTTGCAGGTAGCAAGGAAGTTGCTGGTAAATGAACAGAAATTGAAGATTAGTATTAGTGAGAAAGGATGAATATTAGAGCAATCTGTTGAAGAAAATGGGATGGAATTGGGAGTAGGTTGCATATAGAGAAGGCTTTTTGAAAAAGGATCATCTCTTCACATGAGATAAGGATGGAGAAAAAGATAGTGAGGAAAGATTAAAATATCTGAGTGATGAAATAAAGGAGAGAAAAGAGGGAGCTCTTTGAGAATGGTCTCAACTTTTTTGGTGAGGTATAAGGCAAAGTCCTCATCTTGTATGGTGGGAGGAAGGAAATGCCATGAGAAGTTTGAGAAGAGATAAAAAGTTTTGTAAGAGACTATATGATGACTGGTACAATCAATTGACTAGGGAGGCTTAAGAGGATTTGCCTGGCTTTTGGTTGATGATGGCAGTAACCCAAGGTTAGATTTGCCCCAAGACGTGCTCCGTGGGTTTTAGAGTAAGGGTGGGCAATGGGCTTAAGTGCAGAGGGAAATACAGAAGATGTTTGTTGCACCAAAGAGTTAAGATAGGGAAAGAAGAATGCACTCAGTGCAGGGGTGATGACCTGGGAAAGAATTGAGGGGACAGAAGAATTAAAGGTAATGGTAAGGATAAAGAATAGGATTTAGGGAGTGGTAAGACAAAGATAGAATGATCATGGAATTTCAGAGTTCATGAGCATGGAAGTATGGAACACTTATGAATGATGACAAGATCTTTGAGTGTATGACCATCTTTGGATGTAGCTGATTTGGAGTGGAAGAGGAGGAGATGATGAGAACTGAGTAGATTTGAGAACTGGGAAGTTTAGAGTATTTGAAGGAGAAGTATCAATTTTATGTATGTTGAAGTCCCCTAGTATGAGGACAGGAGTTTGGGGTAAAGGGAAAGACTGTGGGCTAGTCATTGAATTCATTGAGAAAAGAAGAATATCCTGGGCTAGGATCGTAGGTAAATAGCAGCTACCAGAATCTCGATTGAACAATAAATTTGTATTGAATGAACTTCAAAGGAGGAGATGATGGCGCTGATGAATTAATGATGAAGCCCTGTCTTGGGGGTGGGAGGAGTTGAGGCTCAGTGGAACTTAGAAAATGGAGGGAGGAATGGGAAAGGAAAAGATTTCAAAAGGAAACACATTTGTTAACTATAGAGTGGGCATTTCATAGAGTACAGGGAAGGGCAGGTAGATCTAGTAGAATGAACATTTGGAGAACAAGTTTGAAATGATGGGGGATAAAAATAAGGGAGTAGGAGCTGGGGGTGAGGAGTGAGGTTTGTATAATAATAAATAAGTGTTCCAGAAATATTGAGATAAGGAGAATATGATGAGGTGGGAGCGTGTTAACTATTGAGGAATGGGGCCAAACAGAAAAATCAATTTCTGGAAAGATCTTTTGAGATAGACAAGTTAATGGACTGTTCATGGCCTTTCCTTTAGGCCCAGCCTTAGGGCAAGTAGTGATTCTGTGTTTTTTGAAGCACAGGGAATTCTGCTTCATAGCAAGCAGGAGCAGGCAAAGGTATGGCCTGGGGGAGTCCCGGTCAGAAGCAAGAGCTGGAAATTTGCTGGGAGGAGACAAACTCAAGGCAATGATAACATTTCTTAACACAATTCAACTAACATTTATTAAGGCCTGCTCTGTGTCTCACACTGTTTGTGGGATCTGGAGAAACTAGGACAAAAAATTGCTTCTAGTCTTCATTGAATTTACCTCCTGTTTGGGAGTTGGGGATGGGAATCCTTTGGTACCTCAGAGCCTTGTCTTCAGCTGAATACCTTAGAAGTAAAAGAAAGGAGTGATTAGCTTTGGAAACATAAATAGTAGAAGACTAGAACCCTCCTTTCCCTACCTCAATTCACATTTTCTCTCTGTGACCTCATCAGCCCTCACAAGTTCAGTTCAATTCTCATTTCTATACAGATGACCTATCTCTCAACACACACATTTTCTCTCTCCCTCCCTCCTCTCTCTCTGCCTCCCTCTTCCTCTCCCCTCCTTTCTCTCTCTCTTCCTCTCCCCTCCTCTCTTCTTCTCCCTCCTCCTCTCTCCCTCCTTTCTCCAATCATCTTTCCCCTCTCTCTTCTCTTCTCTTTCCTCTCTCCTCTTCTCTCTTCTTTCCTCTATCCTTTCTATTCTTTTTTCTCTCCTCTCTCTCTCTCTCTCTCTCTCTCTCTCTCTCTCTCTCTCTCTCTCTCTCTCTCACACACACACACACACACACACACACACACACACACACACAGGTAGATCTCATTCTAAATGTGTGTATATATAGAGAATACAATTGATTCTTGTCATTCCCTATAATTCTGGTCTATTCAGTCACCACAAACACTGAATCAGAGAATGTTGAACTTTTTGCTCTTCGGAGAAATACAGGGTTAGGTTCCTGCAAGCCTCTGGTCCCATTTACTTTAGCACTTTCTGGAATGGCTTCATGTACAGAATGGCAAGTTTCCTCTTCTTTTTTCTGTACCGTATTGTTGATTCATTATCTTTGACTTCATGGCCACAGCACCATAGCTCATGCCTGAATGAAACTCATCTAATTTCTCTGTAAGGCATTTCATAGCCTCCTTGTGGAACACTACACAGCACTTTAGCACTTTGCTTGGGGACATTTTAAACAGTGAAATCACCAAAAAAAAAAACAACACAGAAATGTGAAAAACTGACACTAAATTGATGCAAAAAGGACAGGGTGCTTGGGCTTCCAATGAAAGCAGAACTTTTCCTTGTTTGACTTCAGTTGGTGTCATGATAAAAATCTTCGATATGGAGAAACTTAGGAAGTTGCTTATCTGGTGACTCAAAAAAATTTTCCACTTTAATCTGGGAAGAGATGACCATAAAAGTACTTTGGGTAGGGGCAGTGAGGTGGCTCAGTGGATAGAGAGTCAGGCCTGGAGATGAGAGGTCCTAGGTTCAAATATGGACCCTTCCTAGCTTGTGTGACCCTGCTCAAGTCACTTAACCCCAATTGCCTTGTCCATAAGACTTCTCTGCCTTGGAATTGATACTTAGTATTGATTCTAAGACAGAAGGTGAGGGTTTAAAAAAACATGTTTTGAATATTGTTTCTTGGAGTGACAAAAAAATTTTAGCCAGTAAGAGAATTTTCAAATACAGATCCATAGATCAATTAAGATCAACTGTATAAATGTGTACACACACACACACACACACACACACACACACACACACACACACACACACCTCATGTCCTCATGAGCTGCATATTGGACACTTCAAACTGGGTTTTTCTTGGCCATCTCAACTGAATTTTATCCCCACTAGCCTTTCACTTCTCCAGATTTGATACCTCAGAGTCATCCTGAGTCCATTTGTCTTCTTTACATTGAATATTCAGTCAATTGTCAAGTCTAGTACATTCCATCTGCACAGCATCGCATAAATCTCATAAATCTGTTCCCTCCACTACCCTAGTTCAAGCCTTTTTTTAAAACCTTTTTCTTTCATCTCTCAGTTTCCAGACAAAAGAGCAGTAAGGAATATAGGTAATTGAGGCCAAGTGTCTGAGACCATATTTGAACCCAGGACCTCTCATCTCCAGGCCTGGCTCTCTATCCACTGAGACACCTCGCTGCCCCAGTTCAAACCTTTATTTCTGGGACCTCTTGTCTGAATTATTGCAATATTCTCCAAGATAATCTTCCTATTTAAAATTACTTTCTTCTCCATTTTAAAACTTCCAAGGTGTGACCTTCCTAAAGCAGAGCTCTGACTATGTCACATTCCTGAAGCTCAATAAACTCCTATAGTTTGCTGCAATGGGGATGAACTAGAAGCCTTCCCTATAAGATCAGGAGTGAAACAAGGATGCCCATTATCACCTCTATTATTTAACATTATACTAGAAACACTAGCAGTAGCAATTAGAGAAGAAAAAGAAATTGAAGGTATTAAAATTGGCAATGAGGAGACCAAGCTATCACTCTTTGCATATGATTTGATGATTTACTTAAAGAATCCTAGAGAATCAACCAAAAAGTTACTCGAAATAATAAAAAACTTTAGCAAAATTGCAGGATACAAAATAAACCCGCATAAGTCATCAGCATTTCTATATATCTCTAACCCATTTCAGCGGCAAGAATTAGAAAGGGAAATACCATTTAAAATCACCCTAGACAATATAAAATACTTTGGAATCTTGGCCAAGACAAACACAGGAACTATATGAACACAACTACAAAACACTTTCCACACAGTTAAAACTAGATCTAAACAATTGGAAAAACATTGATTGCTCATGGGTGGGACGAGCTAACATAATAAAAATGACCATCCTACCCAAATTAATTTACTTATTTAGTGCCATAGCCATTGAACTACCAAAAAACTTCTTTACCAAATTAGAAAAAAACATAAATAAGTTCATTTGGAAGAACAAAAGATCAAGGATATTCAGGGAAATCATGAAAAAAAAATGCAAAGGAAGGAGGACTTACAGTCCCAGATCTCAAATTATATTATAAAGCAGTGGTCATGAAAACAATTTGGTACTGGCTAAGAGACAGAAAGGAGGATCAGTGGAATAGACTTGAGGTAAGTGACCTCAGCAAGACAGTCTAAGACAAACCCAAAGATCCCAGCTTTTGGGACAAAAATCCACTATTTGATAAAAACTGCTGGGAAAATTGGAGGACAGTATAGGAGAGATTAGGTTTGGATCAACACCTCACACCCTACACCAAGATAAACTCAGAATGGGTGAATGACTTGAACATAAAGAAGGAAACTATAAGTAAATTAGGCGAACACAGAATAGTATACATGTCAGACCTTTGGGAAGGGAAAGATTTTAAAACCAAGCAAGAATTAGAAAGAGTTACAAAATGTAAAATAAATAATTTTGACTACATCAAATTAAAAAGGTTTTGTACAAACAAAGCCAATGGAACCATAATTAGAAGGAAAGTAACAAATTGGGAAACAATCTTCATAAAAACCTCTGACAAAGGTCTAATTACTCAAATTTATAAAGAGCTAAATCAATTGTACAAAAAATCAAGCCATTCTCCATGAATGGGCAAGGGACATGAACAGGCAGTTCTCAGCCAAAGAAATCAAAACATTAATAAGCACATGAAAAAGTGTTCTACATCTCTTATAATCAGAGAGATGCAAATCAAAACAACTCTGAGGTATCACCTCACACCTAGCAGATTGGCTAACATAACAGCAAAGGAAAGTAATGAATGCAGGAGGGGATGGGGAAAAGTAGGAACACTAATTCACTGCTGGTGGGGTTGTGAACTGATCCAACCATTCTGGAGGGCAATTTGGAACTATGCCCAAAGGGCGATAAAAGACTGTCTGCCCTTTGATCCAGCCATAGCACTGCTGGGTTTGTACCCCAAAGAGATAATAAGGAAAAAGACTTGTACAAGAATATTCATAGCTGCGCTCTTTGTGGTGGCCAAAAATTGGAAAATGAGGGGATGCCCATCAATTGGGGAATGGCGGAACAAATTGTGGTATATGTTGGTGATGGAATACTATTGTGCTAAAAGGAATAATAAAGTGGAGGAATTCCATGGAGACTGGAACAACCTCCAGGAAGTGATGCAGAGCGAGAGGAGCAGAACCAGGAGAACATTGTACACAGAGACAAACACACTGTGGTATAATCGAATGTAATGAAATTTTCCATTAGTGTCAATGTAATATCCCTGAACATTCTGCAGGGATATAAGAGGAAAAAAAACTATCCTCAAGCAGAGGACAAACTGTGGGAGTAAAAACACCAAGGAAAAGCAACTGCCTGACTATAGGGGTTGAGGGGATATGACTGAGGAGAGACTCTAAATGAACACTCTAATGCAAATACCAACAACATGGAAATGGGTTCGAATCAAGGACACATATGATACCCAGTGGAATCATGCATCAGCTATGGGAGAGGTGGGGGCGGGGGGGGGAGGAAAAGAAAATGATCTTTGTTTTCAATGAATATTGTTTGGAAATGACCAAATAAAATAATGTTCAAAAAAATAAAAACAAAAAAACAAACCAAAAAAAAACTCCTATGGTTTGTTCCCAATGACCTCTGATATTCAAATACCAAATCCTCTGTTTGGCATCTATATTCCTTCACAACCTGACTTCGGCTAACATTTTGGGCCTTATTATGAATGACTCTCCCTTATTACACCCAGTCTTATCCCCCAACAGATGAGACAGCAGGTGACACAAATGCATGGAGCTGAGAGTCAGTATGATTTGAGTTCAATTCTGGCCTTGGACACTAGCCATGTGACCTTGGGCAAGTCACTTCCTTGCTGTCTGCTTTAGTTTCCTCAACAGAAAAATGAGAAGAAAAATAATAGCACCTGCCTCACAGGGTGGTTGTTGTCCAGGTCAAATGAGATCATACTTATAAAAATACTTAGCACATTGTCTGGAACACAGTGGGTACTATATAAATGCTTATTTCTTTCCTTTCCCCCTCCCAAGACTCCATCTCTTTTGTCCTATACCTTTGCCTCAGCAGTCTCACCTCGAATGCACTCCCTTATCTTTTCCATTGTAATGACTAAAAATTGTGAGAGACTGGCTTCTGAGTAAGAATATCCATTTATTTGGCTATGCTATCATTAACCAATATTTTTCCATATTGTTCATTTTATAAGTAATATTATAAACCCAAACCCCAAAACATAAACCCAAATAACCAACTGAAACATTGTATGTTTTCGTCTGCATTTTGACTCCAACAGCTTTTTCTCTGGAGGTGGATTGCATTCTTTGTCCTAAATCCCTTTGAACTGTCTTGGATCTTTGTATTATTGAGAGTCTATCCACAATATTGCTGTTCCTGTATACAATGTTCTCCTGGTTCTGCTTATTTCACTCTGCATCAGTCCATGTAGGTCTTTCCAGCTCTTTGTGAAATCATCCTGCTCATCCAGCACAATAGTATTCCATCACCATCATACACCACGATTTGTTTATCCATTCCCCAATTGATAGGACATTTCTTCAGTTTCCAATTCTTGCCACCACAAAAAGTGAAGCTATTAATATATTTTTTTACAAGTAGATCTTTCCCCATTTTTAACCAATAATTTGATTGGTCAATGATCTCTCTCTGTGATCAAAGACTCCAAAGTCCCCTCTCACAGACCCATAAATAGAGAGTGGGAGCTCCTTATTCAGCTCCAGACATCCCTAAGACATCATCCCTAAGACATCTTTAATTGGTAAATAGCCAATAGGGAGGTGGTCCATCAAAACTCTAACCCTTCCTCACCCCCTGGGTGAGAATGGGTAGTCCTTTAATCTAGTGTTAGGTCATTAGCAAATTACCCCTAGTTTAAACTAGTTCTTATTTACTAAGAAAAGGTGAGCATTTTTTATCTCCCCTTTCTATTTACTGTGCTCTTGTCTAGAATTCTTAAGAACAAAGAAATTATACAAAGGTCAAAGAACTAATCTAAGCCTCTAATTCAGAAACCAGATAAAGAAATAATTCAGTATGTATTAAAAATAAATCCTCTCATCACCTTTTAGAATTCCCAGTTTCCTTTGAAGCTCAGCTCAAATATTATTCTCCCTCACCACATAAGGCCTTTTCTGATTGTCCTTCTATGAGTAACCCCAGACCAAATTACCTCGATTTTCTTTTGCATGTGTTTATATACGTACAGATGAAGGCAGGTATTTC
Organism: Monodelphis domestica; assembly: GCF_027887165.1. Classification (NCBI taxonomy): domain Eukaryota; kingdom Metazoa; phylum Chordata; class Mammalia; order Didelphimorphia; family Didelphidae; genus Monodelphis; species Monodelphis domestica. The sequence continues at coordinate 303,193,103 of NC_077230.1, forward strand.
TTTTTTTTTTTGCTTGTATTATTCCCTATCTCCTCTCCCTTTCCCCAAACCACTCATTGTAGTACCTGTGCATTAAACAGGCACTTAATACTTGTTGATTTATTGAAAAGAAGCATTTTAAGGTTCAATTTTCCAAATGTAGAAGGAACTAGGTCAAATTTACAAAAAATCAGACCATTCCCCAATCAACAAATGGTTGAGGGACATGAATAGGAAGTTTTCACATGAAATCAAAACTATAACTAAGCACATTGAAAAAGTGTTCCAAATCCTTCCTCATTAGAGAAATGCAAATTAAAACAACTCTGAGGTACCACTTATACCTAGCAGACTGGCCTATATGGCATCAAAGGAAAGTGATAAAGGTTGGAGGGGATGTGACAAAATTGGGACACTAATGCATTGCTGGTGGAGTTGTGAACTGATCCAACCATTCTGGAGAGCAATTTGGAACTATGCCCAAAGGACACTAAAAGACTGTCTGCCCTTTGATCCAGCCATAGCACTGCTGGATTTGTACCCCAAAGAGATAATAAGGAAAAAGACATGTACAAGAGTGCTCATAGCTGTGCTCTTTGTGGTGGCCAAAATTAGAGAATGAGGGGATGCCCTTCAATTGGGGAATGGCTGAACAAATTATGGTATATGTTGGTGATTGGAATACTATTGTGCCCAAAGGAATAATAAACTGGAGGAATTCCATGGGAACTGGAAAGACTTCCAAGAACTGATGCAGAGTGAAAGGAGCAGAACTAGGAGAACATTATATACAGAGACTGATACACTGTGGCACAATCGAATATTCTAGGCTTTTCTACTAGCAGCAAGGCAATGATCAGAAATGTGGAAGAAAAACATATGGCTAATCATGTAGTTCAATGGGGATGGGATTGGAGTTTTGATGTGAAAAGATCACTCTATTGAGAACATGAATAACATGGAAATAGGTTTTGAACAATGATACATGCATAACTCAGTGGAATTGCTTGTCATCTCCGGGAGTGGGGAGGGAAGATGGGTGGGAAAAATCATTAATCATTTAAATATGGAAAAATATTCTAAATAAATTTTTTAAAAAGAGGCATGTTATTTACTTATTTTTTAATTTTAATTTAGAATATGTTTCCATTGGCATTTTGGAACTATGCCCAAAGGGCTTTAAAAGACTGTCTGCCCTTTGATCCAGTCATACCAATGCTGGGTTTGTACTTCAAAGAGATAATAAGGAAAAAGACTTGTACAAAAATATTTATAGCCACACTATTTGTGATGGCAAAAATTGGAAAAATGAGGGAGTATCCATTGATCAGGAATGGCTGAACAAATTGTGGTATCGGTTGGTGATGAAATACTATTATGCAGAAAGGAATAGTGAACTGGAGGAATTCCATGTAAAATGGAAGGACTTCCTAGAACTCTGATGCAGAGTGAAAGGAGCAGAAGCAGAAGAACCTTATACACAGAGCTGGATACACTGTGGCACAATCAAATGTAATAGACTTCTGTACTAACAGCAATGCAATGATCCAGGAAAATTCTGAGGGACTTATGAGAAAGAACACTGTCCACATCCAGAGAAAGAAATGTAGGAGTAGAAACACAGAAGAAAAACAACTGCTTGATTACATGGTTCAATGGGGTATATGACTGGGGATGTAGACTCTAAGTGATCACCCTAGTGCAAATATTAATAATCTGGAAATAAGTCTTGATCAATGACACACATAAAACCCATTGGAACTGCTCATTGGCTATGGAAGGGGGAGGGAAGGGGAGGGAAAGAACATGCATGAATCATGTAACCATGGAAAAAAATTCTAAATTAATTAAAAATTTTAAGTTATAAAAAAGAATATTGTCCCATGGTTACATGATTCATAATCCTCCCTCTCTCACTCTTTCCTCCCTCCTCTCAAAGCTGACAAGCTTTTCCACTGGGTTATACTTGTATCATTGTTCAAAACATTTTTCTATGTTTTTCATATTTGTAGTAGAGGGATCTCTTAAAAACAAAACCCTAATAAGATCCCTATCGCACTACATGATCAAGCATAGATTTTTCTAATGCATTTCTGGTTCCACAGTTCTCTCTCTGGATGTGGAAAAAAGAGGCATTTTAAACAAAGGAGAACCAAGTCTGGGTGTCACATGTCCAGTGTGAAACATTTCTGCTAAGAAGAAAAGTCTTAAAAAGCAAATAAATGCTAGAATGAGGTAACAAATATATGATACATTTACATTATAATATAAACAATCTGTATTCTATGTAATATAATATCCAGTTAAAATTTCCTCTCGAATAGAGGAAGGAGAATCTTGAACTTCCAAAGAGACAGGAAGAAATGGAGAAAAGGGTATATAATAATAGTAATACAAATTTTCATCAACTTAATAATTTATTTACAATTGGCTCTATTTATTTCCATCTCTATACAGACCAAAAAGAAATATATTTTTGTCCTAGGCACCTGTACAAGACCAGCTCAGCAGGAATATTGTTCCTATATCTTCTGCATTTCTGTTTCCACAGTTCTTTCAATGGATGTGGATAACATTCTTTCTCATAAGTTCCTCTGGATTGTTCTGGTCATTGCATTGCTGCTAGTAGAAAAATCTAGTACATTCAATTGTCCCATAATTTATCAGTCTGTGTGTATAATGTTCTCCTGGTTCTGTTCCTTTCACTCTGCTTCAGTTCCTAGAGGTCGTTCCAGTTCACATGGAATTCCTCCAGTTCATTATTCCTTTGGGCACAATAATATTCCATCACCATCAGATACCACAATTTGTTCAGCCATTCCCCAATCAATGGACACTCCCTCATTTTCCAATATTTTTGCCACCATAAAGAGAGTGGCAATAAATATTTTTGTACAAGTCTTTTTCCTTATTATCTCTTTGGGGTACAAACCCAGCATTGGTATGGCTGAACCAAAGGGCAAACAGTCTTTTAAATCCCTTTGGGTATATTTCCAAATTGGCCCCCAGAATGGTTGGATCAATTCACAACTCCACCAGCAATGCATTAGTGTCCCAACTTTGACACATCCCTTCCAACATTTATCACTTTCCTTTGATGCCATATTGGCCAGTCTGCTAGGTGTGAGTGGTACCTCAGAGTTGTTTTAATTTGCATTTCTCTAATCAGGAGGGATTTAGAGCACTTTTTCATGTGTTTATTGATAGTTTTGATTTCATCATGTGAAAACTGCCTAGTCATGTCCCTTGACCATTTGTCAATTGGGGAATGGTTTGCCTATATCTTAACAATACTGCTTCTTTATTGGTTTTATAAATTTTTGAAAATTGAATTGATTCCATTAAGAAGCCCAGTGGAACAATGGGAGAAATCTCTGCTACTTATCTTATCTGAATGACATTGGGAAAATCACTTAATACCACTGTGACTTTTTTCCTTATTTATAAAATGAGAGTCTTGGACTAAATAGTCTCTCTGATTGCTGGCATTCTAAATCTGTTATCTTATGATTTTATGATCCATGGAATTCATTAATGGAGGTCAAGGAGGGCTGGGAGTAAATGGAAATACATCTCAACATATAGTTATTGTGCCTGTATGTGCTGGTGCCAGGAGATGGGGAAACCCAGACCAAAACAAAGAAGTGCAGCCCCTGACCTATGGAATTGATGCACTTGGTGAGAGAGTGTGTGTCTATCAATACTTTAATTTTTTAAAAACTTTAAATTTTTTTCTATTACATGAAGAAATTATTTTTTATAATTATCTGACATTTTGTGATTCAGATTTTCTCCCTCCCTTCTCTCTTCCTTCCCTGAGATAGTAAATAGTCTTATATAGGTTATATCAGTGCTGCTGTCATACAATATACATTTCCATATTCCTTATTTCCTGAAAAAAGACAAATCTTGATACTTTTCTTAATATTCTCTTGAAATTGTATCATTAGCCATAGATGGTCCTGGGGTAGAGGTTAACTACCACAGCCTTAAGAGAAGAAACAAAAGGTTAAATTTGACTAATGAGAGATTAAAAAAGGAAAGGACTAGAGTAATTTAAAGAAAAAAGAAAATCAATCCAAGATGCCAAGTTTCCTACAGTCTTGTCTCCTTTAAAAAGAAAAGTCACAAAAACAATGCCTCAGTGAGGTAACAAAACACCTACCTCATTCGTATTATAGTGTAATAAATCCTTTTGCTCAATAAATAGCGCCCTGACGTTAGATCTTTATCTTTTTCAAATATGAAAAGAGGTAAACGTGACAAGATGAACGCTGGGATTATACACCCTAGGCTTATAGAAGGTCAGGAGTGGGAACAAAAGTATAATGGAACTTTGCTGGGAGAATACACAATTATGTGGATGGTACCCTGGGTTCTCAAAAACTTTGCATGAGCTTTTTGGGCACTTTAAATTCATGCTTTAGGGATGGATTGGACAAATCTGGAAGTGGTCCCAGTTCTGAGACTGTTTCCCAGTTCACAGAGGGGTTGATTTATTGGTTAGAAGGAAGTGAAACCAAGAAAACAAAAGATCTTTAAAGTATTACCATGTGCCATATAATTATACAGTTTTATGTACAATCTCAGGAAGTAAAATCATAACTTCATAGATTTAAAAGAGGGATTCTGAACCTTTTTTTGGGTCATGGACCACTTGGACAGTCTGGCAAAGCCTATGGTTCCCTTTGAAGAATAATTGTTTTTTCTCCCATTTCTTTATTCTTTAATTTTTTTTATTACAGGTTAAAACAACATTTGTTTTTTTCAAAATTTGAGTTCTAAATTCTCTTCTTTCATTCCTTCCCCCTTCATTGAGAAGGCAAGCAATTTGATATAGGTTATATATGTGCAGTTATATAAAACACATTTGCATATTAGTCAGGCTTTTAACAAACTCTCTCCCTTAAAAAATAAAAATAAAAATTTAAAATGTATGCTGTAATCCTCATTCAAACTATATAAATTCGACTTCCGGTTAAGATGGCGGCTTAGAGAAAGCTGAAGTTCAGATCTCCAGAAAACCCTTCCCCACCGATCTCAAACTAGAAGCTCCTAAGGCGCCGAAATTCAAAACGATCAACAGCACAGACCCTGGGAACCCTCCTCCTGGACCTGGACCCGGTTCAAAAGGTACGGCTCCCCTCAAAAGCCAGAACCCGAGATCCCTCGGACCTCAGGGGTAGGAGCGCAGAGTCCAAGGCTCCCGGAAGCGGCAGCCGCGCCGGGCTCAGAGAGCAGGGTCTGAGGAACAACAACCCTCAGGGTCTTCTACCCAAGTCCCAGTCCGGGTGAAAGTTACTGCCTGGGGCCTCCGCTGCAAAGAGCTGGTCGGTCGGGTGAAAGTTACTGCCTGGGGCCTCCGCTGCAGAGAGCTGGTCAAAACAACAGCAACCCTCAGGGCGGGCAAGACAGCCTCACGGGCTGGATCCTGCTATCCAAGTCTCAGTGAAAGTCTGTGCTCTCGGAGCTTGGGGAAGCGGCAGCCCATCCCCCCGCAGGCCGACGAAACAGCCTCACGGCCAGGGCAACTTCCGGAAATCGAGCCAGGGGGAGAGTGTGGCCTCGTGGTCCGACCCTTCCATTCCAGTTCCAGTGAGGCATATTCAGTTTAACCCAGGGAACGCTCATAGAACCAACATCTGCCCAGGACTAAAGCCTCTGATCACCAGACAAAGACAAGAAAAGCCAATCCTCCACGTTCAGAGATGACAAATTCCACAGAAGCACAGAAGCCCCAAAATACCAAGAAAAATAAGAAGAAAGGGGCGACTCTGGACACATTCTATGGAGCCAAAATACAAAATACAGAGCAGATAGAAGAAGATATACAAGAAAATTCTCCAAAATCTTCCAAAGGAAATAGAAACTCTCCACAAACCCATGAAGAATTTGAATCAGAAAGGACCAAAAAGATGGAAGCCCTCTGGGAGGAAAAGTGGGAAATGATGCAAAAGAAATTCACGCATCTACAAAACCAGTTTGACCAAACTGTAAAAGAAAACCAGGCTTTAAAGCAAGAACTAATAAAGCAAAGCCAAAACACCAAGAAATTAGAAGAGAACATAAAATATCTCACCGACAAGGTGATAGATAGATCTGGAAAACAGGGGGAGAAGAGAAAATTTAAGAATAATTGGACTCCCAGAAAAGCCAGAAATAAACACCAAACTGGACATGGTGATACAAGATATAATCAAAGAAAATTGCCCAGAGATTCTAGAACAAGGGGGCAATACATCCACTGACAGGGCTCACAGAACACCTTCTACACTAAACCCCCAAAAGACAACTCCCAGGAATGTAATTGCCAAATTCCAAAGCTATCAAACAAAAGAAAAAATCCTACAGGAAGCCAGAAAAAGACAATTTAGATATAAAGGAATGCCAATCAGGATCACACAAGACCTTGCAAGTTCTACGCTGAATGATCGTAAGGCATGGAACATGATCTTCAGAAAGGCAAGAGAGCTGGGTCTCCAACCAAGAATCAGCTACCCAGCAAAACTGACTATATACTTCCAAGGGAGAGTATGGGCATTCAACAAAATAGAAGACTTCCAACTTTTTGCAAAGAAAAGACCAGAGCTCTGTGGAAAGTTTGATACCGAAAATCAAAGAGCAAGGAATACCTGAAAAGGTAAATATTAAGGAAAGGGGAAAAATGTTATCTTCTTTTACTCAAACTCTCTTCTATAAGGACTACATTTATATCAACCTATGTATACTAATATGTGGGGAAAATGTAATGTATAAATAGGGGGTAAAGAAAGACCAAATAGAATAATGGTTCTCACACAAAGATTCACAGGGGAAGGGGAGGGGAAGAAAACTCCTATAAGAAGGAGAGGAAGAGAGGGGGGGGGGTTACTTAAACCTCAATCTCAGGGAAATCAACTCTGAGAGGGAAAAACATCCAGATCCATTGGGATCTTGAATTCTATCTTACCCAACAAGGGTAAGGAGAAGGGAAAACCAAGGGGGGGAGGGGGAGAGGGAGAACAAAAAGGGAAGGAAAGAGAGGGGGGAGGGGGAGGGAACAAAAAGGGAGGGACTAAAAAGGGAAACATCAAGGGAGGGGACAAGGGGGACTGATTCAAAGTAAATCACTGGACTAAAAGGTAGAGCCGAAGAAGAAAAGGTTAGAATTAGGGAAGGCAATCAAAATGCCAGGGAGTCCACAAATGACAATCATAACTTTGAACGTGAATGGGATGAACTCACCCATAAAACGTAGACGAATAGCTGAATGGATTAGAATCCAAAACCCTACCATATGTTGTCTTCAAGAAACACACATGAGGCGGGTTGACACCCACAAGGTCAGAATTAAAGGATGGAGTAAGACCTTCTGGGCCTCAACTGATAGAAAGAAGGCAGGAGTGGTAATCATGATATCTGATAAAGCCAGTGCAAAAATAGACCTGATCAAAAGGGATAGGGAAGGTAATTATATTTTGTTAAAAGGGACTCTAGACAATGAGGAAATATCATTAATCAACATGTATGCACCAAATAATATAGCACCCAAATTTCTAATGGAGAAACTAGGAGAATTGAAGGAAGAAATAGACAATAAAACCATACTAGTGGGAGACTTAAACCAACCATTATCAAATTTAGATAAATCAAATCAAAAAATAAATAAGAAAGAGGTAAAAGAAGTGAATGAAATCTTAGAAAAATTAGAATTAATAGACATATGGAGAAAAATAAATAGGGATAAAAAGGAATACACCTTCTTCTCAGCACCACATGGCACACTCACAAAAATTGACCATACATTAGGTCACAGAAACATAGCACACAAATGCAAAAAAGCAGAAATAATGAATGCAGCCTTCTCAGATCACAAGGCAATAAAAATAATGATTAGTAATGGTACATGGAAAACCAAATCTAAAACCCATTGGAAATTAAACAATATGATACTCCAAAACCGTTTAGCTAAAGAAGAAATCATAGAAACAATTAATAATTTCATCAAGGAAAATGACAATGGCGAAACATCCTTTCAAACCTTTTGGGATGCAGCCAAAGCGGTAATCAGAGGCAAATTCATATCCCTGAAAGCTCATATTAACAAACAAGGGAGAGCAGAGATCAATCAATTGGAAATGCAATTGAAAAAACTCGAAAGCGATCAAATTAAAAACCCCCAGCAGAAAACCAAATTAGAAATCCTAAAAATTAAGGGAGAAATTAATAAAATCGAAAGTGATAGAACTATTGATTTAATAAATAAGACAAGAAGCTGGTACTTTGAAAAAACAAACAAAATAGACAAAGTACTGGTCAATCTAATTAAAAAAAGGAAGGAAGAAAAGCAAATTCACAGCATTAAAGATGAAAAGGGGGACAGCACCTCCAATGAGGAGGAAATTAAGGCAATCATTAGAAATTACTTTGCCCAATTATATGGCAATAAATACACCAATTTAGGAGAAATGGATGAATATATACAAAAATACAAACTGCCTAGACTAACAGAAGAGGAAATAGAATTCTTAAATAATCCCATATCAGAAATTGAAATCCATCAAGCCATCAAAGAACTTCCTAAGAAAAAATCCCCAGGGCCTGATGGATTCACCTGTGAATTCTATCAAACATTCAGAGAACAATTAACCCCAATACTATACAAACTATTTGACATAATAAGCAAAGAGGGAGTTCTACCAAACTCCTTTTACGACACAAACATGGTACTGATTCCAAAACCAGGCAGGTCAAAAACAGAGAAAGAAAACTATAGACCAATCTCCCTAATGAATATAGATGCAAAAATTTTAAATAGGATACTAGCAAAAAGACTCCAGCAAGTGATCAGAAGGATCATTCACCATGATCAAGTAGGATTCATACCAGGGATGCAGGGCTGGTTCAACATTAGGAAAACCATCCACATAATTGACCACATCAACAAGCAAACTAGCAAGAACCACATGATTATCTCAATAGATGCAGAAAAAGCCTTTGATAAAATACAACACCCATTCCTATTAAAAACACTAGAAAGCATAGGAATAGAAGGGTCATTCCTAAAAATAATAAATAGTATATATCTAAAACCAACAGCTAATATCATCTGCAATGGGGATAAACTAGATGCATTCCCAATAAGATCAGGAGTGAAACAAGGATGCCCATTATCACCTCTACTATTTGACATTGTACTAGAAACACTAGCAGTAGCAATTAGAGAAGATAAAGAAATTGAAGGCATCAGAATAGGCAAGGAGGAGACCAAGTTATCACTCTTTGCGGATGACATGATGGTCTAATTAAAGAATCCTAGAGATTCAACCAAAAAGCTAATTGAAATAATCAACAACTTTAGCAAAGTTGCAGGATACAAAATAAACCCACATAAATCATCAGCTTTTCTATATATCTCCAACACAGCTCAGCAGCAAGAACTAGAAAGAGAAATCCCATTCAAAATCACCTTAGACAAAATAAAATACCTAGGAATCTATCTCCCAAGACAAACACAGGAACTATATGAACACAACTACAAAACACTCGCCACACAACTAAAACTAGACTTGAACAATTGGAAAAACATTAACTGCTCATGGATAGGACGAGCCAATATAATAAAAATGACCATCCTACCCAAACTTATTTATCTATTTAGTGCCATACCCATTGAACTACCAAAATACTTCTTCACTGATTTAGAAAAAACCATAACAAAGTTCATTTGGAAGAACAAAAGATCAAGGATATCCAGGGAAATAATGAAAAAAAACACATATGATGGGGGCCTTGCAGTCCCAGACCTCAAACTATATTACAAAGCAGCAGTCATCAAAACAATTTGGTACTGGCTAAGAAACAGAAAGGAAGATCAGTGGAATAGACTGGGGGAAAACGACCTCAGCAAGACAGTATACGATAAACCCAAAGATCCCAGCTTTTGGGACAAAAATCCACTATTCGATAAAAACTGCTGGGAAAATTGGAAGACAGTGTGGGAGAGACTAGGAATAGATCAACACCTCACACCCTACACCAAGATAAATTCAAAATGGGTGAGTGACTTAAACATAAAGAAGGAAACCATAAGTAAATTGGGTAAACACAGAATAGTATACATGTCAGACCTTTGGGAGGGGAAAGGCTTTAAAACCAAGCAAGATATAGAAAGAATCACAAAATGTAAAATAAATAATTTTGACTACATCAAACTAAAAAGCTTTTGTACAAACAAAACCAATATAACTAAAATCAGAAGGGAAACAACAAATTGGGAAAAAATCTTCATAGAAACCTCTGACAAAGGTTTAATTACTCATATTTATAATGAGCTAAATCAATTGTACAAAAAATCAAGCCATTCTCCAATTGATAAATGGGCAAGGGAAATGGATAGGCAGTTCTCAGATAAAGAAATCAAAACTATTAACAAGCACATGAAGAAGTGTTCTAAATCTCTTATAATCAGAGAGATGCAAATCAAAACAACTCTGAGGTATCACCTCACACCTAGCAGATTGGCTAACATAACAGCAGAGGAAAGTAATGAATGCTGGAGGGGATGTGGCAAAGTAGGGACATTAATTCATTGCTGGTGGAGTTGTGAACTGATCCAACCATTCTGGAGGGCAATTTGGAACTATGCCCAAAGGGCGACAAAAGAATATCTACCCTTTGACCCAGCCATAGCACTGCTGGGTCTGTATCCCAAAGAGATAATGGACAAAAAGACTTGTACAAAAATATTCATAGCTGCGCTCTTTGTGGTGGCCCAAAACTGGAAAACGAGGGGATGCCCATCAATTGGGGAATGGCTGAACAAACTGTGGTATATGTTGGTGATGGAATACTATTGTGCTCAAAGGAATAATAAAGTGGAGAAGTTCCATGGAGACTGGAACAACCTCCAGGAAGTGATGCAGAGCGAGAGGAGCAGAACCAGGAGAACATTGTACACAGAGACTAATACACTGTGGTATAATCGAACGTAATGGACTTCTCCATTAGGGGCGGTGTAATGTCCCTGAACAACTTTCAGGGATCCAGGAGAAAAAAAACACCATTCATAAGCAAAGGATAAACTATGGGAGTGGAAACACCGAGAAAAAGCAACTGCCTGAATACAGAGGTTGAGGGGACATGACAGAGGATAGACTTTAAATGAACACTCTAATGCAAATACTATCAACAAAGCAATGGGTTCAAATCAAGAAAACATCTAATGCCCAGTGGACTTACGCGTCGGCTATGGGGGGTGGGGGGGAGGAAAAGAAAATGATCTATGTCTTTAACGAATAATGCTTGGAAATGATCAAATAAAATATATTAAAAAAAAAAAACAAACTATATAAATTCTTCCTCTGGATGTAGACAGTATTTTTTATTGAGTCCCTTGGAATTGTCTTAGATCATTGTGTTGCTGTTACTGTGTATGCTGCTCTCCTGGTTCTGCTGAATTCACTTTCAATCAATTCATGTAAGTCCAGGTTTTTCTGAAAGAATCCTACTCATCATTTCAATAGTATTACAACATCTTAGACCATAACCATTCTCTAATTGAAGGGCATCCCATCAATTTCCAGTTCTTTGCCACCACACCACAAAAGGAGCTGCTGTAAATATTTTTGTACATATAGACCTTTTTTTTTCTTTGATCCCTTTAGTATAGTAGTATATGCTAGGTCAAAGGGATATGTACAGTTTGGTAGCCCTTCCCTTACTGTAACCAAACATGAACTTTTTCTGATAAAGTTCTTATTTAAAAATGTATAGAAAGATGAGCCAAATATACAAGAAAAAGCCATTGCTCACCTGATAAGCAAACAAAGGATATGAATAGATTGTTTTCAGAAGAATAAATCTGAGCCATTGAATAGCCATATGAAAAAATGCTCCAAATAATTAATAAATACAAATGAAAACAATTAAGGTGCCATTTCATATTCATCAGATTGATTAAGATGTCAAAAAAGGAAAATTACAGATGCTAGAGGGCCTGTGGGAAAACAGAACACTAATGTGCTCTTGTCAGAACTTTGAACTAGTCCAACCATTCTGGACAACAATTTGCAGCTATGCCCCTAAAGTAATTAAAACCATGCATACATACTGTTTCACCCATAAATACTGCTACTAGGTTCATGCCCTAAAGAGATCAAGGAAAGGGAAAAAGGATCCATGTATACAAAAATATTCATTGCAGTTCTTTTTGGTCGTGACAAAGATTTGGAAACTATTGATGGGGGATGCCCATCAATTGGGGAATGCCTGAATAAGTTGTAGCATATGAATATCATAGGGAATAATACTACTATACTGTAAGAAATAATGAAGGAAATGGTTTCAGAAAGACCTAAGGAGACTTGTATGAAATGATGTAAAATAAAATGAACAGAACTTAGTACAATTTATATAATAATAGTATTTGTAAAGATAATCAGCTTTGAAACTGATCAATACAATGACCAAATAATAGAGTTCCATCAGACTTGTGACAAAACATGTTGTCCACTTCTGGAAAGAGATATAAAGATATTAGAAGGTTTAACTAAGGCACATGTAATTTTTGGATATGGCTAATGCAGGAATTTGCTTTACCTGATGACTATGCATATTTGTAATGGGGTTTATATTTCTTACCTTTGCATTGGGTAGGAGACAGGAGATAGGAAGAGAATTTAGAGATGAAAATTAAATAAAGTCATGTTAAAAAAGCAAAACAGAGCAAAATGATATTGATTGATTTTAAGGACTGGCAAATTAGCATTTAAGAACCAAATCCAGCCATTCTTAGCTTATGGCTTATACAAAAATAGACTGGTGATGGAATTCAGCCATCAGGCTACATTTTGCCAATCCCTGGAATAGAATAATATTGGTACGAATTTATCAAGATGAAAATTAATAGAGATAAATGTAATGTGCATTTGGGTTCAGAAAATCAACTTCATAAATTCAAGATGGGTAGAGAGGTGGCTAGGGAGATCTGGGAGATATAATGGACTGTAATTTCAGTGTGAATCAACAGTGATATGGCAGTCCAAACAGCTAATATAAAACTGTAGGCTCTATAAAATATGCATAGTATGACAGTATACTCTGCTCCAGTCAGATCATATCTGGAATATTGTATTCATTTCTGGACCCAACATTTTAAGAAATATATTAAGCTGGAGAACATTCAGAAGAGTCTATGGGATGATAAATGTCTTGAGAATCCTCTAAATGCCATCTAAAGATTGGTAAGAGGAACTTGGGGTGTTAAACTTTGAAAAAAGAAGATGTAAAGGAAATATAACTCTCTTCGAGGACTGTCATGTGGAAAAGTGATTATACCTGCCCTGCTTGTGTCCTAGATGGACAAGACTAAGAATAAAGGGTAAAGATTATAATATGGTAGATTGGGGCCTGATAATGGAAACAGTTCCTAACAATTGTCTATTCAAAAATCATCTGGGTTACATTGGGAGAAGGTAGTGAGCTCCCTCTTTTTGAAGGGTTTCAAACAGAGGCAGAATAATGACCCTGGACCACATAAGTTGTCCATATATGACCACATGTAATTCTATGGCTACCTATGTAGACAAAAAGACTTAGAGAGTCAAACAACTGATCAAATTCCCATGGAGGAATTTCTTTCAATGGGCATAGATAATTTGGAAAATCCAAGTCCACATTCCATCTTTTTCTTAATAATAGAATTTAATGTATTATTATTTTTCATATTATATTAATTGTATTATTCAGAGTATTGACATAATTCATGCATGAGGCATGATATCTAAGGTTCTTTCCAATATTAATTCTCTAATTTGTTCATTAGGGCAAGCTAGATGATGGTACAGTAGGTGTGGTTGGTGCTCAAGTCAGGCAGACTTGTCTTCATGAGTTCAAAATTGATCTTAGACCCTTACCATAGCTGTATGACCCTAGGTTGCTCAATTTACCCTGTTTGCCTCCGCTTTCTCATCTGTAAAATAAGCTGGAGAAGCCATTCCAGTATCTTTGCTCAAGAAAACCTCCAAATAACATTAGGAAGAGTCAGCACACAATGAAAATGAGTGAATTTTTTTGCAGAGCCCCTACACAACTCAAAAACAAAACAAGTTTCTATTGTTTTCTCTCTCTTTCTCTTAACTGCTTTCAGACCCTATGACTAAGAGCTAAGAGGTTATATTTGCATTTAAAATGGTTCCTTTATAGCAAAACTGTTTTTCTGCCAAAACTTTTTTTCTTGTTGAATTAATGGTCTCAAACAGACTATCCTGTGATCATAAAATCTGAAATGGCTATTTTATTCTTTCAGCTGGGGATACCAGTTGGAATTCCTATGAAACGACAATGATGCATGTATTCACACCTAAAAAAGGAGAAGTTCTTGATCCATTTCGGTGAGTTGTTTCTGATTAGTTCATTGTGTTTTGTTGCATATCATCAAAACTAACAAAAATTGTCAGTCAATAAGAACATCACTGAACATCTACTGTGTGCTGTAAGGGAGCAAAAGGGGTTATTATTCAAAAGAATTTGACTGGGTTATATTTAAAATAGGATTGCCAGGAATTTGGTTTATTCCAAAGATATTTATTCACAATTTATTTACAAAATATAGCAAGAGTGAAGTAAGAAAATCAGAGAGAGAAATAGGGTTAGATATCTAGCCTAAGCACTAAGTAATTTACTCCAGGCCCTTGGCTCAACCCAGGCAGAGAGAGTTAGTCCTTAGGCCTTGGCAAAGCCAAGGACCCGAGGAAGTCTCTCTCAGGAAGTAAGTCTCTCCTGAGGTTAGTTTTTTTTTTTCTTCAGAAAATCCAGCAGTTAAGAGTCAGATTTTCACTCACCATGTGTCAGTCAAAAGGAAGAGATTTTAGAACAGCCTCACTAGGAACAGGGTCTCAGGTCCAGTCAGCAGACTCTTCTCTAGTTTTAACACCAAAGCATGAAGAACTCCAAGTAAAAACTCCAAGTAGAACTGCACTCAGGAAGTTATAACTCCATTTTAAAGACACTTTTTTTTGCATCACTTCCTGTGCCTTCCCCTAATCTTACGTCTACCAATCACAGTTGAAGCTTTGCTTTAGGACTGCCCAGGGGAAGTCAGTTTAATTCTGATTCATCACCCACTATTGCACACGTGGGTCACAGACCTCCCCCACTCAAGTGTGAATGGGATGTTTACACTTTTGGTGATTAAATCTAAAAATGGTCAAATCTCTCTACTCAACTTTTAAGTAGGGTGTTTACACTTTTGATAATTAAATCTAAAAATAGGCAGGGGTTACAATTTAAACTTCACAATCAGGGGAGAGTTAATTAACTTCATTTTCATAATCAGGGGAGAGTTAAACTAAATCTTCACAGTACTTATAGCTGTTCATGGTGCCACTGGGATTGAAAAATGGAAGAGCTAGCTACACATCTTCTGCCTTCCAAGATTTAGAGTACAATTTGGAAGATGGAGAAGACAGATAAATAAGTAACAACAATGAAAGGATAGCCACAACGTAGCATCATATAAGAGTCTTGTATTTGGATCCAGAGGCTTTACATTCAAATCTCTCTGCTTGTTACTTTACATTTGCTTGACCCTGGACCAGTTATTTCCCTTATCTGGAACTTGGTTTCATCATCTTGTCAATCACTAAGGATTTAATCTACTTAAAAAGTTATAATCCATTGATATAGGGAAAAAATATATATATATATGCACACACATATATATATATATATGGGGATGCAAAACAGATAAATTTGCATAGATAATTAGAGCTATCTCAAGGGGGTTTCCAGGAAGACTAAAACACTTCCCAGGTATTCATAAAAAGACATCAAGAAAGATTAAATGGACCTTCTTTAAAGGTCCTATTACTATAGTATGTGACTTTGCTGCATATAAGATAATTCATATAATCACAAAATATTTTTTCAAAGTTATCCCAAGTGTTATTTCCATTTTAAAGTTGAAGAAAGTGATGTCAGAAAAGTTAGTTTCTAAAATATCTAGTTTGTTTGACTTTCCAATAGATATAATTGGACTCTTCTCAACAGTTTATTATTCAGTTTTTAAATACATGAAAATAAATTTATTAGAATGTCTTCCCTCCCTCTTTTTTTTTCTCTTCAAGTGGCATATTTTTGCAAACAGCCATCTCACAGGATTATTTATCTTCATGGAACTCTAGAGTTACTTATATTTGGCTTTTTATCTACATGATCCAGCCTATCTTTAAAAGTTAGAACTTATTTCTAGAAGTATACTTCTGGTAGAAGCATTTGGCATTGCAATGTTGTAACATCTGGCATCATATTATCATATAATTTCTAATGTTTTTCTTATAGTCATGATAATATAAGACAGTTAGGATATACATACAAACTCAGCGATCCCATCAACACTGAAACATTATACAAAGAACAGTTTTCTTGGAAACCATATTCTAAAGAGGAAATGATAAAACCTCCAACTACGAGCCTTAGAAACAAAAGTCTCCATTCTTGCCGGGTAAGTCTAAAGTAAATGCATAATAGATAAACATATGTAGAATTTCATTGTATAGCAATAATGAACCTGAAAATGTACAAACATACATATCTTAGAGAAGCTTCAAATGCCCTTATGAAGACATAGCATCAAGGAGCATCCCATTGGATCCATTGTGAATAAAATCACCTAACATTGAAATTCTAGAGCTATCAAGTGTTATTACATATCCTAGATGTGGATTTACATGGAGGAATATAATATGAATGGTCTTTCCTCCCTCTTATTTCACATAACACCCTGTACTCTTATTGTATTCTTTTTATACTATAATTTATAATAAAAGAAAGCCAATTAATTTGCATACAATTTCAGTTAAGGTTCTTTAAGCAGCACAGCAGGTAGAGCTGGTCCAGCTTCTCAGCCATTCAGCACCAGGTTAAAACAATTCAGTAAAGCTTTCTCCTTAATCCCAAAATTGAGTAAAGTTTTCTCACAAGATAGAAATTGGACTAGACCCATAACTTAATAACAAAGCTAGCTACAGACTTGAATTACAAGATATAGTCAATGTGGTTCACTCATGTTCCACCAGTAACCATTTACTATTCCTAATTTCCTCAATCTCCTCTGTATCTTGTCTGGCCATAACTTCTTAGTGCCCTTTGTTGGATTATTCATACCCTAATAAAAAAGAGCCCTGGTCCTGGAATCAGTGATCCCCTGAGTTCAAATACAGCCTCTGGTGCTTACTGTATGTATGACTTTATGCAAGTCACTTAACCTTCCTATCTACCTCAGTTTTTCCTTGTACTACAAAAGGAGGAAGAGTGTTGGATGAGTTGGTTTCTGAAGTCCTTTCAACTAAATGGGGCTGTCAGGAACCCCAGCAGTAACCCCTACTACATATCAAGAGACCTAGACATGATAAATAATAGAATAGAAAAGAAAGAATATGAAATTATAAGAAATGGATAGAAAATGAATTTGGAATATTTGTGGAATTTTGGACTTTTTTGGTCATAGAAAATAATTTAAAATATGTTTATAATCTTAATCTTTTATTACTTTTATTGAGAATATTATATTAATAATATTGAAGTGGAGGATATTTCCTAAAGATCCATAAGATTGAGAAATCCCTCTTCCTCTTCTTTCTTAGAATCATCCTTTAATCATAGATTTATAACCAGAAGAGATTTTGAAGAGCAGCTAGTTTAAACTCCTTGTTTTACAGAAATAGAAACTAAGGCTCTGGTTTAGTGAGTTTTCCCAAGGTCGTATGAGTAGACATGAGATTTGAACTCACATCCACTACCATGGGGTCCCCGAGGAATCCAAGACTCAGTGATTTTCTCAAGTGCCAGAGTTGTCCACATAGCCTTTGAAAGCTGGGCATAAGAAATCCATGGGACGTCTCTGCTGCCCTGGCATGGGAGGCCAGAACTGGAATGACTTAGAATTTTTCTAAAATATTGGTAACAGGACATACATTTTCCCCCTAGAAAAAAAATCACTATGAAGGTCCTAGTCTTGATGCACATATAATTTTGCCTTATTGCTCCCATTTTCTTACCATTACAATGAATAATGCCTAGAATGTTAGAGCTTGAAGGGAGTTAATTAACAACTTGGGCAAAGTTCCTCATTTTATAGATAAGGAAACTAAGGAGGCTTAGAATGGTTATGAGAACTTGAACAAGATTACACAGCAAGTTAGTGGCAGAGATGGGAGGGAATCAAACCCAGGTCTTCCGATTCAATGTTCTTATACTCAATTTCTCTAGTGTATATAAATACCAAAGAATTGTGTGAAAAATAGAAAGTCATGTAAATTGATAACAACTTGTATAAATGAAATTAATGATTTTTTTCTATTTGGATGTGCAGAATCCTATTAGAAAACATATTCTGCACATGTACATACATAAGTACATAAATAAGAATATGAAACATCTAGTGGTGATGGAGTGCCATGAAATTAATACTTGCAATCCAGATTGCTGTAGTTTACACTTTTCTGTATGTTTCAAATCAGGTGTGTACCATTTGTACTAAGCACACCATAGAATGAGAATTATCCAAAGTCCATTGATTTTAATATGTGTTTTGGTTTGTAAACAAAATTATAGTAATTTCTTGCACATTTTTGGAAAATAATTGTATAAGAACTTATGTATCTGCTTATAGATACAATGTGTAAATAAAAATTTCATTCACAAAAAAAAAGAATATGAAACTTCTATCAGGTTTATTACCAGCATTTTTATTAGAAAATAATGTTGTTAGAAATTTTGTCTATCTTATTAGGAATTTATAATATGGAAATTGCCTCAACAGCTTACAAAAGCGATTCAAGAAAATTCTCCATGGAGAATTCCTGCTTCGATACAAGAAATTCGTAAAGCCATAGCAGATCAGTATACATCTCGTTCCCAGGAAGACTTTATGGATAAATCAAAAAGTAAGGTCTCTGGTTTCCCTTGTTTCCTACATGAGAAATCATGTGTTGAGTTTTCATCTTCTCTTCTTATAGGAAAATTGATTGCTCTACTTCTGAAATGTAGGGGAACAGATCAGTAATTAGCCCAAGTTTCCTTCTAGGACTAATAATTCTGACATGGAAGCAGAACTCCTTTGCAAACAGTATAGTGCCAGGGGTACCTCCTCCTTCACATACTAGACCTTTAGAAAAATTATTCCTGGAGAATTCTTTAAAAACATTTTTTAAGTTTTTATAAATTACATGTAATGACAAATATACACATAAGTTTTCTGAAGTTAAATGATATAAATTGTCTTCTTCCCTCTCTTCTCTTCTCTTCCCCTTCCTGGAGCTAACTTGGCAAGCAATTTGATCTGGGTCATACATATATTATCATGCAAAACAAATTTCCATATTGTTCATTTTTGTAAGTGAATAATCATATAAAACCAAAACCCCCAAACAGAACACCAAATAAACAAGTGAAAATCTGTATGCTTTCATCTGCATTTTGACTCTCAACAGTTATTTCTTTGGAGGTGGATAACATGATAGCATTCTTTGTCATGTCTCTCAAAATTGTCCTGGATCATTGTATTGCTGAGAGTAACTCTTTCACAGTTGATCTTTCCACAATATTGCTTTTTCTGTGTTCAATGTTCTCCTGGTTCTGCTTATTTCACTCTGCATCAGTTCACGTAGGTCCTTCCAGCTTTTTCTGAAATATCCTGTTCATCATTTTTTACAACATAATAGTATTCCCTCCCCATATTTGCCACAATTTGTTTAGCTATTCCCCAATTGATGGACATCCCTTCAATTTTCAATTGTTTGCCAACACAAAAAAAGAGAAGCTATAAATATTTGTGTGCAAGTAGGTAATTTCTCCCCCTTTTAAAAATCTCTTTGGGATACAGATCTAGTAGTTATATTACTGGATCAAAGGGTATGTATTGTTTTAGAGCCCTCCAGGCATACTTCCAAATTGCCTTCTAGAATGGTTGGCTCAGTTCATAACTTTGCCAATAATGCATTAATATCCTGATTTTTCTATAGCCAGTACTAGATTGTTTTGATGATCACTGCTTTATAGTACAGTATAAGATCATCCTTCACATTTTTTCATTAGTTCCCTAGATATTGACATTTTTTTCTTTCAGATGAATTTTGTTATAATTTTTTTCTAGTTCTATAAAATAATTTTTTGGTAATTTAATATGTATGGCACTGAATAAGTATATTAATTTGGGTAGGATTATTATTTTTATTAGCTTGGCCTCTCCATGAGCAATTAATGTTTTTCCAATTGCTTAGATCTAATTTTATTTGTATCAAAAGTGTTTTGTAATTGTGTTTATATAATTCTTGCATTTGTCTTGGCAAACAGATTCCCAAATATTCTATGTTGTTTAGAGTGATTTTAAATGGAGTTTCTCTTTCTAACTCTTGCTGATGAATTTTGTTAGAAATACATAGAAATACTGATGATTTGTGTGCATTTATTTTGTATCCTGCAACTTTGCTAAAGCTATTAATTATTTCAACTAGTTTTTTAGTTAATTTTCTAGGATTCTCTAAGTATACCATCATATCATCCACAAAGAGAGGTACTTTAGTTTCCTTATTTCTTTCTTTAATTTCTTCAACTTATTTTTCTTCTCTAATAGCTAAAACTAGCTTTTCAATATAATATTAAATAATAGCAGTGATAATGGACAATCCTTGCTTTTGTCAGACTTGGCTGACAGGGGTCCAACCCGAGATTAATGAAACAGATTGGGCAATTTGGCAAGGGTTTTACTGGAGGAAAGGAGTGGGCAGAGGGGAATGGGAGGAAAATGGCAGTGGAGTGGGGCAGGATGAGGAAGGGAGAGAAAGGGGGGATCCCATGGTCTGTAGAAGGCTAAGAGTCTCCACCTGGGTGCTGAAGGGTGGGACAACCTTTTTATAAGGTAATGGTCTGAGATGTGGAACCTTGGTCTCTGGTGGTGGGAAGTTCTCAGACCTGATGGTCAGTGATGTGGGGAGGTTATTTGTATAGGTCCGACAAAGAAAGAAGTCTTAGAGTCCTGCCAGGTGTTACTATTGTGACAGTTTCAGGCTCAGGCAGGTGTTGGGGAAAGGGGGGGAAGGATGGGGCTTTGGTCCCCGCAGGGATTGGGGGAAAGAGGGACTCTGGTCCCAGGATCTATCATTCCCATCTTCCAATTTATATAAAAAGAAAAAAAATGGGATTGGGAGATGCTGGGGTGGGGAGGGAGAGAAGGGGCCATGAGTCCAAGGGGAAAATGGGCGATAGTCTTGCTCATCAAATTGCTTCCTGCTGAAGAAGGGGCGATATGTCTTTGGGTCTCTCATGGTCCTGACTGCATCCCTTGGTCTGGATTGGTGTTAATGTTTTCTGGAAAGATCTCAATAGGAGAATATTATGGAGGGAGAGGAGGAACTGAAAGGTCCTGGAGGTCTAGGAGAAGTAAAGTAGGAGAGAGGTGTGAACCTTAAATTTCCCAGACCCTACTTCACAAGGTTGGGTTAAGACCATTCCCCATTTGGGCAGTGAAGGTACTTGATCAGGAATATGAGAACTCTACTTCACCATACTTAAGCATGCCTTAGGGGAAGATAAAGTTGTAAACTCTTTTCTGAACAATGAAAAGTACTTAAACCCATACTTATAATAAGGCAAAAAGTTCTTAAGCTGTGCCTATACAAAAGGGTGATAAGTACCTATGAACGTCAGGCAACTTGTGAATTTACAAGGAGCAAAGAGGTGAGAAACTTACTCAGAAGTTTTCTGGTGTAAACTTAATAAAAATTTTAAGACTTCTTAGGTGTGAACTAAGAATGGTCTGTCCTTTGGAAAATGTCTACTGTGATTGGCAGATGGGAGAAGTTAGGGGAGGAGACATAGGAGAAAATTCCCTTTAAATAGGAGCTCAGATTCATTCAGGGACATTCATATTCAGATTCAGGATTGAGCTGGTGAAGGCAGCTGAGATGAAGCTGGCCTGGTGTCACTAGAATCCTTGCTTGGACAGATCTTGTGGTGAGTGATTAAGGACTGACTGATCTTTCTTTCAGGGCTTAGGCCTGGGTTGGCCAGGGCTGCCCTGGGCCAGCCTATCCTTTTCTTATTATTTCCCTTTTCACTCAATCTCTCCTTTTCTTTAATTCCACATTTGTATTAATTAAAATATCTATAAAACCCAGTTGACTTGGGAATACTTTAATAATTGGGAATTTTTCCCTGGCGACCATCTTATATATTGATTTAAAAACAAGACACTGTAGTGAAATACATATTTTCTGTGGTCACAATTTACTCATCCTCTCTTTTATCTGCCACAATTTAAATCTTCCACTATTTTAATCACTACAATTTATGACAACCAACTATTTTAATTTTTACAGAGGGCAGTCAGAGGATGTAAGAATTCAAAAGAAAGGAACAGAGTGAATATCATTTAGGTTTCTTCACTTAATATAAAGTGATTAGAATTTGAGGTGGGGTACAGATACTTAGGTAAGTAGTAGAACATATTTGTTATGCACATT
The DNA here is from genome assembly GCF_027887165.1 of Monodelphis domestica. Taxonomy (NCBI): domain Eukaryota; kingdom Metazoa; phylum Chordata; class Mammalia; order Didelphimorphia; family Didelphidae; genus Monodelphis; species Monodelphis domestica. Next base: position 303,215,584 of record NC_077230.1, read on the forward strand.
CAAATTTCAGGGGCTTCAAATACCTATGACTGTATCCTGGGGTTTATTTTGTTTGTTTGTTTGTTTGTTTTTGCTTCATTAAAATTTTTCCATGAACAAATAAAGCAGAGAAAGAATTTTTAATATTGTTTGACTTCAGGTGAGAGTCAGTCATGCAGTGTAATAGCACTTCATAGCCAGGCTTAAGAAAAATCAATTAGTGTTCACTATAGTTAGAAGGGAATCCTGTCTAGTCTACACTAAAAACCATTACCTTCAAACTCTTTGAAACTGCCATCTGTCTTCATCTGAGTACCTTGTGGCATTTCTCTTGACTGGTGGAATACCAACATACTGACCATTACTTTTGATTCATCTTGGTATAAAGAACAATTGTTAGAAAGCATTGCTGCACAGCGAAAGGAATACATGCAAAAAAAAAAAAGGGGGTTAAGTTGAGGTGAACATAGAGTAGTTTACCTGTCAGATCTATGGGAAAGATTTTAAGACTAAACAAGAGACAGAGAATATTACAAAATGTAAAATGAATAATTTTGATTACATTAAATTAAAAAGGATTTGTACAAATAAAACCAATGCAAAGAAAGCCAAAAGAGAAGCAACAAATTGGAAAAAAATATAACAAAAATCTTTGACGAAGGTCCCATTATTTAAATTTATAAGGAACTAAATCAATTATACAAAAAAAATCAAGCCATTTCCCAATTAATAATTGGGCAAGGGATATGAATAGGTAATTTTCAGATAAGGAGGTCAAAAAGAACAATAAGCACATGAAAAAGACTTGTACAAAAATATGCCTACCCTTTGATCCAGCCATAACACTGCTGGGTTTGTATCCCAAAGAGATAATAAGGAAAAAGATTTATACAAGAATATTCATAGCTGAGCTCTTTGTGGTGGCAAAAAATTGGAAAATGAGGGGATGCCCTTCAATTAGGGAATGGCTGAACAAATTGTGGTATCTGTTGGTGATGGAATACTATTGTGCTCAAAGAAACAATGAACTGGAGGAATTCCATGTGAGCTGGAATGACCTCCAGGAATTGATGCAGAGTGAGAGGAGCAGAACCAGGAGAACATTGTACACAGAGACTGATACCCTGTGGTACAATTGAATGTAATGGGCTTCTCTATTAGTAGCAATGCAATGATCCAGGACAATTCTGAAGGACTTATGAGAAAGAACACTATCCATATTCAGAGGAAGATCTGTGGGAGTAGAAACACAAAAGAAAAACAACTGCTTGATCACATGGGTCAATGGAGATATGATGGGGGTTATAAACCTTAAATGATCATCCTAGTGCAAATATCAATAATATGGAAATAGGTCTTGACCAATGACACATGTGAAACCCAGTGGAATTATGTGTCATATATGGGAGGGGGTTGAGGGGAGTGGGGAAAAGGAACATGATTTTTGTAATCCTGCAAAAATACTCTAAATTAATCAATTAAATAAAATAAAAATAATAAAAATAAATCTGGAGGCTATACTATTTGGTGTATATATGTTAAGTACTGATATTACTTCATTGTTTATATTACCTTTTATCAAGATGAAATTACTTTCCTTATCTCTTTTAATCAAATCTATTTTTGCTTTAGCTTTGTCTGAGATCATGATTGCTATTACTTATTTTCTTTAATCTCAGTTGAAGCCCAATGGATTCTGTCCATCCCCTTACCTTTACTCTGTGTGTGTCTATCTGCCTCTGATGTGTTTTTTTTTTTAAAACCCTTTCCTTCCATCTTGGAATCAATACTGTGTATTGGCTCCAAGGCAGAAGAGTGGTAAGGGCTAGGCAATGGGAGTCAAGTGACTTGCCCAGGGTCACACAGTTGGGAAGTGTCTGAGGCCAGATTTGAACCTAGGGCCCCCTCTGATGTGTTTTTTGTAAACATGTTTTAAGATTCTAATTTTTAAGCCACTTTGCTTTCTTTTTTTGTTTTATTAGTGAATTCATCCTATTTACATTCGCTTTTATGATTACCATTTGTGTATTCCCCTCTATCTTGTTTTCTTTTTTAATCCTGCACTTTCTCCTTTCATTCTGTCCTTCCACATAAATATTTTCCTTTAATCACCTTCCTCATTCCTCCTCCCTTTTATTACCCTTTATACCATCACCCTTCTTATTCCCCTCCTACTCCATTCTAGGGTCTTTTAATCAACCCTCACCCCAATTCTCCCTTCCTTATACTACCTCCTTCCCTACTACCACCTTTCTTATTCCTCTTCTACTAATCTATAGGGTAGTGATGGCAAACCTTTTAGAATTCTTCAGGGACCCTGTGCCATGCCCCACCCATCCCCCAGACTGTGTGCTGTGCTCTGCCCCACCATGGAAAGCCATGCCCTGCCCCTGACTGCATGGCCCCATACCCTGACTGCATGCAGTGCCACACCCCTCTGCATACAGGGGTATAGCTGGACTGCCAACCCTGGGCTGGCCACATTCTGCCACCATGATATGGTGGAAGGAGACTAGAGTGTCTCACCACCTTTATTCAGGGGTGGGGGCCTGGCTGCTGACTGGCCAAGCCAGGGCCAAGCTCTGCTACAAAGCTTCAGTGCCCTACCTCCTACATTTGGGGGCAGGGCCTAGATCCCCAGAGAGAGGTCTCTGTGTGCCATCTTTGGCCCACATGCCATAGGTTCACCATCATGGCTATAGTGTAAGATAGGATTCTATGCCCCAATGAATCTGATTTTTTATTCCCTTTCTAAGTCAATTCCAATGAGAGTAAAGCTTTACCATTGCCTATCACCACCCTCATCCTCCCCTCCACAGAAATAATTTTTTTCCTGAGCTTCTTTATGTGATATAATTAATCCCATTTTACCTCTCCCCATTTCTCTCAGTGCAATCCTCTTTTTTTCACCTCTTGATTTTTTTTTTTTGGTATGGCATCCTAAACACCTTACTCCCATACCCTTTGTCTATGCATACATATTCTAATTACACAATACTCTTTGTCTATGCATACATCTTCTAACTATATATAATGATAAAAATTTTAAGAGTTACTAATATCTTTCCATGCAAGAATATAAATAATTAGACCTTATTGAGTCCCTTTAATGTTCTCTTCCTTATTTACCTTTTATGCTTCTTTTGAATCTTATATTTTGTTAAAATTAAATTTTAGTTTCTCTGCTAAAATATTATATTTTAGTGGTTTATTAAAGATTATTAGAATTAAGAATTAAAGAAAATACAAAATAAGAAAAGCATGTGCAAATCTTGCCTGCTCGGTAGAGAGCCGCGTGAGCCTAGAAGCAGAAGCAGAAGCAGAAGCAGGGAGAGAGGGCCAAAGTAGGTGGAGAGTCAGTTTAAATACCCATTTTGTTCTTGTCCCAAGTGAGGACCTCAGGTGAGATTTTAGGGAATTCTGGGAATACCAAGGACTTCTGGGAATTGAAGTCTGGGGTTCAAGTCTCCATTTTTACATTTTCCCATTTGATCATATAGGGAAAAGTTTCCCCAAAAGGATCATGAAAACATTATCAACTTAAAGATTACAACAATTTGAGGATAAGAGGAAAAAAAGAACAAAACCAATAATTGCTAGATGTATTGACAAAAAAAAAAAAACAGTTAGGGGGCAGTCCCCTTTGGCATGAAAGTATACATACAAATAAATGTTCAATCAACCACACCCAAAGTTCATTCTTGATCTTCTCGTGCAGCTTTTGGTCTGGAGGCATCTTCATGGTGTCTTCTCCAAACTGTTCAGTTTCTGGATTCGGAGAGGTAGCATGTTTCTTAACCTAAAATTCTTCTCTAAAGGAATGTAAACTTTGAAATTTAAAATAATAATATTTTTACATTTCCCTGTGAAGAGGGTGATTGAATAACACAGGATTACTTAGGGATGCATGGCTGAGTTATGAGGTATATGAAGTAATTGGCAAGAGAAATTAAAAAGACATCAGAAAAATCCAAATAAAAAAAGATAATTTCTGGATGAAAATATAGATGTGTAAAAATTCCAAGTAAAGGAAAAATAAATCTATAATAGGTCCTTCAATCAGGGCCCAATTAAAATGATCTAAGCAAGTAAGCATTTACCCAGTCAGTAGCCAGGACTACAGAAAGTTTGCCACACTATGAAAGACAGAAAAGGGACTAGATTATAGGAGCCAGGTCAGGAGTCAAGTTTGGGATACTCGTCTGTAAATATTTTCAGAGTGTGGATACAAGGAAGGCCTACTTCTTAACGTATGTTAAGCATCTCAACCTTGAGTCTTCACACTAGGTTCAAGTCCTTTGTATTGGTTTAGAAGTACATCAGTCCTTCCTGGATTGGTTTCTTTGGCCTTGTGCAATGGCTCTTTTGTGTATTTTGTCCTGGAATCAGACAGAATCATTAAGCAAAGTCCCATAATTTTTTTTAAACAATTAGTGGCATCATTTTTATAGTCTCAAGCTTTTGGGGCATGCATTAGCAAATTTTAAACTTATATTACTGCTAAATCAAAAAGTTAAAGAAAAACTTAATACTGGTGATATGTGCTTCAAATATAAAAAGGAAAGAAAAAATAAAAATTGAAATAGTATATTGCACATGCAAGAAATATATAATAATAAGAGTTTTAAAATTCTAAAATATAGCTTATAATCATTGATACACTGTGTCAGTTAAGAAAATATAGAATACAAGGCTTTCTCACCAAAAATGAGCTATATTTCCTCTTCATATCTGGCCATGATCCATGGTGAGTACAAGCAAATTTTACAAGGTAACAGTTTTTTTTTTAAATAAAGAACAGTAGTACAAATATGTAGGAATCAATATCCCCAAAATTCTCAATAGCCCAATTAATTACAATAACAAACAAGCACACTATCATTTTTACATAAGTTGCTGTATGGCATTTTTAAAAGTTTATGAACTGATGGATATTTGTTACAATTTTTACAGATATAACAAAGGTTTCAACCTTGGTAAACATATTTTTGAACAAAGTAAAACTTATTTTGGGTTTAGAACATCATCAAGAAATCTAGATATCATTCTGGTGAAAGTAAAGTGAGCTGAAGAGTTGTAAATGAGAGATGCTCCCTTTTGGGGAGCCATCCAGGGGGTACTATATGCCCTGGGATTAACTTCCCAGCTTCCGTTCACATTTTTATAAATGTGGGAGTTGGAGGTTATAATCATATTTCACTTCAGCTACTAAAATGGGTCTTACTTCCTGTTAGGGGCAGGCAAAATGACCAGAGATTGTTAAAAAATTCTAAAAATCATTTCTAAAGAACCCTTAAAATCAATTTGAGATATTTAGCTCATTAAATTTTTCAAAGGTTGTTGTAGCAATTTTCTGATGAAGTCCATCTATCCTCTATGTGACAATTTACAAAGTAAAAATTAGAAAAGCTGCTTTTATATGGGCCTTCTCAATAATGTTTGTTCAGTATGGTTATAGGGGAAAAGCAACAGAATATAACAGTAATTAAAACCTAGTACATTAAAATGATTCAGTATAACAGAATAGTATTGAATGCAGTAATATATGAACTTAAAATCACAAAGTTAAATCTTAAACAAAACAATCAGCAAAATGCAATAAAATACAGAGATTTTTATAAAGCATTGGAGTCTGAAATGCCTTAAAAATATAACCTCCAGGGGGCAGCTGGGTAGCTCAGTGTATTGAGAGCCAGCCCTAGAGATGGGAGGTCCTAGGTTCAAATCTGGCCTCAGACACTTCCTAGCTGTGTGACCCTGGGCAAGTCACTTGACCCCCATTGCCTAGCCCTTGTCACTCTTCTGCCTTAGAGCCAATACACAATATTGACTCCAAGATAGAAGGTAAGGGTTTTAATTAAAAATATATATATATATATATAACCTCCAGTCTCTTTAAAGTTCCATTTTTTAAAAATTATCTATTTAGAACACCTATTGTCAGAAGGCAGAAGATTGATAAGGGGTAGGCAATGGGGGTTAAATGACCTGCCCAGGGCCACACCGCCAGGAAGTGTCTGAAGCCAGATTTCAACCCAGGACCTCCCTTCTCTAGGCCTGGCTTTCAATCCATTGAGCCACTGAGTTGCGCCCTTCCCCTCTCCCCCACCAGTAAGGGTGGATTTTAGGAATCTCAATTTTGGCCAAAGAATTACAGGGAATTGAATTTTCTCCCAGGTGAGATAAATGAAAGTATCAGTACAGTGAAAAGATAACCTTTTAAAGCCATGCTTATAACCTGTTTGGAAAAGTCTCTTCCTTATTTCCCTCTTTCTCCTCTCCTGTTATCCCCTGCCCCCAGTCCACATGGAGGTGAATTGTAGCCTAAAGAAAAATCACTCTCGTTTTTTTTTTTACCAGCTGGTTTTTGATCCTGAAGAAATTGGGTCTGCTACCAGCAGCCTGGGTCCTGGGGCTGGGCCTGGGGTGATGAGCCATCTGCTCAGAGGCCAGGGTTGCTGGGGCCGGGCGGGTTGGGACCAGGTAAGTGAGAGCACAGGCCTGGATTGCTGGAGCTGAGAAGCAGGCAACAGGAGCTGAGCCAAGCCGAGCCGGGCCAGGCTGGGCCAGGTGGGAAGGGAGGGCAGGACTGGGACCAGGAGAGAACAAAAACCAGGAGCCAGAGCCAGGAGCCAGTAAGCAGGCAGGAGAGTGAGCTGATCAGCAACAGCTTTGCAAGGGTAAAAAACCTTGGTCAGAGAAATGTGGCTTAAAAAAATCTAGGCAGTAGCTATTAAAAGCTGAACTTAGTAACAGTAGAGAAAAGAATCAGAAGATTTAGGGTATTTCATCACAACTGACGTGGTTCGCCAAACTGTTAAAATTAAAATTTAGTTTCTCTGCTAAAAGTATTATATTTTAAAGGTTTATTAAAGATTATTAGAATTAAGAATTAAAGATAATACAAAATAAGAAAAGCATGTGCAACCTACATCTTTCCTGCTCGGTAGAGAGCTGCGTGAGCCTAGAAGCGGAAGCAGGGAGAGAGGGCCAAAGCAGGCAGAGAGTCAGTTTAAATACCCATTTTGTTCTTGCCCCAGGGTGAGGACCTCAGGTGAGATTTTAGGGAATTCTGGGAACTACTAAGGACTTCTGGGAATTGAAGTCTGGGGTTCAAATCTTCATTTTTACAAGTTACACATCAAGTTTTCTGTTATGGTCTAGTCTTTTCATCAGGAATACTTGGAAACATATTTTATTAAATGACCATATTTTCCCCCGAAGGAATAAAGTCAATTTTGATGGACAGTTGATATTGATTGTAAACCACAGTTTCTTTGCCTTTTGGAATATCATATTCTTATCCTTCTGATCCTTTAATGTAGAAGCTGCCAGATCCTGTGTAATTCTGACTTGGGACTCCATGATATCTGCATTGTTTTTTTCTGGTTGTTTGAAGTTTTTTTTTTCTTTGGCCTGGGAGCTCTTTAATTTGACTACAATACTTCTGGGAGTTATCTTTTAGGGAATTAATTAGAGGAGATGATCTATGGATTCTTACCCTCTTTTTCAAAAAAATCAAGGAGTCATTTTCTTTGATAATTTCTTACAATATGCTATCTAGGATTTTTTTGTTTTATCATGACTTTGAGGTACTCCAATAATTCTTAGATTGTCTCTCCTGGATCTGTTTTCCACGTTAGTTGTTTTTTCAATGAGATAGTTCATATTTAATTTTGTTTTATTGTTTCTTGATTTCTCTGGAACAATTTTCTTCCATGACCTTTTAAACCTCCCTTTCTATTTGGTCCATTTTACTTTTCATGAAGCTTTTTCTTTATTGGATTTTTGTGCCTCTTTTTCCATGTTGACCAATTCTGCTTTTAAGCTGTTAATTACTTTCATTTATTTTCTCCATTTTTCTTCCACCTCTCTTAGTTGGCTTTTGAATTCCTTTTTGAGCTCTTACCGCATCTGAGACCAATTCCTATTTTTATTTTAAGGCTGCTTTGATCTCACTGTTTCCTACTGAGGCTATGATTTGTTCTTTGTCTCCATATAATTTTCTTGAAAACTACCTCCTGCTACTGATTTCAATCACCTCTAAGGACTGCTGATGGCTTGATTGGTTCAGAGCACTGTGAGTGCTACTTTGCCCTCGAGTCTAGGGGCTTCACCACAGGTTTGAATAGGCTTTAGTGGTCATGGACTTGGGGGCCACACTTTACAGACTCATGAGACTTCAAGGGGTGTGTATGGGATGCTCTGCTATTGACTTAGGCAGGGTTACATGTCTTGAATTTGGCTTGTGCCCAGGTTTAAAACCTGGTGCATTAGGTGGGTGGGAGGTGGATGGCTTGCACACTCCTCTGTGAGCAGTATTATTCCTGCTTCACTTAACCCCATGAAACATTTTCATTGAATAAGCAAGAGAAAATAAGTAATTTTTGTCTAAAACTCTATCTGAATTAGGGTTAGGAACCCACTTTTAAATTCTAGTTAATTTCTAATTGTCAATAAGCTTTTCTCTTAGATCTATTTTTGTGAGATTGAGACTGAATTCTCAAAGTCAAATAACAAGCATTTATTAAGCACCTCCTATATGCTAGACATCTTGCTAAATTTTAGGGATAAAAAGAAATGCAAAGACAACAAATGGATATGTGGATCTAAAGGATTACAGCATAATTTTGGGGTCTCCCATGCAAATGAAAGGCTGAGGAGAAATCTAGAACAAAAAGGAGTAGGGAGAAGTTAGCTATTAAGCCACCACTCTCTACCTTAAATTCTTTGTTCTAAAATAATGACAATAAACTTTCTGGGCTTCAAAGGGACTACAAAAATTTTCCCCATTGAGGGAAAAAAATTGTGAGCAATAGTACACATTAGCTGCATAGCTTGCTAGGCCAAGCACTACAAACTAGAATCATATAAAGAGGGCAAAGTACTAACACTTAATAATAGAAGTTCATGCTTTTGGCCTGATTAGTACCATACTTTTAACAAGTCCTACCAATCAGCTTTAGACTCCTTGTTTCAAATGAAAGAGCAGATTGCTTTTTGGTTGCATAGTATTTGTAAATCAGATACATTAGCTTCATTTCTAAAAATGGAAAAGAGGGTTGTTGGCTCAGGAAATTGTGACTCGGACCTTGAGATGGGAGGTCCTGGGTTCAGATCTGATCTCAGACATTTCCTATATGATCCTAAATAAGTCACTTAACTCCAATTGCCTAGGCCTTACTGCTCTTATGTCAGAACTAATACAAAGACAGTATCTGATAAGGGTTTAGAAAAAAGAAGGCACATCTAAATAGGGGAGTCATATGTCAGTGCAGGTAATGAAATAGCAAAAGGCAGTGTAAAATGGGCTTAAAATGTAATTTCATTAATTCAATTAAATATAATTGGTTGCTTTCTATTTTTTTTCTAGTAATACACCTGAAACACACTATACATGTGCCACTTGACTGGAAAAAATTGCTTCCTCGACGTCTAGAAACTGAGTTTAGACGTAATTTCCAAGTCCCTATGAAGATACCTGAATTACAAAACATGAATTTCAGATATGGATGTAATGCATCGCTACCAGTTCCTGCTTATGGACCTGGTAAGGATGGATGTGTGGTATTTAAATTAGTGTTGTAGATTTTTTCTTCTCAGGTCTGGAAGTACTTTCTCATCAAAAATCACTAACAAGCATAGAAATTAAATCTGTATTTGGATAGTCATGGAAGTGAGGAGAGTAGGTAGGAGTAGGAATCAAATGTCTCAACTCAGTTGTATATTACACATCTCAATCACATACCAATTTTTGTGATAACCCTATCAAGTATTTAAAATTCACTTTTTAGTCCTTACAAGAAGAGGGCCATCTAGGTGGCCCAATGTATGCAGTTCTGGGCTGGGAGTCAGAAGATCTGAGTTCAAATCCAGCCTCAAATACTTACTAAGCTATGTTACCCTGGGCAAGTCACTTAACCCTGTTTTCCTCAGTTTCTTCATCTGTAAAAGGAACTGGAGAAAGAAATGGCAAACTACTCCAGTACCTTTGCCAAGAAAATTCCAGATGGGGTCACGAAGAGAGACAAACATTACTGAAATAACTGAACAACAAAAACTGGAAGAAACAGGAAGCACATGGAAGCCAGAGGAATGCAGTATTAAGTATTCTTTCTTCAAGTCAATAGGACCACTATGCAATAAAATAAAAAGGCGGATTTCACTGCTTGAACATTACTGAGACACTATGAACAACCTTGATCTTTGTGGGATTAGGTTTAATTCTAAATGTAATGGATTTTTTCCTGCTTTATTTCTATAAATCTCATGTCTTCGAATACTACCATAGGATAGGCTGTGGGTTGGAGAAGATAAAAGGGTTTCTTTAATAGGAAAAAAAAACCCAGTCTTTATTCCAACTCCTCTCTTCCTTTGACAGCTTGATCTGAAGCAAACTTTCAGACTGATGACATTTACGCTCCTGATTTCTATTGTTCCTCAGATGTGTTCTTTCTTTTTATTTTTAGGGGATAAATTCAGATAGCTTTCAGTTATTGGACATATTAGATAATATGTAGTAGAATCCAGGATTCTGAATAATAAGATTCTGGAAATGTCTGGAAAATTTAAAGGACTTTTATTCACATTGAATACCAGTGAAACAATTGTTTATCTGGGGAGAGAGAGAGAGAGAGAGAGAGAGAGAGAGAGAGAGAGAGAGAGAGAGAGAGAGAGAGAGAGAGAGAGAGAGAGAGAGAGAGAGAGAGAGAGAAAATAGAAAATGAAAAAATGAAAAAAGAAAACCATGCACACTAAAGTTGTTTGGTTTTTATTTGACTTCACATTTCTCTGTATTGACTTTAGAAAGAACTTTAGCAAATCAGATACTACTCCTACCTATCCCTATCCAAATCTCCTCTGCCTCTTGTGGCTAAACTCTTTGAGAAGACTTTCTACAATACTTCCTTTCCTTTTCTCAACTCTCTACAACCTGGCTTCTGACCTCATCATTGCAAGGAAAATGCTTTTTCCAAAGCTACCAGCGATTCCTTAACTGCCAGATCAAGTGGCTTTTTTTCAGTTCTCATCCTTCTTAACCTCTCTTTAGCAAACTTTGACACTGTCAATCACCTCTTCTCCATGATAATCTCTTCTCTCCAGGTTTTCAGAATAATACTCTATCCTATTTATTTCTCCTACCTATCTGACAACTCTTATTCATCATCCATTGCTCTAGATCTTTATCCAGGTTACAGCCTCTAAAGGTGGGTGTTCCACAGGATCCTGTCCTGGGTCTTCTTCTTTCCTTCTTGACTATTCACTCTTTAGCTCCCATGGATCATTTATCATTTCTATGCTGATGATCATTAAATCTATTTATCTAGTTCTTACCTCTATACTAACTTCCAGTGTCATCTTTCCAACTGCCTATTAGAAACCTCAAACCAGATATATTGTAGATAGCCTACACTAAAGTCCAAAACAAAATGCATTATTTTCCTCCTTGACTCTTTCTCCTTCAAGACTTCCTTTTTACTGTTGAGAAAACCACTGTCCTCTCAGACCCCTTGGGGGGATTACAACCTAGTGGTTGTCTGGGATTCTCTACTACTCTCTCTCAAGTCTCATATTAAGTATGTTGCCAGAATCTACAGATTTCACATTTGCAATATCTCTCAAATATACTTCCTTTTCTCTTCTGATACTATTGCCAACCTGGATCAGGTCCTCATCTTCTCACACCTAATTGTTACAATGGGCTTCTAGTTGGTCTCCCTGATGCAAGTGGTCTGGCCCCACTCTGGTCCATCCTCCATACAGCTGCAAACATCAGTTTCCCAAAGTATAGGTTTAACTAGGACATAGTCATAACTCCAGGTTCTCTATTATCCCTAGGATCAAATAACAAAATCCTCTGGCATTTAAAGCCCTCCAAACCCTACTCCATTTCTATCTTTCCAATAATTTTATACCTCTTACATTCTACCAAGTACTACTGATTGAGTGACATTATCCTCTTGGATATTCCTTGAACCATCTCCTGATTGGGCATCTTCACTGGCTGTGTACCATACCTGGAGAACTCTCCCCATCACCTCTCTCCTCTATCTTCTCTGGCTTCCTTTATTTTCAAGACAGTACAGTACAACTGTCTACAAGAAACCTTTCCCAAACCCTTCTTAATTCTAGTGGCTTCTCTCTGTTGATTATTTCCTATTTATCCTGTATTTAGCTTATTTGTACTTAATTGTTTGCATGTTGTAATTTCCCCATTGAATTGTGAGCTCTTTGAGGGCAGTGCCTGTCTTTTGACTTTCTTTTTATCTCCAGCATTTGGCATAGGGCCTCCAAAACAGTAAGCATTTAATACTTCCTTGTTGACTTTGACCTACTTTTGTACTTCAGCTTAGTCTGAATGTTTTTTATCACTCTTTACATTTTAAACAGGATAATGCCATCCTTTAAAAATTCATCTATTAATAACTGGACTTGTTTCTAGCTTTTATAAATTTATTTTTAAAAAATCAAATTAGTTGATGAATTCTCTTATGTATTCACATCATTCTCTTTAGACAAACAAACCCCATTTCCCCTCCAAATTGGAATTGTTCACTTTTGTGCCTTAAGTATTTCATTTCTAAACATTTTACCTTCCTCCTGGATGATTTCCCCTGAAGAACTATAGTTCATAAAATCTCACCCCTCCTTTCTCTGAACTCTTAAAATTGTTTTTAATAACCCTTACCTTCCATCTTAGAATCAATACTAGGTTTTGGTTCTAAGGAAGAAGAACAACAAAGGCTAGGGAATGGAGGTTAAATGACTTTTCCAGGGTCACACAGCTATGAAGTGTCTGAGGCCAGATTTAAATCTGGGACCTCCTGTCTCTAGGCCCTGACTCTCAGTTGATTGATTCATCTAGCTGTTTCTCTCTGAACTCTTTAAAATGAGCTTTCTTATAATAGAGAGTAGATGTCAGAGATTCCTGCACTTGCCTTTATGACACTCTAGAACAGAGTAGTGACTTTCTCCATGGATTCCTATCATTTCCATTTTGTCACCACTTTCTGTTAGTGAGAATCAAATCCAGAAATAGAATCCTCACCCCCTCTTTTTTGCTTCCTCTGCTTTTTGAAGGATGAATTTGTCTCTAAAGTAAATAAGGAAATTATTTACTGCTATAGTTGATAAAATCAGATATCTGGATCAGGTACGAATTTTTGTTTGGATTTTGTTTATTTGGATATTTGTCTCCCAAACCCCTAACGTTTTCATTCTGTCTAGATATGGTCTATTTGAAGAATCAAAGTTCTTGCCAAAATCAAGCTACTTATAAAGAATTTTCATATACCTTATATCATTTGGCCTTTAATAGCAACAGGATAAATATTTTAAGCCTCATTTTGCAGATGAAGAAACCAAGGTACAGAAAAATAAAATGCTCAAGGTTATAAACATTCTAAAATGGTTGAAACCAAATTCAAGTCTTCTTACTCTAAGTTAAGTTGCTTCTGAGATTCTATGGTTGTCTTTGTCTGCCAACTATCAGGCTTCAGAACTCAATTTGATTCAGCAAGCATTTAAGTGCCTTCTTATTTCCTATTTATATTATTTATCTTATTGTGCCAGATACTATGTTAGGTACAAAGGATACAAAGACAAAAATGAAGCAGTCTCTTCTTTTCTTTTTTAACTAAAATTTTTTGGTGACAATTTTAAAGTTTTTCAAATTACATGTAAAAACAAGCAGTCTCTATTTTTAAGAAACTTACAATCTCCTGTACTCGTTTGTTCCAGATTGCAGTCAGGAAATGCAAACCTGCATTTTACTTACAATGTCTCCTGTCCCTTTCTTCTCTGACAATAAACATGAGAATCCTGTTGGCTCTATATCATTGAGGATACAGATGAAGTCCATCATAGGGGACCCATACCTTCCAGTGATGTTAAATGACGGTGAATATTCTTCCCTTCCCCAAAAGCTTTTCTCCCATTGACTTTTTTCTCCTTTGTTTTCACAGTTCCTTCTCTATTACTTAGTCACATTTGGAATCAAGAACATTCAAAGAAACAAAGTACATATGAAAGACATTATGGAAAGGAATACTTAGATTTTGTAACAATTCTGAATTCTCTCAGTGAATCTGAAATCAAGGAATACCTTGAGCAAGTTCCAGAGAGTGGTAAGTTGATAGACATACTAAGATGCAATTTTGTTCCCTTGTTAGAATACAATGAATGGGTCTTTGCCAAATTAGGAACTGTCTCACTTTTATGGTCATTCCCCCCCAAAAGAAAAAAAAATTCTTCAAGAATCCTACCATGTTCTGCTCAATTCCCTGAACTGATATTTGCCTTGAAAGAGGCCCTTTTCATAATATTTCCACATAGGAAGAATTGCATGGCCATTTTTCTTCTTTCTGGTGTCCTGGCTATTAGTAGTGCCCTTAAGATGGCTCTGTCAATCAATCAGGTATTTATTATATGCCTAGCACTATGTTAGGCATTGGGCATTAAAAAAAAGTATTGTCTTCAGTTTCCTTTTATCTTAGTTTAGTTTAATCTGCCTCAGTTTTTCCTAAGAGCAGGAAATTCTACTGTCCCCCACCTGACTCACTTTGTTGAGTGATTTTTTTCCTCCTAGATTTTGTCTTTGAAAGATAGGTGAAAATCTTCATATAATGTGATATTAAAAATAAATTTCTAGGGACTCTCCTATAGTAAAGAACCCTTCTACCCAAGAGACTAGGATTGGGGCTTCTTTTGTAGAATCACAAAGTCTGCCTAAAAGAAAAAGCATGATAGGAAAGCTTAGGACCTAAATTGAGCTCCTGATACAATATTGACTGTGTGATCTTGGACATGTCACCTAAACTAGATGTCCTATAGGCAAAACTCTTCATTTGCAGGTCTGCCTTGTTAGAGAAGCTCCTTATCTGAACACTTTATATTGATTGAATCACCTTCCTGGTTAAAAATAAAAACAAAAATAATACCAATCAAAAATTAAGTGTATGAAATTTAGTTACAAAAAAGACCTTCAAAAAGCAATATTCCCCAAACTTCACTTCTAACTTAATAGCTTTAGGAAATGAAGAGCGTAGTTGTGGGTATGTGAAGGAGGGGTTTATTAGCTCTCTAGCCACTTGCCTTTCAGAAATCTATATCCATGTCTGCCCTCTTGTCCATCAGTCCTAGACCTGTTCTCCTATCGGCTGTCTCCTACCCAGTCAGCTAGGTGTAACCCAAAGATAGAGCTCTGTGCCTGGAGTCAAGACGGGAGTTCAAATTCGGCCTCAGACATTTATTGTCTATGTGATCCTTGCTAAATCAATGAACCATTAATGAACTCCACGGCCAAATGAGATG
Organism: Monodelphis domestica; assembly: GCF_027887165.1. Classification (NCBI taxonomy): domain Eukaryota; kingdom Metazoa; phylum Chordata; class Mammalia; order Didelphimorphia; family Didelphidae; genus Monodelphis; species Monodelphis domestica. Next base: position 303,230,875 of record NC_077230.1, read on the forward strand.
GGGAAGAAAATGGCAAAACCATTGCAAGTATCTTTGCCAAGAAAACCCCAAATGGGTTCATACAGAGTTAGATATGAATGAAATGATTAAACAACACATGCATTCCTAAAGTCTTATTATATTCCTTAAAACCATTCAAATAAAATAAAACAGTTCTTATTCCCTAGCTTTCTCCTCTTACTCACATACCTCTAGCTCTCTTCTCTGGAGCTACATCTGAGGAATTCTTTTCATTGGGGCAAAAGTGGGAGTTGTGTTCTTCCTGAAAATTGAGATGCAGCTGAAAGTGGAAGGAACAGAAGGCAAGAGAGGGAGGAAAGGGAGTAAAATAGGGAGGGGAAGGAGATGGAAAGTGCATAGCTGAATGGAATTAAAAACAAGGTATTCAGACCAATGGAGGGAAAAGCTCATTCCTTTCTTTCACTCTTATTTTAGAGCTAGAATGTCATTTGGAGAGTGGAGGTCAAGAAAGAAATCCAGAGGCATCTGCAAGAGAGTCAGAGTAGCTTCTGTGGCTAAAAGTGTAATAGATCATTTTTTTTAGTGTTTTAATTTAATCCAAGGGAAGGCTGTAGACTTAAGAGGTCATTCAAGGATGGGAACACAGAAGGAAAGGCAAAGGACATCAAGGAAAGGCTACCAGAGTGGTCATCAAGACAGGAAATAAGTTCAGCTCTACTATCTGTGGATGTGGGTTATCAGTTTCAGCTCCTAATCCTTGAAGTAGGGAACTGGGAGCCAATCTATTATCCTGGAAATAGGTGCCAACACTTCTAAGACTGGGGTCTGTAAACTGATCTCCCGAAATTGTCTCCTCCCCAAGATACACATATGGGGCCACAAGCTGACTTCTCATACCAGGGCTACAGTTTGTACACTATTTGTATACTAAGCAGAGGACAGCTTCCTTTTGGAAACAATCCCTGGAAAAAATTTAAAAAGGGTCCAGGGACTTTTTAGGGAGGGTGTAGAGATTCATTCAGACACATCTTGGTTTCTATCCTCTGATGACTCAGGCAGTGAGGTGCCATTTAGCAGACAGAAATTTCCAGGCATAAAAGATTTCCAGGAGAGGGAAGAAGTGGGGTATTTGGAGCAGGGGAAACGTGTAAGAAAGCCCTAAAGAGTTTTTGTAGGTGGCATTTGAATAAAATCAGTCGGGTTTTCCAATCTAGTTATATTCATTGAAATAATGATTTTTATAATGAAATAATGATTTTTGTTTTTTCTTTACTTGTCTTTTCTTCTCTCTTTTCTAACCCTTATTTTCGGTCTAATGCTAAATATCAGTTCCAAGGCTGAAGAGCAATAAGGGGATAGATAATAGGGGTTAAGTGACTTGCCCAGGATCACACAGCTAGGAAGTATCTGAGGCCAGATTTGAACCTAGGTTTTCCCATATCCAAGCCTGGCTCTCAATCCAATGAGCTACCTAGCTGCTCCTCTTTTGTTTTGTAAGGAGATAAAATAAATTCATTTGGCTAGCCAGTTTGGGCTGAAAAATGATTCTACTTCCTGCAGATTATTAGTGACAATAGCCTAAGATATTTGCCACCATGATCCATATGACCTAAGCTGATCTTCTAAATATTTAGTTTACCCCTCCGGTCAGTAAATAATTATGTCCTCATATATATCGTGATCATATCTTTTAAGTCATTTTGGTCTCTACCTATATATGGTTATTATATGTGTTATTCAACTTTGTAAAACAATAGTATATATGACTTGCTTCTATTTTAGGATTTTCTTTTAGCATTCTAAACAATTAAGCAAAACTTTTCCCCTGCTTATTTCCAGAAAGAAAAATTCTTCAGAATTTCCTAGATAAAAATTACAAAAAAGGGAACAAGCATAGATGAATGCTTTGCCTATATCTGTGGACATCAGCTGATGCTTATGGAACCAGATTCTTCTGCCAGTATTGAAAAATAATATGTTGTTTATTTGACTGTGTTGTCTTAATGTTCTTGAGTCATTCATAAATTCCTCATGTGTCACTCGTCTCTTCAAAAACCTTCAGGGGGTTCCTTTTGCCTGCTGCATAAAAAAAAGGTTTTCCACAGACTCCCCTGCTTAGAATATGCTCCCTCCTTACCCCTGCCTCTCACAATCCTTCCCTTCCATCAAGGTTCATCTTAGGCATCACCTTCTGCAGGAAATCTTTCTTGAATTCCCCCTACCTGAAAGTCTTCTCTCTTTCAAACTCAGATTGTCTTCAAGCATGTTTTCTAGCTCTTTCCTTTGTCCCTGCCTCAATCAATTTATATTATACTTAATTTTGCTCAGATCATATTTTCCCACACAAATGAAATGCAAAGTCTTTGAGGACAGGAACTGTGACACTTAAAAAAAAAGTCTGTATCCCTGACAACCCAACATAGTACTTTGCACAAAGGAGGGGCTTAATAAATGCTTGTCTAATGCAAAAATCAATTTAATAATCCATAAAAATTTTTAAAGATCACCTTAAAAGTTAAAAATGTCTTAATTTGGTTTTTTCCTTTAGCAAAATTATAGGCTACCTCATTCTACTGGTGTTTCTAAAGGAAGACAATGATTCTTATTTCATACAAACTTTTATGTAACAGAAGAAAGTGATTATTTCTCCCATATATATTCTTACCCAAGTAACCTGAAAAGTGCCACAGAAAATGGTGACCACGTCTACAAAGCCTCATTAAGAAGCATATTATTTTGCAAAGCTTTCTCTAATACTTTTAGTTTCTAAATTTCTAAAAAAGTTTATAAATACCAGAGAAGAGCATCAATAGGCATGGCAGGAGATGCTTTGCCTCAGAAAGGAAAGTCTATGTAAAGTACTAGAAAGCTTGCAGGTTGAAAACATGAGATACATTTGAAAATTGTGCATCTCCTGCCATGTCCCTCTCCAACTCCACCATGAAGATAGTATGCACAATTATACTCCTTTGGTGGTAGAACAGTACAAAAGGCCATAGTTGCAAGCAAATAATAATCATACTATTAATAGTGATTACCATAGAGTTTTTCTGCCTTTAATGGCTCTGAAGTTATAGATGATATCATCAAAATATCAAAGGATCACAGTTTGAGAGTAGAAGGACATCTCATGGTCATCTAGTTCAGCCATTACCCCTAAACAAACATCTACTATAGCATTCTTAGCAAGTGATCATCCGACCCTCTGAAGACTTCCAAATAGGTCCAACAATCCATTACCTTCTCAGGCAGCTCATAGCATCTTTATGTAGCTCTAATTATTGAGAAAGGGGCAGGTAGGTGGCAGAGTGGATGGAATGCTGAGTCTGGAGTCAGGAAGACTCAAGTCCAAATTTGGCCTCAAATACTTACGAGCTTTGTGTGTCCCTGAACAAGTCACTTAACCTTACTTTCTCAGCTTCCTCATCTATAAAATGAGCTGGAGAAGGAAATGGCTAGTATCTTTGCCAAGAAAACCCCACAAAGAGTGGATATGAGTGAAACATCTTATTGGAAAGTTTTTCTTGACATCAAACCAAATAAGACACACTTAATAATTTTTTACATGACAACTCTTCCAGTCCTTGAAGATGATTATCATGACTCTCTTAGCCTCTCTTTGCCCCTACTCTTTTCTTCTCCAGATTAAATATTCCCAGTTTTTTCAGAAGGATTCTTAAAATTGAAGGCCTTTTTTTTTCTTCTCTGAACACTGCTAGAAGACAAATTTCACAATGTTTATGCCCCACTACAATACATCCAGCATCTATAATGTCAATGAAGGCACTCAATATTGCTGCAGATCCAAGTCCTTCAGGGACTTGGTAAATGGGCTTTGAGAATTTCTGTATGTAGAAAGTTCAAGCACCCTGTTACCAACTTGTCAATGAATTTATCTAGACTAGTCATCAGAGACTTGGAGGCTTTCCAGTTCAGTATAGTAGGATAAATGTGGATTTAGATTCAGTAGAGGCTTGGACTCCCATGCTAATTGGTTGTGTGGTCAAGGGCAAGTCCTAACTGCTCTTGGAATCGCTTTCCTCATCTACAAAGTAGGGCTAATATTGCACAACTAACCTCAAGGAGTTGTTAGGAAAGTTCTTGGTCTTCCTCAAAGTGCTCTAAAAATGTCAATTATTTCCTAACGACAATGGATGTCCTCCTGGCAGAATTTGCAAAGACAACCCAAGCCATCTCCCCACCAGAATGAACAAACCAGTAGGACTATCATGGAAAATGTTATGCCATAGTCAATCTTAAGTTTAAAATTATTTTTAGTTTGCTAAAGTTGCTTTCATGTGATGAGGCTTAATATATATATATATACATATATATATATATAAAGAAATATGTGCAAATAAAGTCAGTCAGATAAGCACTAAGTAACTACTGGGTGCCAGGCATTGTTCTAAGCAGTTATACAAAAGGAGACAAAAGACAGACCTTGTCCTCAAAGAGCTTATAATCTAAAGGGGGGAGATAAGTAAATTAGTAAAAGTAAATAGAAAATAATAGAGGGAAGGCACTAGAATTAAGAGAGGTCAGGAAAGACTTCCTATGGAATGTGGGAAGTTAATTGGAACTTGAAGGAAGCCAGGAGGCAGATACCTGAGCAATGTGCTGATCCAGTGGTACTTGCTGCCTCATCCTCACCTGTGGGACATTTATGATTGGTGAGTTGACTTGAATGAAAATCCAGCAAAGGAAATTGAGAAGGAGCAGTCAGGAAGGAGAACCAGGAGATAATGTTGTCCAAAAGCGTAGAGAGAAGATAGTAGCAAGGAGAAGAGGGTGATCAGCAATGTTAAAGGCTGCAGAGAGGTCAAGAAGAATGAGAATTAAGAAAAGGCCACTGGATTTGTCAATTAGAAGATCATTGGTAATTTTGGAGAAAACAGTTGCGATGCAATTGATGAGACTGGAAATGACATCAGAGGGTTAAGAAAATGAGAGAAAGTAAAGGCATCTATTGCCTTCTCAAGGACATATAAGACTAATAAATAGGAATAGGAGGAACAGTTTTTGGGGTGCTGGGGAGATATGGGGATGTTTGTAGGCAATAGGGGTGCAGATAAATGACAGAGTGGGGATGACAGGCAGTAATCTGTTAAAGGAGACAGGATGGGATGGAATTGCTTATGTAGGTAGAGGGGTTTACTGTGGTAAGGAGGGGGGCTACCTCTTTAGGTGGAAGAGTGAAGGGGAGAGTAGTAGAAGGCATCTGAGTGATACTAAATGAGAAGGGGATCAGAGAGAACTCACAGTAAATGGCCTCAAATTTTCCATCAACTATGAGGCAAAATTCTCAGATGGAGGAGTGTGGGAAGGGGTGCCATGGGAGGTCTGAGGAGGGATAAAAAGGCTCAGAAGAGCCACCAAGAAGGGCAAGATGGTGAGTTGATAAGGGAGGGGTAGGAAGATTGCTGAAGTTTCTTGCAATACTTCACTTCCTGAATTTATGTCAGCATTGAGAAGAAAACCAGAAATTCCTTTTATCTGTTTATGAAAATAAATTTTGCACCCCTGAAATCAAACTTTTTTTTTTACTTCATATTTTGTATTGCTTCTCTGAGGGAAATGTGAGAATTTCTAATTCTTCTACAATTGTCTTATTACAAATGACACTCTCAATGCAATCTTGGACCTAACATTTTTAAGGTTGGGAAGACTGTGTCATCCTAAGACTGCAATACTTTGCTAACTTCATTGGTATGGTTCAGAATTTGATTTTAGCTTACAAGTGTGCACAAAAATGGAAAATCGGTTTGACAGAGAAAACTTTAGGCCATGGAAATCCTTTTTGGATTTGCCATTATACTGTCAACTATATCATCTAACACTTAGTACTTTTCCTCTTGGTGAGCCTAAGGATCTCTGAGTTTTTGTACAGAAAAACCAACATATTCTAAGAGCTGTCTCTGTGTGTTGACATTTCCCAGAAGCTGGTAAAACTTGAAAAAATGTACAAAGATTTTATTCTGTTCCCGAAACTGCAAGAGCTACATTTTTTAGGGAGGCTCAGCTGATGCCTCTGAGATTAAGACTACTAGGGTACATGGTACATATTGGGCAAATATATCTTGAAGCATGTTTTCTTGATTTGCTTGAAATGCTTTCTGCATTGTCACATTCTTAGCCTTTTGCTTTTTAATGTAATCTTCATCCAGTCATAATTTGGGATCCCCAACTCTTCAAGTTTTTTTCACAAGCATGAATATATTCCATATTATTCTGTTTCTTTCTATCAGGAATGCTTTCGTACCATAATAGGGATAGCCAGAATTTATGTAGTATGTACTATGTGCCAGGCACTATGCTAAGTGCTTTACAAATATCTCATTTGATCCTCTCAGTAACTCTGGGAAATAACTGCTATTATTGCCATTTTATAGTTGAGAAAACAAGGGCAATATACATTAAGTGACACAGCTAGTAAGTGTCTGATTTGAACTTGGGTTTTCCTCATTCCAGGTCCAGGGCTCTATCCATTGTACCATCCAGCTACCGCCTCATACTCTCTCATTTGCCTCACTTGTGTTGCCGGGTAATATCAGGGGGTATAGCTCTTAACTAATATTTTTATTTCTTGGTTTTATAAATTATTTCATGATAAACTTTGATTGCTGGAAAGCCATTCAGCTAATTTAGATCATTCTAATTTATAGAACAATGGAAATTCTTTTAAATAATCTGTTTCAATATTGTGTTATGGTTGTTTACTAGATCCAAGATGATCAAAAAGATCCCACTATGAAGGCATCCAATTTTATCAGTGTAACTCTACTAGATAGCTTTTTGAGCCAGATGAAGATTTATTAATTATTAGAATTCATCCATCAAGCATTCTTTCATTCATGGCTTCCACTTCAAACCATGAATGAAAAAGTCTGGGATGTCTTATTAGTGAATGCAAACTTTTCCAGTCAGATTCTTTTTTGAGGGGATTTGATAAAAAGTTGTTTTATTTGCTGAAGACATTGCAAGGGGGGAAAAATCCAATTTGCAATACAGAAAGCAGACTAAGGGAATCGTGGGACAATGGTGGAATAAGGCAGAAAGTTACTTAATTCTCCCAAATTCCCCCATAAGTAACATTATGTTGCCAAGTGAATTCCAGAGGAGCAGAAATAATGAAAAGTTCAGGTAAAGCAGTTATACTATCTAAGACAATTTGGGAAGACATTAGGAATGAGCTGACATCTTGGGAGTAGTGATATGGTCTGACTGAAGTGCTGATACTTCTGGGCAAATACCCTGAATCAACAGCAAGCCCCGGATGTAGTAGTGTTAGTGATAACCTTAGCTTCAGGAGTTTTTGTCCCATGTATGGTGTAGGGGGTCAGGTGGCTGATCAAGGGAAGATGGTGGAAATCCTCTGCTGGCTCTGGAAGCAGGGTCTCAGCCTGTTGACCAAACACTGTTCCAGACTGTAGCTACAGATGAGGAGAAGATACATGCCAGTGAGTGCTGTTGCAAAGCGCTGGGGATCTTGCTGTCACTTGGAGAAGAATGGAATCCCTGGTTTCAGTTCCAGGGCAGAAGAACAAGCTGACACTTGCAGCCTCCCGAAGGACTCTAAGGGCTAAGGGTATTTGTGGTGGCAGTGTCCCTGGTTATGGCTCAGGGGTAGAGAGAAGTAGCTGAGGCCACTTGTAGACTAAAGTGTGAGCTGGAGGAATGGCCCTCTGAGAGCTCAGAAGGAAACAGACAAAAAGTCTGAAGCCCAAGACATCATCTCCTATACCCCAGGAGCAGAGCCTGGTCCTAACATAAAGTCAACAGCCACGGAATAGACACTTAAAAATTAGTTGAAAACAGAAAAAGGATGCTCAGAGGGTGCTAAAAGAATGCCTGCCCTTTGATCCAGCCATAGCACTGTTGGGTTTGTACCCCAAAGAGATAATACAGTGGTTAACCATTTGGACTACAATGAATACTTCTTACTCCTTTGGCTTCTCCCTCTCCTCATCACCCATTCCTCTTTCCTCCTAGAGGAAACTTTGGCAATTGACATTCATTTGGATGCCATATTTTATACCCAGGAGGTTTACTTACATATATTCTCTCTATCAAGTAATGTCCTGATGTTCCATGCTCCTGGTAGGAGTTCTTTGTATTATGTTTTCTTTGGTTTCAACTGCTTAAAGGGATGACCCGCCAGCCGCAGTGTGCTGACCGGGTGTTTGTAGGGCAGGCAATGTTTGGGACACCTTTTCTAGTCCCCTCCCTTGATTAGGGTGAGCAGTGCTGTCCTAGAGAGGGCTGCTCAGTCGCCCAGGATGCTGCCGAGCGTCCCTGCTGCCCACAGGGCCGAGCGACCACTGGTCCATGGGCTGCCTACATGCAGGATAGTGACTACAACTGCCAGTGGTCACCTCCACCTGTTGCGTCGCCACTCCGCCATCGCCTCAGGTCTTGAAGAGGGTGGACGGGGTTAGGATAGATGAGTGTGCACAAGGATACTTGTGCATGAAGGAGATCTAAGTGGAAAAGTCGGTGCACAGAGACATCCCCACTCTCTCTGCGTTGGAAGCCTGGATCCAATGGCACGAAAAGACCTGGAGACGTCCTCAGCTGCATTGGGTGGCCGTGTTGTCCTTTGTGCTCCAACACGCCCTGAGCACTCCACAGTGCTTTGCTGGGGTGCTCAGGGAGGGGTAGTATCTCTGGTATGGAGGGCTTGTCGTGCCCTCCTAGGGCAGCTCTCCAGCCTCTGACCCCACCTGACACCCAGCTCTCACTTGTGGTTCCCAGTAGCTACTAGCATGTGGCAGCGGCCACACCCCGGGCAACGGCTTTGACAGGCCAGCTAAACCTTGTGAGGGTAGCCATCGGGTCATCGACCCCTGGTGAACTAAGGCTTTGCTCACCCAGCATGTGAAGACTGCTTCGGCGGAACAGACGGAAGAAACCAATAAGAAGGTTCAACTTACATATATAAAAAGAGATTATATCATCTCTCTTATATAAATTCTTTAGAATGCAAAGATTTTGTATGAAAATAGCCCATCCTGATTTAGCACCTTTTCCATTTCCATAGGAACTTGATCAAGAATGTCATTTATCATTTGATGGCCAATAATGAGTATCTGGATTTATTTCCTGGGACCCCTTATTTCTACCAGTAATGATGGGGGACAATCAGTGATATCAAATTAGTGGTAGCCTTAATGTTTTAAAAGGTGTTTTTCCTACTCCCCAATATTTGACATCCTCTGTTGCTTGGAATTTGAAGAGGAGGGAAGAAAATGCAGAGCAGCATCACTTGTACATATATGAACATCATAAATACTTTAGTCCTTTAATCAAGGTAATATACCACAGTCTTGGTCAAATTTGTTGCTTATGTTCACTACATTCTGCTGAATGGAACTGTTGGCTTCTCTTTTCCCACACGAAATATAAAGTAGCAAGGTTCAATTTATTGGATGCTTTGCATGTGGTCATTTTTTTTTAAAGCATTCAATAGAGGGAAATTTGGATAAAGTCTGTTTTTCTTCATGGTTCTGTGGCTGGGAAAGTGGTTCTATGATGAAGCTTCACTGTTCACATGTGACGACTTAACGCAAAAGGAATACATGCATGTTACAGAAAGACGACATTTTTAGAAAATATTATTTTAAAGTACCTTTTATGGTGCCTCTTATGTGTGTTGTACTCATTGTATTTTGTCCAATAAAAAAGCACTCAATTTGGAAGTTGGACCAATTCTACAAAATAGTACCTGTTTGCCACTGTCTTCTCTGCCAAAAATAACAAAGGATCCTTGAACTGGAGGGATAGAACAAAAATGGCTGATAGGGAATTGATAATGTAAACAAGGAGCTAGTAAGAGAATACCTGCCTGAAGAATTCAAGTGACCTAGACCACATGAACTATATTTTTGGTACTGAAGGAACTGGCAGATGTAATTACTGAGACACTACTAGTGATATTTGAAAGACTGTGGCATTTGGGAGAAGTACCTCAGGTCTGTAGAAGGTAATATGTTCTATTTTCAAAAAAGTGAAGAGAATGGAGTCTCTAAATTACATAATCTAGTGCAATTGACATTGATATCTGGCAAAATTCTAAAATGTGTCATTAAAGAAATAGTTAATGAATTTCTAGAAAAGGAAGCAGCAAAGTGTCACAGTGGATACGATACTGAACTGGGAGTCAGGAAGATGAGTTCAAATTTGGCTTCAGATTCTTACTAGCTCAGTGACCCTGGGCAAGTCACTTAAATTCTTCCTCAGTTTCTCAACTATGAAATAGGGATAATATAGCATCTACTTTCTACAGTTGTTGTGAGGATTAAATAAGATGTTTTAGAGTGCCTGACACATATGTAATATCTAATAAATTCTTGTTTACTTTATTAGTAAATACAGTATAAGAGAAGTCTTAGATTAGTGGCACACATTTAACACTATCAAAAATTACTTCTATATAATGTGATAAAATTTTTAAACAATAATCCTAAAGAAATAAGGCTCATAATTTTTTCTGTGAAAAGAAACATAAATGATCTACTCTCCTAGGTCCAGTTAGCTAAACTAGGACACGAGGTCATATAGATTTCTCAGCTTCTAAGAGAAGAGAAAGTCAAATCAAGTCAACAAGCATTTATTAAGTACCTTCCATTTGCCAGATATTCATTCAGTCCTGGGAAATACAAAGAAAGGCAAAAACATCTCTTGCCTTCAAGGAGCAGTTTAATTGGGGAAGACATCATGCAAACAATTCTGTATAAACAAGATATATAAGGGTAAATTGGAGATAATCTCAGAGGGAAGTCACTAAAGATGGGAAATGGCCAAGTTATAAAGGACTATAAAAGCCAAAGAAAGCTTTTAAAGCTTAAAACTGCACTAATCTTTTGGGACACCCTGCATTTGATCTTGGAGATAATAGGGAGCTACTGGAACTCATTGAATAGAGGAGTGATTTGGTAAGACCCAAATTTTAAGAACATCAATTTGACAGCAGAGTGGAAGGTGTATCAGTGTGGGGAGAGATTTGACAAGGAAGGGAGACCAAACAGGTTATATTGCAATAGTTCAGGCATGAGCGACCTGCACCAGAGTCGTGTAATAGCATCAGGGAAGAGAAAAGGGAAAACATGAGAGATATTGTGAAGGTGGAACTGACCGGACTTGGTCACTGACTAGATGTACGGGTTGGGGGAGAGTAAGGAATCAAGGAAGACAGCTAGGTTGTGAGACTAGGTGACTAAGAGGATGGTGATGTCCTCCAAAGTAGTTGGGAAGTTTGGAAAAGAAGTGGGCTTGAGGGGAGAATGATAATGAGCTCAGTTCTGGACATGTTGAGTTTAAGATATCCATAGGGCATCCAGTTCAAGGTGTCTAATAGGCAGTAGGAGATGGGAGGCTGGGGGTTGGTGGAGAGATTAGAACAGCATAAACAGAAATGAAAATCATTTGCATAGAGATGATCATTGAAGCTGTGGGAGTTGATGAAAGCAGCAAATGAATATAAAGGAGAAGAGAACAGGCTTCAGAGCAGACCCTTGGACACTCATAGTTAGCAGGCATCACCTGGATGATGACAGAGGAGGGACAGAGAGAGACAGAGACAGATAGAAAGAGAGACAGAGACAGACAGAGAGAGAGGGGGAGAGAGAGAGAGAGAGAGAGAGAGAGAGAGAGAGAGAGAGAGAGAGAGAGAGAGAGAGAGAGAGAGAGAGAGAGAGAGAGAGAGAGAGAGAAGATAAAATCAGATGTTTGCTTCTTTACAGTTCCAGGTCAGTGCAAAGTTCTAGGCCAGTAAGGAAATACACAAGGTTGGGTAATACCATTCCCTTGTGTCTGGTCAGGAGAGGGGCCAGACTAAGTGCTTGCATTCTCCTCTTCCCTAAAAGGGAAAGAGTAACAAGTAACAGAAGTAGCACCTAGAGGCAATTTCCCTTGTTGCCTTCTAGAAGGAAGAAAGGAGATAGGACATGTCATTGGAGGGGATGTGGGAAAATTGAGACACTAAGATACTGTTGGGAGAGTTATGAACTGATTCGACCATTCTGTAGCGTAATTTGGACCTCTATACCCAAAAGACTATAAAACAGTATATACCATTTGACCTAGTAAAATCATTACTAGGTTTTTATCCCAAAGAGATTAAAAAACAAAAATAGGAAGCACCTATATGTATAAAAAATTTTAAGCAGTTCTTTTTATGGGAGCAAAGAATTGGAAAGTGAAGAGATGACCATCAATTGAGGAATGGTTGAGAAAATTATAGTTTTTTTTTATTGTAATGGGACATTTATTGTGCTGTAAGAAATGATGAGCAGGAGGCAGTCAAGACTTCCTTTACCTGCAAAAACTTACACAAAAGGAAGTAGAGTGAAAAGGGCAGAACCAGAAGAATATTGTACATAGTTACAGTTACTTTGTACAATGAACAACTATGAATGACAGCTATTCTCAGCAATACAATGATCCAAAGGACTCATAATGAAAAATGCCAACTGCTTCCAGAGGAAGAACTGATGCAATCTCACTCTGTCCCAAACCAAACTTTTTTTTACTTTCTTAATTTTTTGTTCTAGTTTCTTCTACAAAAGGATTAATAGTGGTAAATGCCTTACATGATTACACATGTAAAATCTATATTATATTGCTTACCATTTCTGGGGGGGTAGGGAGAGGGAGGGAGAGAATTTGAAACTCTAAATTAAAAAAATTATATTGGAAACCATTTACAAGTAATTGTGGAAAAAATTAAGTTTAAATTAAAAAAAATACAAAATAAAATAAAACAACAATAAAGAAACTAAAGAGATCTCCTTTCAATACTATTGTATTGAAGATAGATTATAAATTAGATTTTTCTTTCTTAATATGAAATCTGAAAGCACAGATCTAGATTATCTCTTGTGGTGAATGTTCTGATAAATCTCAAAACAATAGTTTGTCTTTTATATCATTATCAAAACATAAACAAACATCTTAAACCTATTTCCCTTAGAATTCAGTTGTTAAGACAAAAAATGTGTTAATTAGTATCCTTCATATTTTGCATTCATATCTAACAAAAGCTCATAGCATAGTCAGATCAATAGCTTAAAATGCCAGGATCCCACCTTAGCTAAGTCTGACATATAAGCAGTAGTATAGTCAATGTGGATGGTTACCCAGGCAACTTGGCTAGAAGAATTATATATATATATATATATATATATATATATATATATATATATATATATATAAAAGCTCCTTGAGGGTAGAGACTGTTTTCATTTCTGTCTTTAGTACTTGGCACATAGGAGGTGCTTAATAAATGCTTGTTGACTTGAATTCAGTTGAATAAGCATTAACCAAGATAGTCAAAATGGACACACTGGCTGGCTATCGCCAGGCATCTAAAGAAATTTAATTTGTTATTTAGTAGGAAAAGTGAGGGGAAAAAAAAGCAAGACCTATGTAGGTAGAAGAGGGTACTGGTGTGTGTGGTTATTTCTTTGTTCAATAGATGACTATTTTATTGTTTTTAGTCAATGAGTTTAACCATTTAGATGCTCCATCTATTAATGCAGATAGCAACCTTAGTAGGTGAGTTGCTTTGATTGAAAAATAAATTAGTGGATAGTCTAATGGGTGATAAGTCCCTCTAAACTTAGCCAGGTTTCTCTCTGTTCAATGGACACAGTTTGTTGATTACCAAGCTCATACTCAGTGTTTCCATGCTAGAAGGATCTGTAAAGGCTTCTTCTCCAGTGTCATAGTCTTTGAGAACCCAAGGTCACTCTGCTTCTCCTGGCAGAAGACTAGATTTCTTAAATTTGGATTTTGACTTAATTTCTGGTGCCTCTTTTCCTTCCACCTTGTAATGAGATCAGTTGCCTTATACCAGTGGCAGAGGGAGTGGGACCCACTTAGTCAGTGTACTCTGACTTGTTTATCTGAAAGTATAAAAATAAAGGCTTGAGGAGCATCCGTTGGGGATACTATTGGATGGAATCATCTATCAAGTCGTGAATTGTGCTAGATGACTTCAAAGCTGTTTTCAGACTCTAGGAAACAAACATAATTATGGTTTTTATTGTGTTCGCTTGGATTTTAAAATATGCCATGCTGTGGAGAGAACAGAAAAATAAATAGAATTGAATACTTCAAGGATTTTCTTAAGACCAATAGTTACTGGTTATTTTAAGGGGCCTGAGGGTTAATCAGCTGCCCTATCTCCTCAAGGATTAAATTTGACTACTTAAGGCTCACTGTAGGGCAGTCACTAAGTCCTTTCTCCCAGTACTAGCCATAAAGAATTGAAAGATCGACCCAGTTAATTTAGGGAGCTCTTGACTCCTGATCATTGCAGAACCTTGGGACCTTTGAAAATTCCTCTTAAAGGCAGTATGGTGGGGCAGCTGGATGGCTCAGTGGATGGAGAGTCAGACCTAGAGACAGGAGGTCCTGATTCCAATCTGACCTCTGACATTTTCTAGCTGTGTGACCCTGGGCAAGACACTTGAATCCCATTACCCAGCCCTTACCTCTCTGACTTGGAACCAACACATGGTATTGATTCTGAGATTGAAAGTGAGATGTTGTTGCTGTTGTTTTTTTAAGTTGTATGATAGGGCAGTTAGGTGGCTTAATGGATAGAAAACCCAGTCTAGAGATGGGAGGGCCTGGGTTCAAATTTAACCTCAGATACTTTCTAGCTGTATGACCCTGGTCAAGCCACTTAAACCTAATTGCCTAGTCCCTACTGTTCTTTTATTTATTTTTTGGAAACAATACTTAGTATTGATTCTAAGACAGAAGGCAAGAGTTAAAAAAAAGCAGGATAGGGTAGAGGAATCAACCTGGAGTTCCGAAAAACCTGACCTCTGGCTCTTAAACTTACTAGTTGTGTGAGCCTGAGCAGGTCACTTAACCATGCTTGGCCTCAGTCTCCCTATCTGCAACAAGAGGCAGTTAGGTGGCACAATAGATAGAGCAGTAGGAAGATGAGTCTTCCTGAGTTATCTGGTCTCAGATACTAGTTGTGTGATCCTGGACAAGGCATTTAACACTCTCTGCTTCAGTTTCCTCATCTGTAAAATGAGCTAGAGTAAGAAATGGAAAACCACTCCAATATCCTTGCCAAGAAAACCCCAAATGGAGATAACAATATTTACAATATTCTCTATCCAGGGTTGTGGAGAAAGTACTTTATAATTAAAGCACTGAGCCAATGTGAATTATTCTTACTTTGTGAAATAGATACACAAATAAGAACTCTCTTAGCACCAGAAGAATAATCAAAACTTATCCTTGGAGTGTGTGGTGGGTAAAAGATGAAGTGACTAAGGAAACAAAGGTTCAAATTTCTAAACATATCAATTTAATAAATAATGCCTGACAATCACATAATAAATCAGGAGCAAGCCTCCTCAGCTTTGATAATGAACTTCTAGTGAAGGGGGAGATAGATTTTTTATGTATTAAAAACAATCTAATAGGACCAATTAATTAAAAGAAAACAATCAATGGAGCATAAACCAGGATATAAAATTAGGAGATCTAATTTCTAATTGGAGGAAAGATTAGAAACTTTCTTGGTTGAGAGGGAGGAGAATGAACAGGTGCAAATTTCCTAAATATCAGAAAAAAAGATGTTCCATTCCTCCCAAGTGACTGTATTCAAAGGAACTTGGAAATGATAACTTACTGACCAGTATGGGACCATTTTCCAGGTAAGACATATGGTGTACATGAAATGTATAATTGTGAGAAAGCTCTTTGCATTAATCTTTGAATCCAGCTGAGGTTCTCATCAGGCTGTAGTTGAAGGTCTCTAAACAATGGATAGAGGTGTGTGTGTGGGGGGGTCCAGCTTCCCAGCTACACAAGGTCAGATTTGAACAATGCAACAAAATTTCTCAGAGTTCCCATAAGTAAATAAAATGTTCTCTCAAGACAGAAACTGATTAGACTCACAATTGGATAGAAAGGGAACTGAGCTAACTCCAGAATGGTAACAGTATGGTAACAGTATGGAGTTGATGTGGTTCACTCAATTTTCACAAGTGGCTGAATGAAACTCCAGAGACCCAGTGCAAGGATCTCAACGTGGGAAGAAGCTATTGGAACTTGAGATATGTAGGAATCTCACAGCCCTTTCCCCAAAAGAAACAAATATAGAAATCTCACCCCAACTCAATCACTTAGTCTTATCAACTGATATTACCTACACTTTTAAGTCTAAGGCATTATATTTAGTACTAAAGATGATGCCATCGAGAAACCTATATCAGAGAGATAAGAAAATATCTGAATTTATTAGAATACTATTTAGAATATGATTCAAGATAGAGAATATGAAGAAGGACATGAAAGATGGGAAGCATACTATATATCGTAAACACCTAGTAAATTCAAGTTGACTGATGGAAGGGGAGGTTTCCTTTTGTGGGGAATCAGGAAAGGTTGCACAGAAGACAGGACCCCCTCTCTGAGCCTCAGCTTTGAAAGAAAAGAAGGATTTCAATAACTGGAGATGGAGGGGGGGAAAGGATTGTCCAAGTCATCGGATACAGGAATACAAATGCTTAAGATGGAGGGAGTAGGATGAGATCGTGGGGCCATAATAATTGAAGGCACCTGTTGACAGTTACCAGAATTGCAAGAATAGGGCTTCAGAGGAAGCTGGGTCTAGACCAGGATACCTTTCAAATCCAGTCTTTTTAAATGAGAACAAACATCAAATACCCATGATTAACTTGGAAATAAAGACAGAACTTCCAAGTAGTCAGAAAACCCACTTTTTAAGCAAATAAAGGGATAGGCTCATTAATCTGGGCACCACACAGAGTCATAAATCAAACTCCATACGGAACCAAAGGTTCTAAAAACTGTATCCCTGGGAGAAGACACAGCTCTTAGCGCCAGCTCCCCCCTAGGAGAGAACACTGTGCTAAGAGTCAACTCCAAAGAGATGCTGGACCTGAGAGTCTCTTTATACCTTTGGGAAGCCTACAAAGGCTAACTACAAACAGGTGCGGAAACCTCGAAACACTCAACAACTATGACATTAGAAAATGGTCAGCTGTAACAAATTCAAGATAAAGGTCAAACTCTGGAGCCCAGCTTCTGGAGAGGAAACTTTCAACCAATAGAGAAGCCTCCATAACAAAAAAGGTGCTTAACATTTAAATAACAAATAGGTATGCTTTTTAGTACTGGGGGTTTCTCCAAAGTAAAGGTAAACTGAGTCATCCAAAAATTTACATTGACACCATCCTAGAACTGATTAATTAAATTAAAAACTGATTAAATTAAATTAATTAAATTAAACTTATAGAATTCTGTTGTTAGAGGTTATCTTTGAGATCCCCTGATTTAGCTTTCTGCCTGATGGGTGAATCCTTTCTATGGTATCCCTGAGAAGGTATATAGAATGTTACGGTAAAAAAAAAATACTAGATTTGGAGTTCTGAGATAACTAGCTTCAAAACTTGGCTTACTAGCTAACTGTGTTACTTTTGACATGTTACAACTTCTAGGAGACTCAGTTTCCTCATCTGTAAAATGGAGACAATAAGCATGCCCCTAAATTCACAAGGTTAATGATAATCAAATGAGATAAAAGAAAAGAATCTGGAAAACATAAATGAGCTATGTATGAGGCAGCATAGAGAAGAGACTTGACTTTGAAGAAGGGAGCCAGGTAGCTCAATGCATAGAGCACTGGGATCAGAAAGATGAGGTCATATCCAGTCAGACATTTTCTAGCTGTGTAAACGTAAGCAAGTCATTTAACCTCTGTCTGCCTCAGTTTCCTCATCTGTAAAATAGAGATAATATTAGCACCTACCTCCCAGGTTTTTGAAGATCGAATGAATTAGCATTTGTAAAATAATTTTCAAACTTTAAAGCTATATATATATATATGCACATATATGTAGATATATATGTAGAAGTAGTTGCTATTATTAATAAACACAGGAGCCTAGCCTCTGATGTATCTCAGCTAGATGACCCTGGGCAAGTCATTTAACTTTGTAGGGTCTCAGGCAACTTTTTAAAATGATTGAATGTAGAATGAATGCTGTTCTGAAATGGTAGAAAGAATTCCTCCCACAGGGAGCTTCCTATCTTCATAAAATCACAGGTCTGCTAAAAAGAGGCTGTATAAACCAAAGCTATTATTTATCATTCAGGGAAAAGCCAATGTTTCTGAAACACTTGTAGTGATGAGGAGCTCATTATCTAAGGTGTCAGTTGAATCCATTTTCATACAGTTAAATTGTTCTCATATTGAGCTAAAATCTGCTCATTTATGGCTAGCTGGCTCAAATGGATAGTGCTGGGGGTCAGGAAGACCTGAGTTCAAATAGACACTTACTAGCTATGGGACC
Source organism: Monodelphis domestica (assembly GCF_027887165.1). NCBI lineage: Eukaryota > Metazoa > Chordata > Mammalia > Didelphimorphia > Didelphidae > Monodelphis > Monodelphis domestica. The sequence goes on from NC_077230.1 coordinate 303,249,183, forward strand.
CTGGGCAATTCATTTGACTTCTTTTTGCCTTCGTTTCCTCAACTGTAAAATGGAAATAATCACAGCTCCTACCTCTCAGGGTTGTTGTCAGGGCGTAAATGAGACAATATTTGTAAAGCAGTCAGCACAATGCCTGGCACAGAGGAGGCACTAAATAAACACTGGTCCTTCCTCCTTCCTTGTTCTAGCTTTGTACTCCGGAGGTAAGCAGAATAAATCCAATCCGCCTTCTTTGAGACAATTCTAAGATTGCATTGACATAGGTGAGAAGCACGGAGGGTAGGGTGGGTGAACATGGGCGAGTGAGGCTAGAGATCAGGTGATGTGCCCTGGGGAGATGAGAACAGGTTGGTTCAAAGGTTCCTTTGCCCTCCTGCTGGCATTTCTTCCCCCACCCCTTCACGTGTGATGCTTACGATGCCCCGGGGGAGGTGATGGGGCACGTCACTCCAATTACACGGAGTCACAGATCCCCAAGGCTCCTCTCTCCCGACCCCGGCGAGCAAGCCTCTAACTCTTCTTCCCCTTCCAGAGTTCTGCTCCCTTGCTTTTGCTCCAGGGTCTCAGCGGCACCTGGATGCTAGGGTGAGACCGAAGCGTCCTAATTTTGTACCTTGACTCACTCCAAGAAACAAAATGCGATCAAGTTCTGCGCTGGGCAGATTAGAGACCTCCGATGACCGGAGGTAAGGATGCCGCGTTCCGAATCGAGTCCCGGCTCCTCGAATTCTGCAGAGTGCTGGAAAGGGTCAGGGGACAGGAGAGGTCCACAGTCCTTTGCTGTGGAAACGGGTGCCTGGCGTGAGGGGAGGGATAGCAGAGGACTGTTGACTGCTGTCAAGGAAGTAGACCTTGTTCCCCACAGAAAGGGAGAGACCTGTTTGTTCCACTTGTTCACAGAGCGTGCCCACACTCCCCGTCCGCGTGACCTGTACACTGATGGACAGGGGCGAATCGGTACCTCCAGGGTAGAGGCTGAACTGGCCGTTGCCATGGAATTTGTAAGCTCGTCTTTGGAGCGTCTCCCTTAGTGAGTGTTGCTACAGAAAAGGCTAGTATATACATTGAGAAAAATCTTAGTTATAAAAGAGAGAAAGGAAAACTTAAAGTTGGTTACTAAGTTGTGGGCAGAGAGTACCCTAAGGAACACCCTGGATGATTCAAAGTAATTGAGTTGTTTGTTTGTTTTTTTTTTAATAGCTTTTACCTTCTCTCTTAGAATCAATACTGTATTTTGGTTTTAAGGCAGAAGAGCAGTAGGAGCTAAGCAATAGGGGTTAAGTGACTTGCCCAGGGTCACACAGCGAAGAAGTGTCTGAGGTCAGATTGGAACTTAGGACCTCCCTTCTCTAGACCTGGCTCTCAATCCACTGAGCCACCTAGCTGTCCCCAAAGAAACAGAGTTCTTAGCACCTAAGCTATAAAAATTTCTGTTTCAGAATAATAAGACCCTTTGAATTTAGTACATAAATCCAATATATAAATATAATATATGATAAATGTATATTATGTTTATATAACATGTAATTAAATATAAATTAAAAATTCTATTTCAGAGTATTTAGAACCTAAAAAGTTAAGTATTTCTGAATACTTAATATGATTCCATTTGACATTTAGTATGTAAGAAACACTTTGAGATTCCTGTTTTTGCTTCCTAAATTCCTGTAGGAATGGTTGGGGGCTTGTCCTTTCCTCTCATGGTTATCCTATCATGCTTTCTCTCTTTTAGTATAAAATTGAGCATCGCCTCACATTTTCAATTCAGTTTTTAACTTCCTCCTAGTAATTGCCCTTGGTGCAAATAAAAAAAAAAACCTTAATTTAAAATGCTTCCAGTTTTTCTGAGATGGCTGAGATCAAAAGCTTATTTAGTTAAAAAACAAAACAAAACAAAACCCTTATGATTAATGGATACTAGGTATCCTTTCCAAAGCTGAAGAGGGGCAAGAGCCAGTTAATGAAGGTTAAGTGACTTGCCCAGGGTCACAGAGCCAAGAAGCATTTGAGGTAGGATTTGAACCTGGGCCTGGCTGTCTACTGAGTTATCTAACTGTGTGCCTCCTCTCCTCCAACCCATTTAGTCTTGCTACACTTCTTTTCTGAATCCTGAAAGGAATTTTGACTCTAAACTGGCTATCTGTGCAATAATGAGATTATTTCTCAACCTATTAAAAAAGTCTGAGTAGTTAGTATTTCTGTAAATAGCAACCATACCTTTTCCTGGCCTGATTCCCCTAGAAAATAGAAGGTTTGCCTCAAAAGTTTGTTGAAATGGATTGATTTGATTAGGTTCCTAAAATTATATGGTTAGATAAAGTAGACCTATAGCTGAAGAAGAAAGTTGTTTGTTTGTTTTTAATGCATTGTAATTATATCAATTGAGCCATTGCACTCCTCTTTGCTATGTTTCCTAAGGTGTATTTGGTAGTAAATGCTTATTTATTACCAAATATAGTTGTAGTAAATATGCCAATTTCAGATGGGAAGTTAAATAGGGTCTCTATATAGTTTCTTCTTTGGAAGGTAGAGTAGCAAGGATTGATGCAAGTGTATCTTGAATGGACAAAACAATAAGGAGATTCCTCCCTTCTAATAACTCTCATATCCCTTTTCAGAGTTTCTCTAAATAGTATCATCCTCTTTAAAGATGAGGAAACTGAGGCTCAGAGAGATTAAGTCAAGTCAATTCAACATGGATCTATAAAAAATTTACTATGTGCCAGGCATTTTGCTATGGCTAGGAATACAAATAAATAGAAAGACAGTCCTTGCCCTCAAGGAGCTCACATTCCGGAGGTGGGAGATAATACATAAAAGGCATAAAAGGGATCTGAAAAAGGACAATTGCAGGGTAGCAGAAGGTACTTGGCTATTATAGAGAAAGTCTAGAAAGTCCAGAGCAGCCTGGAGAGGAACAAAGACATGGTTGGCTAGGGTCTCCTCCTTAAAATGGAAGTTCTGGGAAGAACCAACCCATCCGAGGAAGAAGCTTAAGGAGTGGGAGGGAACTTCCAATGTGAGAATAGCCCAGGGTGAGTGAGCTTTGGGGGTGAAGAAGTTCTTTTAGATCAAATGTCTTGATCAAGAATCCATAGCTTGGCAGAGCTAGGCTTGGAATTCAGTCCATCTGGCTTCAGATACATTCCACCTGGGCTAAAACTCTATGGTCTCTAGCAAAGATGACCTGTTAAGATTCTTTTGTATTTCTTTATCAATGCCTTGCAAATAGAAATTTAATTTCCCTAGAAGGGTTTGTTGCAATCATTGAACTGATTAGTTAGTTTGAATAAAAATGTTAGATGAGAGCAGACCTGTAGTTGAAGATAAGAGTGACTTTTTGATACACTAAAGACTTCTAATTACAACGAATAAGCCATTAAGTCAAAAATGAAGTGTCAGTTGCAGATCTGTTATACTAATAAGCTAGTGACTGGCCTTCAGCTGTGACAGATAGATTAAAGATAGCGCAGATGTGGTTCTGTGAAGTCTTATCCAATTTAACCCGTTTGAAAAGTCAAGACCAACTTCAAAAGAAAAAAAAAAGGCTTCCTTCTGGTTCCATTTGCACCCCACTATCCTCATCCTTTGTATTTAAGAGGCTAGCGACCCTCTGTGCCACAGAGATGTTGGTGGCTCACACAGTGCATGAGTCAGGTACACAGTGGGAGTTGAGATCTAGAATCTTGAAGCTAGAAGCAAAGAGATGGCTGTGGAGAAAGCTGAGGCGACTTATGACTGAGTTGGGGAAGGGAAATCATTTTAGAGGAGACAACCCATAAAGAATGGATCCATTTAAAAGATTTTTAATTCTGAGAGGCAATATACTGTTATCATTTCCCCTGCTCTATCAAACCTTCAGCCTCCATAGGATTTTTGATAATCTCTAGTTCAAACCTTTACCACTCCTCACGTAAACTATTAAAATAGCCAAAAAGGTCTCTTAGAGGAAGTTAAGTGGTACAGTGCATAAAGCACTGGGTCTGGAGTTCAGAAGACCTGAATTCAAATCCAACCTCAGATACTTACTAGTTGTATGACCATGGGCAAATCATTTAACCTTGTTTGCCTCAGTTTCCCCATGTGTGAAATGAACTGGAGAAGGAAATGATGAACTGTTTTGTCAAGAAAACCCCAAATGGGATTGTGAAGAGTTTGGACACAACTGAATAACAACAAAAATGGTCTCTTTGCTTTAGGTCTCTCTAATCCATTTTCCATGTATCTGTTAAAGTGGTTTTTCTAAAACACAAATCTGATCATGTTACTCCCTATCTTATTCAATAAACTTCAATGGCTCTCTATTACTTCTAGGATAAAATATGAAACCCTCTGTTTGGTGCCCAATTAAGACCTCTGAAACTTAGCCTCTTCTTCCCTCTCCAACATTTTACCCTTTCATGGATTTTATGACTTAATTTGACTTGACAACCTGCTGTTTCTATGACATATCTCTCAATCTCCTCTCTCTGTGACTTTGCACTGGGTGCTCCCCCATGCCTTTATTTCAGTAGTCCTAGCTCTGCCTCATGGATGGATTTCCAAGTTTCGTTCAAGACTTGGTTCCAATATCACTTTCCACAGGAGACCTTTCTCCTCCCTCTTCTCTCCATCCCACATCTGCTAGGGCATTCCCATGCAAGGCTGCGTTATGTCTACTGTGTACATGACACATATATTTCTATCTATGTATACTGAGTATGCATTGGCTCCATGTCCTAAGCAGGCAAAAAGGCCAGAGGTCCGTTCTTGGGACCCTGTGGTTTCAGAGGTGAGAAGGTCCACCCTTGAAGTATTTTTCTTTCTCAAAGGATGCTATCAGCAATGGAATCAAACCCAGCAGAGCACAGCCAAACAGAAAACTGATGAAGCCTTCTCTCCTTCATCCTTTCTAAATGCCTTCACAGTCAATCAAAAAGTCCATTTGGTTAGCTGGTTAGAAACAATTACAGAATATCCAATATTTCTCAAAAGTATTTCCATTATGTTATCAGAATCTTCCTAGAACTGACTCTTAGCTTCTTCCAAGTGAGGAGACTCTATCAGAGGCACTCTATATGTGCCAGTCCTGTGACACACATACCTGCTGTTGCCCTCATTGGAATGTAAGTAACTTGAAGATAGGACTTGTCTCACTTTTGACTTTTTATGCCTGAGAAGTAGCTTGGCACAGTTGTCATGAACCCCCTTTGGCAGTCAGGGAGGCCTAATACTACTGAAGTTTATTGCCTACATTTCTTGATGAAGAAAATGCTAAATTTTGCTTACAGCACTGATTCCTCAAAGTGTAGGAGACTTATGACTGGAAATCCTGGGGGGTCCCTGAACTCTTTCAGGGGATCTCTGAAGCCAAAGCTATTTTCATAATCACACTAAGACATTTTAATTTATATGGGTAAAAACCAATAGATATATCACTCACACATCATACCAGTGATCTAGACCAGAAGATCTATCTTTCTCTCTCTTTCTCTCTCTCCTCTCTCTCTCTCTCTCTCTCTCTCTCTCTCTCTCTCTCTCTCTCTCTCTCCTCTCTCTCTCTCTCTCTCTCTCTCTCTCTCTCTCTCTCTCTGCTCTCTCTCTCTCTCTCTCTCTCTCCTCTCTCTCTCTCTCTCTCTCTCTCTCTCTCTCTCTCTCTCTCTCTCCCTCTCTCTCTCTCTCTCTCTCTCTCTCTCTCACTCCCTCTCTCCCTCTCTCTCTCTCTCTCTCTCTCTCTCTCTCTCTCTCTCTCCTCCTCTCTCTCTCTCTCTCGTCTCTCTCTCTCTCTCTCCCTCTCTCTCTCTCCCCCCCTCTCCCCCCCCCTCTTCCTCTCCCTCTCCCTCTCCCTCTCTCTCTCTCTCTCTCTCCAGTCCTGTGAACTTGTTTCCTTATTGACAGATTAAGGATAATAAGACATATATGTCCCACAGAGAGGGGGGGGGAAGCACCCTGCAAATTGTAAAGCACTATAAAAATGGGAGAAATTATTATTAATTCAACCACTCTTCCTAAATTCTCCTTGGAATAATCTGTTAGACTTTGCCTGCCTGTCTCCTCTGGATGTTTCTCAAGCTAGTGACAGGGATGTTGATTACTCAGGTCTGGTTGTTTTAGTTAACATTTATTTCCACACCTGCTGACACAATTTGCTGCCTCTTTTTAAAAAAGGAGGAAGAGAAAAGAGAAAGAAGAGCACTCTCTCTTTCTCTCTCTCTGGATAGTTGTAAAGGATAATGAGTAATTTATTCAGAGCTGTGTACAAATCAGACTATCGCCCTCCAGACGGAATCAACAATATAATTTTAAGCCTCCACACGTTTACAAATGCTAACGTTCTGGTGCAGCTGGGTTGCCATGGGCAACGAGAGCATGCCAGCTTGTGATCTGAAACACGGGAATGACGCTGCCCAACCTTGAAACAGGACAGAATCTAAAGGGAAGAAAGATTCTAAAGCCTTTCACCCTGATCTAAGGTCTGCTTTCTGCTTGAGTGATGGTTTGGGTTATCTGCCCTCTGAAATAACCCACCTTATTTTGTTGGCTTCTTTATATGTTGGCACTATTCTTTATTACATGGTTATAAACCTATTCTTATTACTAAGAGGACCTGATGCCCATCCTTACAGAATTCTCATGTGCCATAGAAATCCACTGATTTTTAAAAAATGGATCACACTCAATTAATCAATTAAATAAAATTTTAAAAAATGAATCAAAAAATACCATTTCTTGATGGGGGAGCCTTCCTCAACAGAGATATTGGTATGCTTCTAAATATCATGTTTCAGAGGAGAAAGCCAAAGTCTAGGAAATTTAAGGAATTTGTCCAAAGTCACACAGGTAGTAAGTAGCAGAGCTAGAATTTTAAGTCAAGTCCTGTGATTTTGAATGCCTCCTTCCAAGTACAAGGTTCCTTCCAGTGCCCCTATAGGAAAATACACTGAGTCAAGAGAAAATAGACCTGAATTATAATCATACCTTTGCTAACCACCATCCACATGCCCTTTGGCTAGTAACACAACTCACATATTTGCTCACATGTATAACCAGGAGGTATCTTGGGGAAGATCAACGCTGTCATAACAAAAGATATTAAAGGCAAATAATGAACATGATATGGATATGGTTCAATGAAGAGACTTGTCTAACTATAAAGTTCATACTGGACAATAGTTTCCTTAAATGCCCACAAAGGATATAGAGGAGAGACAGATGATTTGAGACCTTCAAACATGGTAAAAGTTTTTAGTGCTATAGGATGGAAATTCTCTGATTTTATGGACATTAGGGAGACTCAGGGAGTAAAAAAAAAAAAACAAAAAACCACCACTACCAACAACAACAATAAAAAAAAAACAGCTCCTGTTGTACAATTTGAAAGTTTCCTAGGCTCTGGAAGGGTCAAGCAACTTGTATTGGGTCATACCAATGGTATCAGATATCAGAGCCAGGGCTTAAGCCAAGGTCTTTCTGAATTCAAGTCTGGCTCTCTATCCACTGTACCACAACAACCTCTTAAAGCTCATCTTTATAAGAGAAATTATGACTTCTTTGCAATCATAGAACTAGATAGTAGTAGGGGTATAACTAGAACCCAGGTCTAGGCAAACATCTACCCAAATTCTCTTTCCACTATGCTACAACTTAGTAATAATAACATTTATCACATTTAGAAAGAACTTTCCACACATTGTGTAAGATATGTAAGAATAATAATATAATCTCTATTTTTCAAGTGAGAAAAGAAAGTCCCAAAGAGTTGAACTAACTTTGTGTAGGGTCATACAAGTGTCTGAGGATAATGTCATCCTAGACTTCTTGTTCCACATCCAACTCTCTAGCTGCTTGGCCATGTTGTGTATCCACTGGACGACTAGACAATAGTGAGCCATTTCTGAGCAGAGAAACAGGTGAAATCAGCTTTTTATGTGGTCAAAATGGAATACAGAATTGATAAAAGATGCTAGATTCAAAGAGTCCAGCTGAGATGCTAGTGCAATTAGGTGATGAGGGTCTGGGCTAGGATTTAGAGTGAGAATAGAATGAGGCAAGTCATTGGAGAGACAAATTAAAGGTCTAGATGATTGTAAGGTCCCTTTTAAGTAAAAATTCTGTGATGAAATGACTTGGTAGCTGACTAGTTTATAGAGGATGATTATAGGAGCATAGATTTGGAACTGGAATAATAAACATTTAATAATTATTTTTTGACTAGCTGATTGGGAGGGGGACCTTAGAAGATATTGTCCCACCTGCTCTGTAAAATTATACAGAAGTTGAAGATGGAATGTCAAGTTCAGCAGGCATCTAGTAACTGAGTTTGGCTGGAATATAGAGTGGGCAAAGAGGAATAAGGTGAAACAAGTTTAAAAGGACAGAGTGGGATGACAAGAAGCAATGAGGAGCCACTGAAGTTTTTTGAGCAGGAGAGTGATATGATGAATGCCTCAGGAAAATTATTTTAGCACCTGTGTAAAAGATAGTCTGGAGGAGGATAGGATGAGAGACAGAAAAAGTCATAAAAATGCTAGTAAATAGTTCACAAAAGACCTTACAAAATCCTGAACTTTGATATTAGTGAATGGAGAATAGATTTCTCTGGAGGTAAAACTTATAGGAGGTGACTGATTGAACCTGGGGACATAAAGTAAGAGGAAAAAGAAAAAAATCATTCTGAGGTTTTGAGCTTTGGTGACTAGGAGGTTGCTGGTGCTTGTAACAGAAATTTTGTAAGTTGTAGGGATGGGTTTAGAAAGGAATTGAAATCAGGAAAACTTTTCAATTTATTTAGAACCATTTCCCCTTGAAATTCCTATTATTCAATTTTAAAGAAAGCAGAATTTTTTTAATTTAAAAGAAAAAATTAAAATTGTGTCTTATGGTTATGCCTTAGGCTATGCAAGGAACACCTAAAGTCAAGAGATAGGGGAAGGCAGAAAGAAGCATTTATACAGTGCCTTTCATACCCCAGGTACTATGCTATATGTTAAGAATACAAAATGAGGCAAAAGTCAGTTTTTACTATCATGGATTTTACAATTTAATAGGATAGACAACATGTAAACAAATAGACACTGTATGTAAATACATGTGTATGTAAAGCAAGCTATATATAAGATAAACAGAAAATAATTAACAGGAGGAAGTCATGAGAATTAAAAAGGTTGGGGGAAGGCTTCCTGCAGTGGGGGAAAAGGGGTAAAGGAGGAAAAGACATACAATATTGTGGGATGATCAAATGTAATATACTTTGCTACTAACAGCAATACAACGATCCAGGACAATTCTGAGGGACTTATGAAAAAGAATGATATTCACATCTAGAGAAAGAACTGTGGGAGTAGAAATCCAGAAGAAAATATGATTTATCACTTATTTATTTGGGTATATGATTTGGGGTTTTGGTTTTATAAGATTACTCTCTTATAAAAATGAATAATATAGAAATAGGTTTTGAGTGCTAATACATGTATAACCCAATGGAATTGCTTGTCTACTCCAGGAAGGGAGAGGGAAGAAGGGAGGAAGACAATATGAGTCATGCAACCTTGGAAAACTTATGTATAAATATGTTCCTGGAATAAAATAAAGAAAAAATTATAAAATTAAAAAGAAAAAAAAAAGGGAACCATAGGAGACTTGAGGAGGAATGAACAGGTTCAGAAGAGATGCTGTGGAGAGTGGGTTAGTGAGAAGGTGTAGATGAGGGTAGGATTACCTAGCAGCAATGAAGGTCTAGTTGAGGTTATACAACATGATTTTGTAGTGGACTCTGAAAGGTCGAATGATCTTCTCCACCTTTTTTCAGCAGTATATGTAGAAAAGAAGGTAACAAATGTGGGGAGTGATCCAACATGGAGGTTTTGCTAGGTAGAATCAGTGCTATGATAAGGGGGCTAGGTATTCAAGATAGGAGGACAGTATAAAAATGAATTGTTTCACTAGGAGTTGACATGACAAGAGAAGAGAATAACTAGTTGCAGTGGGGAGAGGAAGAGATCATCTGGGAGAGAATTGAAGGTCAAGGTTTTGGAGGTCACAATGCAGATAAAGAGTAGGATGATATAGAAGTCAGAGGGATAGGTAAAAAGCCAATAGATTATAGTTTAAATGTATTTCAGAATTCTTGAACTAGAAAGTGGTGCATTTGTGGATGATAGCAAGATCAAAAGTATGACCATCTTTGTGTGTGACTGAAGGAGGATGGAAGAGTAGCTTATGAGAGACAAGTAGGTTGAGGAATTGAGCGAGGGAAAATCAATATGCATGTTGAAGTTCCTTAGTATCAGGACAAGAGTTGGAAAAGAGAAAAATTCTAAGTCAGATATCACTCATTGAAGAAGGAAGGGGAGTGACCTATGGATCTGCAGACAATGGCTACTAGGATTTTGATTGGGTGGCAGAAATGAATAGCATGAACTTCAAAGGAAGAGAGATTACCAAGTGATGGAGGTAGTGGAAGAAACTGAAAATGATAAAGGAGAACAAGAAACATTCTAAGTCCTCTATCTGGACTATTGAGTCAAAGAGAATAAGTGAATGTACAGTCATTTTTTGAAGAGTAACCAGTGAGTCTGTGTCATCAGGGGGAAATCAAATGTCAGGAAGAGCTAGTCAATGGAAAGAATGGGAGAGAAAAAGATTTAAGGTGAAGGGCAGTTTGTTGCCTATAAAACAAGCATTCCAGAAGGTGAGGTAAAAGGACTAGGTAGAGTTAAATGAAACTTTGGAGGGAGGGTGGGTTGAGAAGATAGGAATGCAAAATCAGATGGTAGGGAGTAAAGGGTGTGATTTGGATAATTATCTGCAGGAGTTCAGAGTTCCTGGGATGTGAAGGGTATGAAAAGGTGTAAGGACATTCGTCATTGAGTGAAGGGGCACCATTCCTTTACCCTCAAAGGACAGGTGGAGCAAGAGAAAAACTTAAGTCAAAGGGAGGGTTGCTTTTTTTTTTTTTTTGGTACAAAAAGTTCTCCACATGCCAGTTGGGAGATTGGACTGGCAGCAGGAGATAGAAGATGCTTTGTGCTGGTCCATATAGAAGTGATGACTTTGGGGTAGAGGGAAGGTGCCTGACCTGATTCCCAGCAGCCTTTCTTCAGGGAACACATTGTGCCCAGAAGGAGTGCTAGTGTACTCATGTCCTGAGTTCTTTTCACGGGAGGAGGCTAGCTATGAGACCAATAATACTATTTCCCAGTTTTTAGCCTTCTGAATCCAGCTCGATGTCAAATGTCTTCATTTGGGGCAGGGGGTCACTCTAGCTATCTTCCCCCCAAATGACCTTGGTTTGGGGAGGGCATGAAGAATATCCAGCAGAATAGTATTGTCTCAATGTAATGAGCATTTCTTGAGTTCCTCACATATGCCAGGTACTGTGCTAGGCAGTGAAGATAAAAAACAAAAATGGAAGTCCCTCTCCTCAAAGACCTTACATTTTAAATGTACGTGGGGCTACATGGGGAGGGGAGGGGAGAACATGGGCACCAATAAATAAATACCAATAAATACAAAGTAAATTAGAGATCTGTGGAAAACACTTGACATCTGAGGGAATCAGGAAAGGCCTCACATACTGCCCAATTTGGGATTAGAGTGAGGGACAGGGATGACCTTTCTGAGGCCCCCAGATGTCATTCTATCTTGATGGGGGTTGGTTAGCATCCTGAATGCAGCTGCCGTTCTCACTGAGCCAGTGGTTCCTCGGGCTCAATCCTGTCCTGCTGGGCTGAGGTCACAGACAGCAGAAACTCCCAGAGCAGCCCCTCCAGACTGGCTACTGAAGGAGTACCTGAAAGGGCAAAGGATGAGAAGCCATTCAATAGACGAGGAGGATCTAGCCCAAGGGAAAACTCCACCACATCACATGGATCTCACCAGGAGCCTGAGGAGAGGAAAGGTAAGTGAAATCAGACATATTCCCATTACGATTCCATTTTTCAGAGCAATCCATCAACAAGCAGTAATTAGCCAATTATGAAGTCCCAGTTGCTGGCCTAGATGCTGGGGATACAAAGAAAAGGAAAAGTAGCCTTTAAGACCTTTGAGGAGCTTCCATTCTAACAGGAGGAAAAAAACATGAATAGTCAGTCAACTAGCATTAATTAAGCTCCTAACAACAGTGGATAGAGTACCAGAAACAGTGTCACAAAGACCCAAGTTCAAATCTGGCCCCGGACACTTACTAGCTATGTGACCCTGCCTTAGTTTCCTCATTTGTAAAATGAGCTGGAGAGGGACATGGCAGACCATTCCAGTATCTTGGCAAGAAAACCCCACATAGGGTAGTGACTCAAATATGTAAGATATAGGATAACACAAGAAGGTTCTAGGAGCCAGGGGGACCAGGAAAGGACTTTCACGGGAGAGCCCTCCCTCCTTCTTTCTCACTGTCAAAGGTTCCTTACCTTGTGTATGCTTGCTTTTTGATTGATCGTGTCCAGTTCCCTCAGCATCCCAACCTTTGCTCTCCAAGGTGACAGCTAGCTATTCCAATCAATGGGAGACTGTCAGCAGGTTTATCTTTGCCAGTGACTTAATTTAGTAAAAATAATGCCTTAACTTAATGATAATTAATAATAATGAACTTGCTAACAGCTTGCACTAACAGAGGACTTTATAGTTTGCAAAATCAATATCCTTATTACCCTTCAAGGTAGGTAATAATGGAAGTATTGTTATCCTCATTTAATAGATGAGAAAATTGAGGCTTGCAGAAATTCGATGATTCATTAGGATCAGACAACCACTAAGGGTCAGAGCAGAGATTTGAATCCAGGTTTCCATTTTGTTTATTATACCTTTACCAACGCAGATCTGCCCCTTCTCTGCAATTTCTAATCTTAGAAAATGGCCCCAGTCACTGAGAGTTTAAATGGCTTGCCCACAGGATGTGGCAAAGGTCACCCTTGAACCTAGCTCCTTCTGATTCTTCTTGACAAAGGCCATGTCTCTACAAAAGCACCATGCCTCAGGAATCCTAACTCATATATGCATTGTAATTGGGGTTTTTCGGATGGATATATAGACTTGAAATTAGTGGGTGTCTTTTGGATGGGGATATATATATACATACATATATAAAAATATGGATATATATATATATATATACATACACATGTTTGAAATTTCCAATGTCTTGGTAATCTTACCTCATTTTATATGCCTTGTAACTGGGGTCTTTTGGATGACTATATATATTTTATATATCCATTGATAATGCCATATATATATATGTGCATATATATATAGTCATCCAAAAGATCTTTAAATACATACATTTGAAATTTCTAACCATTTGGCCATATTATATGGAGGTAAAGATTGGGGAGGCTGAGGGGCCTTTCAGACATAGATTATGGTATACCACACAGATGGTCTCCTCTGCCCATGGAGAGGCTTTAACTTGGCTTTTCCTTTATCTACCAAATAAATGCCCCTTTTAATTCACCAGCACTGGATGACAGAGGATGTAAGAGCCCCTGTCAGTGACTGTAGGAGCCAGGGGAAATCCTTGATGGTGATAGGTGATGGTTGTGAATGAGGATGAGGTTTTAATTCATTGCAGCCGGAAGCAGTTTTGATTGTTTATTAATCAAGTTAACCAGCTCTGGGATTTGTTACAAAGGACACGTTGCTTATGTGCCAAATAATTTACAGCCAGGGCTCTGCAAAGGTTGGAGGCTGCTTTCATCTTACTATGAGATAGGTAACAGGATGTGAAGCTCTTGGTAGCAATTGTGTGTGTCAGAATTTGCTAAGTTGAAGACAAGCTTGCAGAAAAAGAGGGTATCTGCCACCTCAACAGAAGAAGGTACATATGCTGCACACGTTAAAATTACCTATGGGAAGACAGGCATATGGCTAATATTATTTTTTATTATCATACAAAACACACTAAGCATACTCATACAAAACCAAAAACCCAAATAAAACCATAAATACACTGATGTGAAACAGTATGCTTTGATCCCCATCTATCCAACACCATCCAATAATTCTTTCTCTGGAGGTAGATTGGCTAATATTTTTTAATTATTTAAGAAAATTTAATAGTTAATGACCTAGAATGCTTTAACCATTACATCTAGAAGACTTTTTACTGACTGTCTAAATAATCCAAGGATTCACTTCCTCCATGTTATAGGGGTAAAGTGGTTATCGGCATGGACAACCCTAGGACAACTAGGAAAGAAACTCAATCTAGCATTTCAGCCAGCCCCTCTCCCCTGCTTCTTACTCAACAGACCTAGTGTCTTAGACTTTCTTCTGTCCTCTCAGAAATCCTTTCTACAGAAAACGTCTGAGAAATACATTCACAGAAGTGAACAATTAAGTGAAGAAAAGTTCAATTGACCTCTTGAGGTAGTATTTGCATTTTAACTAGATTTAAAGCTATCTTAGGGTAAACTACTTATCATCTCATATTTAAAGGGGGGGCTTCCTAGTTCTAATTTCTTGAGAATATTCAGACGGAGGTATAATAGGTATTATTAATTCCATTAGTAGGGCAGATGTTATTAACTTCCTTTGACAGATTAGACAACTGAGCACAAGAGAGGTAGTGCTGGAAAGAAGAAGGGATGGGGAGAGCTTAGATGAGCTAGTTTGGTATCCTGGAAAAGTCAACAAATCAGCAAATGCTTACTTAGCACCTAGATACACCAGGCACTGTGCTAAGCCCTGGAGTTACAAAGAAAGGCAAAAATAGTCTGTGCTCTCTAGGAGCTCACAATCTAATGGGTTAGACAATATACAAGCAGCAGTGTAAAAACAAGATATATACAAGATAAATAGGAGATGATTTTGGAGGGAAGAAATTCTGTTCAGCATTAAGGGGAACTAGAAAAGTCTTCCTCTAGAAAGTGGCATCTTAGTTGAGACTTCAGTAGATGAGGAAGCCAAGAGATAGAGTGGAAGAAGAACATTCCCAGGATGTAGAACAACTATAAAAATACAGTCAGGAGATGGAGTGTCTTGTGTAAGGAACACTGAGGAGCTCAATGTCACTGGATCACAGGGTTCTTGGGAGAGAGTAAAGTATAAAGGAACCTGCAAAGGTGGTAAGGAGCCTGGTTATGAACGTATTTAAAAGGAAAACAGTATTTTTATTTAATCTTGGACAAAACAAGGAGCCTCTGGAGTTTGTTGAATGGGATTGGGAGTGATAGTGATGCAGAATGACCTATTTGGAAGTGCTTTAGGAAAATCACATTGAAAAGTGAGCAAACAGTATTCTGAAATGGGGAAAAGTCTTGAGGCAGGGAAACCACCCAGCAGGGAAACTACTGCAATAGCCCAGGCACTAATGTCACGGGAGTACCAGAAGAGTCATATGAGGGACGTTATAGAGTTTAGGCAATAGATTGGTTAGGGGGCAGTGAAAGGGAGTAAGGAGTCAAGGATGAGGCCCAGATTGGGAGGATGGGTGCCCAGAAGGGTGACATTTCTTGTGAAAGTAATAGGGAAATTATGAAAAGAAGAGAGATTGGAGGGAAAGGTGAGTTTAATTTGGGACATGCTTGAGACATCTTAAGGTTTGAAAGGAATCTCTGAAGGAGAAGACTCATTTTTTTTAATTCAAATCTGGTCTTAAACATTTAAAAGCTGTGTGACCCTGAACAAGTCATGTAACCTTGTTTGCCTCAGTTCCTCATCTGTAAAATGAGCTGGATAAAGAAATGGCAAAATGTTTCAGAATCTCTGCCAAGGAAATCCCAAATGAGATCACAAAAAATCAGACATGCCTGAAACAACTGAGCAACAAGAAAACATTTTTAAAATATCCCTCATCACTACCTTTCTGTGCATTTCATCTTAAGTACTAAGTAATAAATAGCTCAAATATACATATATAATGCATTTAAGTCTTACAACATGCTCTATATGTGTAATCTACTACAAACATTATCTGATTTGAGCCTTACAACAATCTCATGAGATAGGTCCTGTTATTATTCTCTTTTTATAGGTGATGAATATGTAAGCCAATAAGATGAAATTCCAATTTAGATTTCTTGATTCTGTCTGCATCTGGTACTCGATGATGCCACACTGCCGCTCTACAGGGAATGGTCTACATTGCTTACTCTTAAGTCTTGTCTCTGGTGAGAGAAGGATTTGAGGGGGAAAAGGATTTCCTGGCATCTCAGAAATTAGAATATGTGGACAATTGCCTCTTATGCAGTGTATGTCTGATTCTGGCTGGCAGATACTGGCCCGGTTCGGAATGGGAGGCTGGGTTGATAGGTATTTTGAAAACAAGACTTTACTCAAAGAATTAGAAGTGATTTACCTGGGATGTGGGACCCAGAAATGGCCCTACTTCCATACCCTGGAAAATGTGCATAAAAGTCTGTGTGTGGATATTCAACTGGGTGACAACTTGGGTGCCAGGCAGACTTCAGAGAGTGAAGGTGTGGGACAATGGTGTTCTACTTGTACTTCCAAACTCATAAAACTTAACATTAAGAAGAAAAGTCTTCCCCACTGCTCTGCAACTAGTCCCAGGAAAGCATAAATGAACCTGTTTCTGGGACAAGGAATTCTGGTCATAACTCTGGGGGTAATAAAGAATTGGAAGACAACTTTAACTTGGTAAAAACTGGACAGGCAATTAGGCGGCTTGAGTTCTAGCTTTAGAACTGATTACTTTGTTCTTTGGCTTAAAACTCTTTAGTGTTTCCCTTTAATGAGTCCCAAAGGCAGCTACTTGGCATAGCAGATAGAGTGCTGGACCTAGAGTCAGGAAGACTCATTTTTCTGAGTTCAAATCTGGCCTCAGTCATTTACTGACTGAGCCTGGGCAAATCACTGAAGCCTGTTTACCTCAGTTTCCACATCTATAAAATGAACTGGAGAAATGGCAAACCACTCCAGTCTTTTTGTCCAGAAAACTCCAAAGAACTGTTGAAGTAGGAATGTAGATGAAAGCATATGATTTTTCACTTGTTTATTTAGGATTATGTTTTGGGGTTTTGATTGCTTAAGATTATTCACTTATAAAAATGAACGATATGGAAATATGTCTTGGATGATAAAACATGTATAACCCAGACCTAATTGCTTGACAGATCTGGGAGAAGGGAGGGGGGGGGGGGGGAAGGAGGGAGACAATTTGGATCCTATAACCTCAGAAACTTATGTGGAAATTTGTTATTATATGTGATTGGTAAAAAAATAAATAAATAAAAGAAAACTCCAGATGAGGTCACAAAGAGTTATACATGACTGAAATGAGTGAATGACAGTGAATGATTCTCAAATAAAGTTTACACTCCTTTGTCTGCCTTTCAAGATCCCTACAATCCTTTCTAACCTTAGAGTATATTTACTCCTCTCCAAAAACTCTACATTCTGGCCAAATGGTACTATTGTATAGAATAGTGCAAACTTGTACAAAGAAATAAGTGCTGAAGCTGTAGTTCCAACTCTCTTTCTATTTCATAGTTTCCTTGGCTGTAAAATGAAGAGGTCGGACCAGATAATCCTTGTAAGGGCTCCTTTCTGCTCTAGACTCAATAATTCCCCCATTGTCTAGTTACTGCCCAATAAGACATAAAGACAATATCAACTCTTTTAAGCCATTGTGGGGCCACTGAATATAGCATAGTTGCAAAAGTCATCATCTAGAAAGGCAATTTAGGTTAATTTGGAGCTAGAAATGGGAAAATGAGTGTGCTGTTCTTCAAAGGCACAAGGAAGGGTCATCTTTTAAAAAAAAGCCCAAATCTATATAATGAGAAACTCTTCAGCAGAGGTTGGCCATTAGATGATAGGAGAGGGAAAAGTTGTTTGTTTTTGCTATATCAACCCATTAAATCCTTTTCTAAGTTATAACTGGTATTAGCTCTGCAGTGGTGCAGGATAGAGAATGAACACCAATGAGATCACATTGAAAAAAGGAAATAGCCATAAATGACTCACTAAGGACTTCTTTATTGCCCTAAGATAGTTTATGCACTAACAAAAAAATGTTACCATTATTTTATTTTATTTTTAAAACCCTTACCTTCTTTCTTAGATACTAAGTATTGATTCTAAGGCAGAGAAGTGGTAAGGGCTAGGCAATTGGGGTTAAGTGACTTGCCCAGGGTGATGCATCTAGGAAGTGTCTGACACCAGATTTGAATATAGGTCTTCCTGGCTCAAGGCCTGGCTCCGTATTCTCTGTGCTGACTAGCTGCTTCTTACCATTATTTTAAATGCTGATATTACTTTAGCCATTTCCTAATCTATTGAAGTCAGTGGTCAGCCATAAACAAATATTTTATTAATCACTAGTAACTATACTAGTAACTATTGCCAGGTAATATATTGGGGACAAAAAAAAATTCTCCCCCTTAAGGACCTCACATTTTAATGGAGGAGACAACATCCCAAACACTGTACAATGATCTCTCACCCATTGCGAAAGTAGTGGTTATATTTATTTTATTATTTATATATATTTTAAGACTTTATAAATCCTTCTCACTCTCCTATAAACCTTTTCCACACTCTTATTAACCTACAGTCCTTGAGCCAATCAGCACCCAGGATCCAGAACACAGCACTGTGATTGGTTGCCTTCATCAGCCAATAGTGTGCTGCAATAAGTGTAACTCAGTAACACAGAATTTTATATACATGTGTGTGTGTGTGAACCTTGATATAGTGAAGGATGACTGTATTTACAAGATAAATGCTGAGTAAAAGGGTGGTAATCCCAGAGGGAAGACAACAGCCGTAGAGGTATTTGGGGAAAGCCTCTTGAAGAATGTGAGATTTGAGCCTAATTTTGAAGGAACCTAAAAATTCCAGGAGAGGAAAGAAAGAAATTATTTCAGACCTGGGGGAAGGCCAATAAAAAATGTGTGGAGCTGAATACTAGATTACTATATGCACAGTTCAAGATGGGTTAAGGGAAGGAAATGAGCATTTATATAAGTGCCTACTATGTGCCAGACATTGTGCCTTAGCAACTTTGCAAATATTATTTCATTTGATTCTCACAACACAATATGTGAGGTAGGTATTATTATTATCCCCTTTTATAGATAGAGAAACTGAGGCAAGCAATAGTTAAATGGTTTGCCCAGAATCACCCAGCGAGTATGTATTTGTGGATGAATTTGAACTCAAGTCTTCCTATTTATGAGTCAAGCACTGATCCATTTAGCTGCCAATGGCCAGATGACTAGTCCTATTGGATCACAGAGTTATGTCAATCAAAATGTAAGAAGACTAGAGTGGGAATGGTCCAGGTTGTGAAGGGCTTTAAAAATTAATAGAAAAATTTTATATGATGTTGAAGTTAATAGGGAACCATTGGGCCTTATTGAATGGGGATAGCATGGTTAGACCTATATTTTAGAAAGATCACTTTGCCAACTGAGAGGAGGATGCAATGGGGAGAGATGGAGAAGAGAAACCAGTCAGAAGACTATATAACAATAGCCAGGTAGGAGGTGATGAAGACCTAAAAGAGGGTGGCAGCTATTTGAACAGAGAGAAGGGATATAGATGAGAGAAATGAATGTAGACACAATGGGACCTGGCAAAATATGGGTTATGTGAAATCAGGAATGACACCAAACTTTCAAGCTACGGTAAGTAGGAACATGGTGATGCCCTCAATGGTAATATGGAAATCCCAAAGAAGAATTTAGGGGGAATGATAATGGATTCAATTTTGGATGGGTTGAGTTTAAGATGCCAATAAGGTATCCAGTTTGAGATGTACAATAGATGGCTAGTGAGATAAGATTAGGAGTCAGGAGAAAGTTTAGGGCTAGATAAATGGATCTGAAAATCATCTGTATGGAAATGATCATTGTACCCATGGGAGCATGTTGAAATCACTAGTTAGATAGAAGGAGCAGGATGGAGCAATGTCCCAAAAATCAAATGAGGAGAGAGCATTCAGGAGTGGGTGATTGACAGTGCCAAAAGTTAAAGAGAAATAACAAGAATGAAGATTGAGAAAAGGCTATTAGATTTGGTAATTAAGAGATCATTGGTCATTTTGGAGTGAGCAGTTTCAATTGATTGATGAAGTTGGAAGCCTCTCTGCAGAGGGTTTAGAAGAGACAAATTGAAGACACCATTGTAAACAGCTTTTTCACATTGGAGTTTAGCCATGAAAGAGAGGAGAGATGTAGGATGACAGCCAGCAAAGATGGCAGGATCAAATGAGGTTTGTTTTTTTTAAAGATGGAGGAGACATAAGTGTGTTTTGTAGGCAGGAGGGAAATAGCCAGGAGACAGGGAGATTGAAGATTAGTGAGTAAGAGTAAATGATAGAGGAGGCAATTTTCTGCAGAATATTGGATGGAATTGGAGCAGATTTATTTTAAGGAGAAAGTGTCATGTGACACAGTGGTGAAGCTGGAGATAGTGGGAGAAAACATCAGAATGATGTGAGATGAAGAGGAGGAGACAAGTCTCAAGCCAACAGGCATTTATTAAGCATTTAATATATGCCAGACACTGAGCTAAGAACTAGAAATACAAATATGAACAGAAGTATCTCTGCCCTATGGAGCTTACATTCTAATGGGAGAAGATAACACATAAAAGAAAGCTGAAAGGGGTGAGTGGGAAGGTATCTGTGTCAAAATGTAGTGAAAAAAATCTTGAAAGTCAGTAGTAGAGCTCAAAGGGGAATGAAGACATGGCTGGCCTGGCTACTTAATTAAGGATTTGAAGTAGTCAATTAATTGGAGGAAAGAGAAGTAGGAGCAGAGTATACTTCCAATGTGAGAAGACCAGGGGTGGAGTAAACTTCTGGAGTTAGAAGTCTACTGTGGCATGGTGGAGGAAATCTAGAGAAAAGAGGAAGTAGCTCTTGGTGGATAGTTTTTTTCAGTGATGTATGAAGCAAAATTCTCAGCGGAGATGCTAGGGAGCTGGATGCCATGGAAGGCTTGAGAAGAGATAGAAAAACTGCTGTAGTGAGTGAAACAGTGAATCTTTTGGAGATGTGTGCCTTTCCACAGTGAAGATCCAGTTGAAAAGTAATAATAAATTTGTAGCAGTATGTGAATAGGAAAAAGGGGGTGGTTGAACTAATTCAGTATTGGCATCAGTAATAAGATAAGGGGAAAGGAATTCAAGACCCTTTTTAATATACTTCTGAATGAGTAATTATTAAATCTGTACTTGAACATCACCAGGAAGAGGGAATATGGCCTACTCTGTGTGTTGTCTAGCCCACATGGACATCATGTTCCAATATCAACTCAAATGGATTTTGCAATCCACTAAGAAAGGGGATCAGCTTCCAAGTGGGCTGCAAAAGAGGGAAGAGAAAATTAACATGGGAATGAGGAGGCATTTTGAAAAAGTTCTTGAGCCCTCTACTCTTTTTTTCTTATATACATTCTCTTATGGTAATCACATGAGCTCTTTGAATTTGTAATATTTATGGGAAAGGAAATGGGGAATTGGAAAACAGGGGGATAATGGGAAGTTTGTAGCAGGGTATGGAGGAGAGAGGGGAGAGAGGGTATATTGCTTGATGAATCAAAGGAGGGAGATGCCCCCTTCTGAGAGGAAACAGCAGGGGTCCGATAAGGACTATTTGTTGTAGAATGACTGAAAAGAAGTTCAGTTCCCTCTATGACCAGAAAAGATAGTCCATTTATCTGACTGCGAATTTAAATAATATAAAGTTTAATAATCTAGTTGGAATTGGAGTTTTTCCTTAGCTTCAGAGTATAGGGCCAGGCCCTAGAGGCTGGCGGAGGGTTTTCCCACTTCCATCTCCTCTATATCAGTCCAGTTTTGTATACTTCAGAATCTTAGCAGTAGATAAAAGCGACTGGGCCTGAATCTTCCAGCTGAACCAAGAAGAGCATGCCACTCCAGACTGGGCTGAACAAGCTCCTCTCTCCTCCAACACCCGGAAGCCAGTCCCACCCAGCAGGAAGGAAGTGCTAGTCACAAGATCCAACTACCACTCCCAGTTGGCCCCTTCCCCCACAAACTATCAGTCTTATTTCCTTTCCACAAATTCAATTATCACCTCTCTGCAAAGAATTCCCATATCTTTATATCTATACCTAATATCTCTTCTGAAATCCAATCCCACATCAACAATTGTCTCTTTAACATAGACATAAAGTAAGCCTCTCAAACTCAATATGGTCAAAATGGAATTTATTATTTTTCTTAAATCTATTCCCTCTCTAAACTTTCCTATAACTGTTGACAGTACAACTATCCTTTTAGTCATCTATATTGGAGTTTACCACCTTGGAATCATCTTTGATATTTCTTTCTCCATCAATACCCATAACCAATTTAGTTGCCAAGTTCTTTTGATCCTACCTCATGAAATCACATTCATCACCTTCCTTTGGCTCACATAGTCTCTGTGTGACTTCATTCCTTGTTACCTCTCATTTGGACTATTGTTAAGAGCTCCCAAATTGGTTTCTCAGCCTCTAGTTTCTCCCCACCTTAATCCATATTCCTTAAAATTTGAAAAGTGATATTTCTAAAACACAGATCCTATCTCTTGGCCCTGACCCCAGCTCAAATTGATTCTAGCATAAAATAGAAATTTAAAAGGCTGGTATTTAAAACCTCTACAATTGGTTTCTCTAGTTTTATTTTAAATACTCAAATTTCTAAACTCTTTGTTCCAGTCAGCCTGGTTTGCTTGGTATTCATCATATACAATAGTCTAACTTTTGAATCTGTGCCTTTGAACAAAAGATCCCCTATTCATGAAATGCATTTCCTCCTCCCTTCTGCCTGATAGAATTCTTCCCTTTCTTCAGATGACAACTCAAGCTTCACATCCTCCTCAATACCTTTTCTGTCTTCCCTCACTCCAAACTTTTAGCATGCTTTCCCTCTTGAAATTCTTTGTTTTTGCTTACTTGTGTACATACTAAATGGTTCCAGCAGAACATCACCTTCTGGCAAGAGCAGATGGTGGTCTTCCATCTTACTGGGAGAATTGTAATCAGTGGCTTCTTGATCATCCAAATTGTTTGAGTGGCCATGTCAATGCCACAGGAGAGTCAGGAGGGTCAACTACCAGTGGCAAGTACTTAGTGGGCCTGAGGGTTTGAGTGTACTGGGAAAAGGGGGGCATCTGGGATCCCTCCCAAGGAGCAGGGAAGAAGGAAAAGGGTTTACCTTCCAAGTGGGATGTAAAAGAGGGAAGATAAAATTAGCAAGGGAATGAGGAGGCAGAAAATTCTGGACAATGAGGAGTAGATTGGGGAGTTTTAAAACTTCCTAACAACAGCTCTTCTCTTCACTCTTTCCTCTTGCTTTCTAGCTTTCATAGTAGTGTCAGACTGTTCTTCATCAGGCACTGATCTGGTTATGTCATGTCTTTGATCACAAATCTTCCTTAGATCCTATTGGTTAAAAAAACAAAGAGGAGGGAAGATGAAATTAGTAGGGAAGTTTTATGGGAGAACTCTTTGTGGTATCTGCTCCGCTGGGTCTACTAGTGCCTGGTGAGGTCTGAGTAGCCAAAAAGAATGGAAAAGTACTATGCTTGGGGGTCAAGAGAGATAGCAATTCAAGTGCCTCCTCTGATATAATGTAACTATTCCCCCTATGATCCTCTTTAGTGATTTGTGACTCCTTGGCCCAGACCACTATTTCATAAGATACTCAGATAATATTCACTTTACTCCTAAGCTATGCTTCTCCTCTACAACAGGCTTGCTCCCTCCTTCCAATTGGTCCCTTATTAAAAGATAAGCCCCCTGAGGTAAGAGATGGACTTTTTTGCTTTTATTTGTATTTTCACTGCTTAATATAGTTCCTGGCACAGAGTGGGTACTTAAATTCTCTTTCTAATATAATTTAATGTTTTGCAATAGTTCAAGAGAGTGAAGAATTGTAGCATGTTGTTTTTCAGTCTTGTCCAACTCTTTTTGACTCCATTTGGACTTTTCTTGGCAAATATAGGAGTGGTTTGCCATTTCTTTCTCAGGCTCATTTGACAAATGAGGAAACTGAGGCAAACAAGGCTAAGCAACTTTCCCAGTATCATACAGCTAGTAAGTGCCTGAGGCCAGGAAGAGGAATCTTTCTGACTCCATCCCTGGTACTCTATCCACTGTGACTGTAAATGCCACCCTTTTAAAGGATTTTTTAAATTTGTTTTATACTAGGAATGAATCAACAAATATTTATTAAGCAGCTTCTCTATGCCTGTTTGAGGGTTTGTACTAGGGTAGTGATAGTAGGAATTGAAAAGAAGAGGCAAATATGAGAGAACAGGATATTATGGTCATTTCCAAAAGGTTGGGGTGTAGGAAAAGGATTAGATTTATTAACTGACATCTGTATAGTGCTTTAAGGTGTGCAGGATGCTTTGTATACTTTAATTTGTTTGATCCTTATAACACTTTGGTGGCTTTGTACTTTCCTCATTTTATAGATGTGGATATTGAGACTCAGAAAGTTTAAGTAACTTGTCAATGGTTATGCCATGTTTTCATTCACAAATCTTCAAGGATTCATTAGGACCTAGTTTGTATACCCCTGGGCAAGGCACTTAACCCCCAATTGCCTAGTCCTTCCTGCTCTTCTGCCTAAAAGTTAAAAAAAAAATTATTTCATGTTAACTCAAACATGAAGCATTCTTTGATCCTTGGTCAGAAATTATGTTCCCATTTGGAAGATATATGTTATACTTTGTTTTGTACCTTTCTAACGAACTTATGATACCATGTTGTATATGAAAGTGATCTATATTATTCTCCTAATGTAGTATAAATTCTATCAGCATAGGATCTAGTTTGCATCTTCCTCTATTACTTAGCACAGTACTTTGTACCCAATGTTAACTTGGAAATGACCATGATATCCTCTTCTTTCAGATCTGTCTCTTCTATTCCTGCTTTCATCACCATAGTAATCAATCAATCAATCAATAATAAATTGAAATAATGAATTTTCCCCTAATCATTTTCTCTATATAAAACATCTCAATTTCATTCAATCCCCAGGTAGCATGATGCTTACTATACTCACCATCTTGGTTATTCTCTTCTAGACAAACATCCTATCATTGGTTTTCTTAAAAATGAGGCACTCAGAATGCAATAGAATAGAATATTCTAGATAGAGTGGGAGCAGTGGCAAAGACCTTTGGGAATATCATCCCTTTTGTCTAGAATATTTTAGTTCTTCCTACTATTGGAGCCTATAATTGAATTAGTTCTTTATGGATGTCATGTTCCAATATCAACTCAAATGGATCTTACAATCCACTAAGATCCTTGTGAACTGTCATGTAGCCAACTCACCATCATCCCATGCTTTTGTGGCTGTATTATTTTAAATAAAGAATAGGAATTTACACTTATCTCTATTAAATTTCCTCTTGTTATCTCTGACCCATCATTCTGGCCTGTCAAGCTACCCTTAAGAATAACAAAGATAGAATGACCTCTAAGCAAAGAGGAATTTGAGATTCTCTTTTAAGTGTATCAGCAATCTGAGTCAAAATTAATTTCTTCAAAATGAGTAAGAACAACTACTTACAGAATCAGGGGTTGAGGATGATCCTTGACAAAGGCATTCAATCTCTGGAGACAGGATCAAATCCAAACCTTGCCAGACAAATGGAATTCTCTACAGTGAAGACAATATAAATGGAATCCTAAGATAGAAAACATTAGTGTACAATTCAAATAAACAATGAGTAGTAAGTAAAACATTTGAGGAAAGGTAGAATAATTATATCAAATCTTTCGGTTTTGAGGAAGTGAAATTGTAGCAGGGCACTGAGGATTAGTGTCTGTTAGGGTATATATGGCACTTTGATTATATCTGAAAGGAAGGCCATTTCTTTCCTCCATCTCCAGGTGAAATCTTAAGAGAAATAAGAGGGACAGGCAAAGATCAAAGCATTTCACCCTCTCCTATATTTCCTTCATGAGATTTTTATACATAATATATGATATGTGTCTTCTATCACAACATGAACAATATGGAAATATTCATTTGCATTGCATGAAAGTACTGACATAACCAATATCAGACTATTTACCACCTTGGAGAGAAGTAGGGTAAAGGAGGGAAGGAGAAAATCAGAATCCTAAAATGTCAGAGAATAATTGTCAAAAATTGTTTCTATGTGTAACTGGCAAAAAAATTAATTAATTAAAAAAATAAGTATGTGCAAGTGTGCCAGGGAAGGTCAAGGGCCTGAGAACATGTTGTTGCCACAATAAAGAGAGATTAGCCCCAGTGGGGTATGGAGGCCACAAGGTTGCCATTACTCTTCTGTCATTGCCCCAGCACTGAGGCACAGCTCAAAGGGAGACTAGGGTTGGAGGGAAAGAGCAGACAGAAGATAGAGTAATTGTCAGCTTCTCAGAGGTACAAATGGGAGGAGATGAGAGGAACTCTTGGACTCCAGTGCTGTTACTCCTCCTGCCTCAATTATCAAGGCGTGAAACTCTGATCCATCAAGAGCTTCTCACACCTGACAATTGACTCACAACTGTCAAAATGGTCTTTCTAATTCACTGATCTGAACATGTCAGTTCTTTGCTAAAAAATAAAGAAAAACAAAGCAGAACTTTTAAAGGTTCCTATACATGTTAATTTAGCCTACTATTGCAGGCCCCTGGAAACTGTATTCTAATGTCCTATTCCAATCTTATTTCACACTAGCTCCCCTTACACTGAGCTCATACTGTCCTCTGCAGAATGACGGCAGAACAGCCTGTAGCCAATTCTCATTTGCTAGGATTTACCAAAAGTGAAGTACCCCCCTTTCTCCCAGAGAGAGTGTATTTCTGCTCCTAACCTTATCTTTGTTTCTTTAAAGATTACATTTTGCATCTACCTAAATACTAAAAGTCAGCATTCCAATGAAATTGAGGTTAATCCAATGTATTACTGGTCTGTATATACTTTTGTTTGCTCAAGCGAAATTGAGAGAGATTATTTTCTGCTACACACAAAGAGAAAACTCGAAATCACCAGGGTTTCCTTAGCTGGGTGCTTGAAATGAATGGAAGATATTGTATTGATGAATACTATTATCACTCCTTAAAGCAGGGAAAAGAATAAACCTTGGGAATCAAGACTGTCAGGGATTCCCCTGGATATGGCTGAGTCAGCAGTGAAAGGGAAGCTTTTCCCACCGCTCCTCTGAGGCAGTGGCCTCAGGCACTTTCTTTTCTATTCCTGAGGCAGGTTCAAGGTAATGTCTACCAATACAGGATAGAGCCAGAGGTGATGACTAGACAGAGAATCATGCTTGAAGAGAGGAGGTGGGATAATGGGCTTTGGCCGCATGGGGACAGTGGCCAGAGAGAGAGAGAAAATAGCTTATTTTCTTCATCAGTCAGACAACTTTGACCTCCAGACATTTTTTTTTCAATATTGAAGGACAAGTGTCAGACTTCCAAGCTGTGTGACCCTGGGCAAGTCACTTGACCCCCATTGCCTAGCCCTTACCGGTCTTCTGCCTTAGAGCCAACACACGGTATTAACTCCAAGATGGAAGGTAAGGGTTTTTAGTTAAAAAAAAAAAATATACATATATATATATACATAAGGACAAGTAACATACATGGAGAAACCTTTGACCTGATATAAGCTGGTTACTCCTTCCATTGGTGCTCTCTCTTCCTTTCCATGACAGTGGATCTCCCCCTACCTGTACAATGACACATTTTCTTTCTCCTTTGCTGGCTCATTACCCTCCTCCCAGTTGTCTCTGGGCAGATATTTCTCAAGACCAAAGTCCTCTTGTCTTTCAACATTTCCTCTTGGCATTCCCATCTATTTCCATGGATGACATTATCCCCTCTATACTTAAGACTCCCAAACATATATATTAAATTCATGCATATATATGAATTATGACTATATATATATGAATTGCATATGTATATATGACGGTATATATGTCTGCATATATATTTATGTAATATGTATGTGCATATTTATATATGTGTATATGTGTATCTATGACATTTGGTCATTTCACAATATTAAGCTGTTATTGTCTAGTGTTTTCCTGGTTCTGCTTATTTCACTCTGCATCAGTTCATGGAGGTCTTTCCAGTTCCTTCTGAAATCATCCTGTTCATCATTCCTTACAGCACAAGAGTATTTCATCACCATAATATGCCACAATTTGTTCAGTCATTCCACAATTAATGGACCATCTAGTTTCCAATTCTTTGCCACCACAAAAAGAGCAGCTATAAATAGTTTTGTACAAGTAGATCCTTTTTTTTTTTTTGGTTTGGTATCTTTGGGATACAGACCAACTAGTGCTGTAACTGGATCAAAGAATTTGCATTGTTTTTATAGCCCTTTGTACATAATTCTAAACTGTCCTCCAGAATGGTTAGATCAGTTTACAATTCTACCAGCAATGTATTAGTGTCCCAATTTTGCCACATCCCCTTGAGGGAAATGGGAATTTCCATTTGTGATATCTACAACCAAATTCAATTGGGTGACAATTTTCAGTCCTCCAAACTTCAAACCTTGATTCCCTCAGTCAATCAGAAAGAGCCCTGTAGTCCAAACTATAGTCTGAGAGGAGCAACCCCCTAACAGAAAACTAGTTTAACTAGTTCTGTATCAGAGCTCAGCTCTGTCTTATGACCAAGGGTTAGAGAAAAGAACATATAAGGAAAGAGGGTTCTAAATCAGAAAGGTAATCAAGGGTGGGGGTTAACAAGAGTTAGTTAGATTTTTTTGATACACTGTAACCTCTGATTTTTCTCAACTGATGAGGAAACAGGGGAGGGTTTCCCATGCCAGACTTAGGAAATATATCCTTTTATGCCCACCTTCAAGGTGTGCCTGTTACCATGGGCATATGCTCTTGCATGGATGTTAATAAATGGGCTTTTCTATTTCATAATCGAGTAAGAATTTTCTGTTTAGGTAAGACCATGTTTCTCACACACTCCAACATTCAACATTTTCCTTTGCTGTCATATTGCCCAAACTGATTGGTGTAAGGTGGTCCCTCAGAGTTATTTTAATTTGCATTTCTCTGAATATTTTTATATGATTATTGATAGCTTTGATTTTTTCATCTGAAAAGTGTTTATTCATATCCTTTGACCATTTCTAAATTGGGGAATGACTTGCAGTCTTATAAATTTGATTTAGTTCTCTATATATTTCAGAATATTCTCTTTATCAGAGAAATTTGTTATAAATCCCCCCACCTCCAGTTTGTTGTTTCCCTTCTAATCTTGGTTGCATTGGTGTTGTTTGTACAAAACTTTTAAGTTTAATAAAATCAAAATTGTTCCTTTTTACATCTTGTAATGTTCTTGATCTCTTGTTTGGACATAAATTCTTCCCTTGTCCAGACATCTGACAGGTAAACTATTGCATGTTCCCCTAATTATAATATCACTCTTTATATCTAATTCATATGTCCATTTTAACCTAATGATGGTATATAGGGTGTGAGATATTGATCTATATTTAATTTTTGCCATACTGTTTTCTAGTTCTCCCAGCAGTTTTTGTCAAATGAGTTCTTATCCCCAAAACTGGGATATTTGGGTTTATCAAATTCTAGATTGCTGAGGTCATTTACCCCTAATCTATTCCATTGATACTTCCTTGATATGGTAAAAAATGCTGATTGTTTTCCTATTATTAAACCAGACTTGTACTCCTGGTATAAATCCCATAGTGAATAAGGCTTGTGATATATTGCTATAGAGTCTTCACTAGTATTTTATTAAGATTTTTGCATCAATGTTCATCAAAGAAATTGGTCTGTAATTTTCTTTCTCTATTTTTGGTCTTCCTGCTTTAGATATCAGCACCATGTTTGTGTCATAAAAAGAATTTGATAGGACTCCTTCTTTGCCCGTTTTATCAAATAGTTTGTACAGCATTGGGATTAACTGTTCTTTAAATGTTTGATAGAAGGCACTTGAGAATCCATCTGACTCAGGGGATTTTTTCTTAGGGAGTTCATTAATGGCTTATTCAATTACTTTTTTCTGTTTTGTTAATCTGGTCAATTTATATTTTTGTAAATATTCATACATTTCACTTAAATTGCAAATTTTATTGTCATTTAATTTGGCAAATAATTCCTATTGATGCTTTAATTTCTTCTTCATTGAAGGTGAATACACCCTTTTCCTTTTTTTGATACTGATAATTTTATTTTCTTCTTTATTTTTAAAAATCAAATTAACCAATGCTCTTATCTATTTTATTTGTGTGTTTTTTTTCATAGAACCAATTCCTGGTCTTACTTATTAGTTCAATAGTTGTATTATAAGGGGAAGGTTAAGTTTGTAACCAAGGGGTTTAGACTTTCAGTATTGAGAGGGGGAAAGAGTGGTGTTCTCCCCCTTCTCATAGTGGGGTTCAGGGGAGACAGCTGATGTTTAGGGTTGGCTCAGAGAGAGGAAAGGGTATTTGAAGATTTCCCCCCTTCTGCTTTCCCTCCTTAGCTAAAGCTGCTCTCAGATTTGCTCTTGTCTCTCTTGTCCCCCCTCTACTACTCGAGACCAAAGGGTCTCCCCTTGATCTGTTCACTCACACTTGTTCACAGCTTGGGGAACAGATAACTATTTTAATGTCCACTCAATCAGGATAATACAAAGGAATAATTGGCAGTGAAGAATGGGAAAAGGAAAGTGGGGAAAGGGGGCACCTGTCTCTATCTAAACCCTTTCCCCTCCTTCCTTGAGTTTGGGAGGAACTCAGGCTTTGGCAGCCTCAGTCCCCTGAGAGAAAGTCAGGTTGACTCACCCCTGGGCAACAGGAACTGAGGTAAAGTCTGCTCAGGTTTCTCTTCAGAAAATCCCTTCAATTGGGAAGTGTTGGGGGGGGGGAAGATTTCCAGTCACCAGAAGGAAAAGTGGGTAACCCTCAGGAGAAAGTCTTTTCCCACCTTCTGCCTTCAGCTTCTCAAAACTGAGAGACCAACTCCTCTCCCAGCCAGAGTCTTCTCCTCCTCAAGATTCCAATCCCTTAGGGCTCCTCCCCCATCAAGGTGATCAGTTTCACACACTCTTCAGCCTAGCACTTTTCTTTAGTGCCAGCCTCTGTCACATAGTTCTTTTACTTTCAGTCTTATTAATTTATCCTTTGATTTTTAAGATTTCCAATTTAGGCTTTCATTGGGGATCTTTAATGTATTCTTTTTCTTGTTTTTTTTAGGTGCTTGCTCAGTTCATTGATTGTTTTTCCCTCTATTTTATTTATATAAGTATTCAGGGATATAAATTTCCTCCCAAGTACTACTTTGTCTGTATCTCATAAATTTTGATATGTTGTCTCCTCCTTGTCATTCTCTTTAATAAAACCATTGATTGTTTCTATGATTTGTTCTATGACCCATCCATTTTGAAGAATCAGATTTAGTTTCCAATTAATTTTAAATTTGTCTTTCCATGAACCCTTAATGATTATCATTTTTATTGCAATATGATCTGAAAAAATTACTTTGATTTCATTTATTTTTTCTGCTTTTCTGCACTTAGTTGTGAAATTTCTATACCCTTGCATATGGTCAGTTTTTTGTGTATGTACCATGTGCTACTAAAAAGAAGGTATATTTCTTTTTATCACCATTTAGTTTTCTACAGAGATCTATTAAATCTAACTTTTTCTAAGAATCCCATTCATATCCTTTACATCTTTTTTTTAACCCTTACCTTCCATCTTGGAATCAATACTGTGTATTGGTTCCAAGACATAATAGTGGTAAGGGCTAGGCAATTGGGGTTAAGCAACTTGTTCAGGGTCACACAGTTAGGAAGTGTCTGAGGTCAAATTTGAACCCAGGACCTCCCTTCTCTAGGCCTGGCTCTTAATTCACTGAGCCATCTAGCTGCCCCCCCTGTCTTTCTTGTTTACTTTTTTGTTAGATTTATCTAGTACTGAGAGAGGAAGGTAGATGTTCCCCACTAATATAGTTTTACTTTCTATTTCCTCCTTAAGCTCCTTTAGTTTCTTCTTTAAAAATCTTGAGGCTATACCATTTGTTGCATATATATTAAGTACTGATAATACTTCATTGTCTGTTGTACCTTTTATCAAGATGTAATTACTTTCCCTATCTCTTTTAATCACATTCATTTTTGCTCCCCTCCCCCATTTTTTCTTATTCCCTGGTAAGATAGGATTCTATAGCCCAGTGAGTCTCGCTATTATTCCTTCTCTGAGCCAATTCCAATGAGAGTAATGTTTAAGTATTGTATGTCACCATCTTCATTTTTTCCCTCACTGTAATAGTTTTTTTTTTCTGCTGCCTCTTTATGTGATGTAATTTTGCTCATGTTGCCTCTCTCTTCTCATTTCTCTCAGTGCAATCCTTTTTTTACCCCTTAATTTTTCATTTCATCCTAAATAGTTTACTCTCATACTCTCTGTATATGTATACTTCTTATAACTACTATGATCATGATAAAAATTTTTAGTTACAAATATCATCTTTCTGTGTAGGAATACAAACAATTCGATTTTATTTAGTTCCTTAAAACCTTTCTTATTTAGCTTTTTATACTTCCCTTGAACTTTGTATTTAGACATCAAATTTTCTGTTTAGGTCTGGTCTTTTCTTCAGGAATGCTTAGAAATCATCTATTTTATTAACTGACCATATTTTCCCCTGAAAGAATATAGTCAGTTTTGATGGGTAGGTGACTCTTGGTTGTAAACCTAGTTCCTTTGCTTTTTGAAATATCATATTCCCAGCCTTCTGGTTCTTCAGTGTAGAATCTGCCAGATCCTGTGTAATCCTGATTTAGGCTCCATGACATTTCAGTTTTTTTTTGCTTTCTGGTTGCTTTTGGTATTGTCTCCTTGGCCTGGGAACTCTTAAAATTGGCTGTGACGTTACTGGGAGATGTCATTTGGGGATTTATTGTAGGAGGTGATCTGTGAATTCTTTCAATTTCTATTTTACCCTCTTGTTTAAGACTATCAGGGAAATTTTCTTTGATAATTTCTCATAATATGCTGTCGAGACTCTTTTTTAATCGTGACTCTGAGATAGTCCACAAATTCTTAGATTGTCTCTCCTGGATCTGTTGTCCAATTCTAATTTTTAAAGAATTATTTTCTTCCATGACCCTTTGATCCCCCCTTTCCATTTGGTTCAGCCTACTTTTTATAGAACTCTTCTCTTCTTTGGATATTTTTTACCTTTTTTTTCTAATTGGCCAGTTCTACTTTTCATGGAACTCTTTTCTTCACTGGATTTTTTTACCTCTTTTTCCAGGAGGTAAATTCTGTTTTTTAAGAACTTCCCCCCATTTTTGCCTCTTTTTCCACTTGACCAATTGCTTTTTAAGTTGTTATTTTCTTTTTGCACTACTTTCATTTCCTTCCCCCATTTTCTTCCACCTCTCTTATTTGATTTTTTAATTTCTTTTTGAGTTTTTCCAGTGTCTGAGACAAATTCCCATTTTTCTTTGAAGTTTTACATGTGGTTGTTTTGCTCTCATTGTCCTCTACTGAATCTCTGCCTCGTTCTTTGTCTCCATAGAAAATTTCTGTGGTTAGTGTTTTTTTTGCTGTTTGCTCATTTTCTCAGCCTTTTCTGTTTTTGCCTATAGACTAGGAGTTCTGAAAACTGCTAATTATGTCTCCTCTGTTTGTCTAGGCTTGTAGGACTCAGTACCATAAGCTATTTTACCCTGAGACTAGGGACTTCAACACAGGCTTGAAAGGGTCAAATGCTATGGACTTTGGGGCTTCACTGCCAAGCCTTGGGACTTTGAAGGATGGGTGTGAGGTACTCTTCTTTTGGCTTATATTGGGTCCTGGGATCCCAAAGTTGGCCTGTGGCAAGGCTCAGAATCTGGTACAGTAGTTGGGGAGTGGTTGACTCACACTCCTCTGTGTGTAGTTTTATTTCCAATTCCCCCATGAAAATTGATTCTCTCTGCCTAAATTTCAAGTTATTTTCCACAGGAGAACCCCCTTACTTTATGTCTTTGTTGGTTCTCTGAATCCATTTGTTTCAAGGTACTATTTTAAGGTCGATTTGAGAGAATTCTTAGAGTGGTTCCAGTTTTTGCTGCTACTAAGCTGCTATCTTGGCTCCATCCCCCTTCCCCCTCTCATTTTTTAGATGAACAAACTGAGACCTAAAGAAGGACCGTGAGTTCAAAGATTTAGAGCTAGAAGAGACTTCAGAGTCCATTTGGTCCAAACCCTTTATTTTACAGATGAGTAAACTGAGACTCAGAATTCAAGTGACTTTCCTAAGTTTATATAGGTAGTAAAGGAAAAAGAGAGAATTGAAATTCAAGTCCCCAAACTCCAAAGCCAACAATATCCACTGTTCCAAACAAACTTCATTTTGTATCCCTTACCATTCTATTAAATTTTCAGCTGGACAGAAGATAGCTGAGAAGAAAAATATTTGAAGTATTTATGACCATCATGTGGCTGGGGGTAGTTTGGCTATGAAATCAAGGCACTTCTCTCTCCTTTTTTTCTTTTTAAGAAAGCAAGTAATTTAAGCCTTTTAGCACTACAATATGACTTGTGTTTGGTGGCAGTTACTAATTTTTAAACCCTGCCAGGCACTGGAGGACACAGAAGGGATATATGTTTTCCCTGTGTTATGTTCCAAATTTGCTTTAAAAAAAACACTCGGGCAATTATGCAAAGGTCTGATTTATGTTTCTATGGAACAGCACAGTAATTCCCTTGTTTTTGTAGCTGTGGTGTTCCAAAACTTATTTATATTGCTGACTTTTCAAAGGAAGTTGGGTAATGATCATAAGATTTTTTTTTCTTTCTGTCATGACATCTGAAAATTTTATGAGTTCTGTGAGATTTAAGAACTTGTCCCGATTTTAGTGCAAGCAGGATACATGGTTAACATGATTTTATAAAGGGAGAGCAGTCACTTCTTTAAGCCTCCATGGCTGTCTCTACTTTACTTTTTTTAAAAGTCTGTATGTGGGATCTGAGGCATTTTAGGTCTCACCTCCAGAAAAACTCCCCCACCCCTTCCCTCACCCTGGCCCAGAATAGAAATGAGCTCTCCCCTCTCAAAGCTCTCAAGAAAATCTGTTTGAACTTCCTGTGAACTTCTTTTAGACCAGACCTGTGATTTCATTGGTTATAGAGTGGCCACTATAGAACTTTACTAATGAGGTGCATTGATGAGCACCTACTCCACAATGATAATTTTAGATCGATGACTTGAGCTGTGAGAGGTCCATGACTTGCCACACACAGCTAATATGTGACAAGGACAAGATCTGGACCCTGATCTTTCCTAGGTCCCAGGCCATCTTTCTATCTGCTAGGTCATGGTGCATCTCTTATAAGATTTACTTACTGCATTCTTAAGGATATTATTGTCATCTTTGGGATTATTTTATCTCTTTTCTATACTGTAAAATGGCATGGTGGGTAGAGTGCCAAGCCTGAATTCAGGAAGATTCATCTTCACATGCCCAAATCCACCCTCAGACACTTGTTAGCTGTGGGACCTTGGGCAAACCACTTCACTCTCTTTGCCTCAGTTCCCTGTTTTTAATATAAAATGGAGAAGAAAATGGCAAACCACTCGTGTCTTTATCAAAACTCCAATGAGGGTCATGAAGTGTTAAGACACTGAAATGACTGACCAACAAGAGCAAGAAGGTCTTTGATGATGGATACTTTTTATCCCCAGCCCTAATAGACTGTGCATTATAAACTTTTCATTCATGTTTATTGAAGTCATTTCTGCAGAAGGGGCACAATCAGCTCTGATTAAGGGGTTTGATGAATTATCTTTTCCCTTCTCTTTTTCTGTCTTCTTTTCTCCACCCTAGGTGTAGTATTCAAGGAAAATGCACTAATGGTTCAGTTTAAAATACTTTCTTTCCCAAAACCCTCTCCTTTGCCTGTTGAAATATGCAGGACCCTTAATTGAATGGGAGAGACAGAGACTTGCCTGAACCCAGGTTGGCAAAATGATGTAAAAATTATAATAAAAGGGATACTTTGGAAGAAAGAAGAAAAAAGATCACTTCTAGATGTAGCTAGCTATATGTGGTGTACCCATTATCAAGAGGGTCAGAGCCACAGGAAGGAAAAAGAGAAAATTGAAAAGGCAAAGATGTACAGGAAGAGACAAGGGGATGTTTAATATTAGTTTAAAAACCACTTATCAAGCACTTACTTTACCTGGGGATACAAAAGGGAAAATATCCCTACCCCCAAGAAACTTATAGTTTAAATTTTTACAATCATCATTTTAGAGATGGAAAGGACCTTAGGGGCCATCTAGTTCAACTTGTCAACTCTCTGTGATCCCATTTGGGGTTTTCTTGGCAAAAATACTGGAGTGATTTGTCATTTCCTTCTCCGGTTCATTTTATAGAGGAGGAAACTGAGGCAAAGGGGGTCAAGTGACTTGCCCAGGGTCACACAACTAGAAATATGTGAAGTCATATTAGAACTCATGAAGATGAGTTTTCCAGATTCCAAGCCCAGTGCTCTGTCCACTGTGTTGCCTAGCTAACCCAAGTCTATACAGGAAGTAATATAGACAGAGCTAGAATTTAATTCTTCCTCCAAATCTAGCATACTTTCTAATAGGGAATGTAGCATCTAAATACAAGATAATTTTAGGTGAGGGAACACTAACAACCAGAATGGGAGAGGATCAGAAAAGGCCTTATTTAGGTGGTAGCACCTTGAAATGATGTCAGATTTCTAAATGGCTGATAAGAGAAGGCACAGCCTGGGCAAAAGCATGGAGACAAGATACAGAATTTTACTTTAGGGAAATAGCATGTGGGCTATTTTGGCCTAAATGTAGAGTGAGCCCCTGAGGAGGAGTAACGTGAAATTTCTAGAAAGGTAGGTTGGAGCCAGGTTTTATAGGGCCTTAAGTACCCAGCAGAGGAGTTTGTATTTTCCTTTAGAGAAACGGGGCTGGCTGCTGAAGATACTGGAGCAGGGGCGTGCTATGGCCAACTTGCACTTCAGAAAGATTATTTTGGCTATTCTGTGGAGGATGGATTAGAGGAGAAGAAATTAGAAAGTAAGAGCTGGGTTAGAGAGCGCTAAAGCACTTTATTGCATAAAATCAGAGGATATACTTACACAGATGCTAAGGCACTCCACTCCATCCTTGCTTGGGACATTCAGAACAAAGAATGTGGTTTTATCCACTGCTAGAATGAGCAGGCAAGTAGGGACGGAATCATAGTTTTAGAGGTAAAAACAACCTTAGAGGGCAGTTTATCCAACCTCCTCATTGTATTAATAAGGAAAATTAAAATGAGGTTCATCAGCTTGCCTAGGTCAAAAAGGAGTATCAGAGTGGGATTAGAACCCTGGCATCCTGATTCCAGAGCCAGTATTCCTTTCACAAAGTGGTTCAGTGGATAGATAAGAATGTTTGCTGGACCTGAAGTCAGAAAGACATCTTCCTAAATTCTAATCTTAGACACTAGCTGTGTGATCCTAGGCAAGTCACTTATGCCTGTTTGCCTCAGTTTCCTCATTAATAAAATAAACTGAAGAAGGAAATGGCAAGCCACTCCAGTATCTTTGCCAAGAAAACCCCAAATGGGATCACAAAGAGTCAGACAAGACTGAAATGACAGAAACTCTTTTCACTGTAGTGAAATGAGGTGAAATAAGGTGAAATGACTTCAGGTCATACATGGAAGGGGATTGAGTAGAAGTATAAAGTTTCCAGAAGTTTGGAATTAAAATAGGTCAAATAAAATGAAACTGAATTTCTAGAATTTTTGGAAATCATGGTAGAACAGGGAAAGGATAGAGATAAGGAAGGAACAAAGATGATTAGATCACAGATCCAGAGCTGAAAAGGACCTCAGAGGCTACCTAAATCAACCCTATCTTCCATATGAGGAAACTAAGGCCCAAAGGGGCTAAGTACTTCTCCAAAGTCACACAGGTAGTAAATAAAGCAATGGAAATTGGATTTGAATCCAGGTTCTGACTTCATAGTCAATGAACAATACATTTTAGAGCATCCATAACCAAAGTAATGTTTTATTTTGGGAATATAAAATCAATTATGTGTAATTTGGTTTGTTGATAGTTATAATATTTTAAAAGATGTGAATCCTCAAAAAAATTTCAAAAAATGCACTTTCATTCTCATATACTTCCCCATGATACCCAATTCCAAGGGGGAGGGAGGGAGAATTTCTTGAAACAATTGTCTCTCTCCACCACCAATTTCCCCCCTTCTTTCCTGTGCCTTTCATTTCTCAAGACTCAGAACTAGAAGTCATCTCCTCTCTAAGCCTCAAGCCAACCCTTTGTTAAAGCTCAGAACAAAGGCTGATTTTTCTCATATGTACTGTGTTCGAAACCAGATGTCAGAGTGGCTTAAGCCATAAGCTCTTCTTCTGGACTGTGCATGAAGTTTGGTCCAAGGTCCATCTGAATTCTTACCGAGTGGTAATGTTTTTCTTATGTCAGGGGAAACAGCCCATCAGCTTCACATCATAACCTTTCACATTCCATGCTTGCACAGAGCTAAAACCCTCCCCCCAGTCCAACTCCTTTCATCTTTCCTCTTAAATTCCTTTTACCCCAAAGTGACTGGCACATCAGCTTTCAGGAGAAACCTCAGCACTGCCTTTTCTTTTTTCTGAACCCCAAGAGCACGGCTGTTTTCTTCTTGGGAAGCAGCTGGTTTTGTTCCTTGATGAGTATTTATGAAGCAGCAATTAAGAATATTGGCTAGATGAATGTTCTGGGGCCTGGGGGGAAAGGGGAGGAAATTTAGCTCAAGCCTTCAAGAAGGGAGTCATAAATGGCTTTACTCTTGCAAGACTGAATATTCTAATCGTTTCAGATTTGGTCACTGGGTAAGTGCTACTTCCCTGTGGGGACTGTGATAACAAGCGCGCAGATTTCAGAAATGGTTGAAATGAACAATTCCCCCATTCTCCAGCCTCTTCTGCTTTGGCCCCCTTTGGACTGAGCTCTGATAGCCTGGGAGAAATAACCAGAGCCTAACTTTATAGGGCCCCATAACTATTTATTTATTTCTTAAAATTCGGCG
Source organism: Monodelphis domestica (assembly GCF_027887165.1). Taxonomy (NCBI): domain Eukaryota; kingdom Metazoa; phylum Chordata; class Mammalia; order Didelphimorphia; family Didelphidae; genus Monodelphis; species Monodelphis domestica. Next base: position 303,288,151 of record NC_077230.1, read on the forward strand.
CTTTGAGGGCTTTCTGGCTGCATGGTATTATGGATACTATAGAATTTTGGAGCTGGAAGGGCCCCTCAAATGGATCATTCTAATTTTTCTCATTTTATAGATGAGGAAACTGAGTCCTAGAGAAGCCTCCTCACTAGTCACTCAGGGAGTTAGAATAGTAGGATGGAAGGCTAATCTGGGACCCTAAACCTTCTAGGGTAAGGCTTCTTTTTTTAAGAAACTATATAACTAAGTCTTGATTAATGCCAATAATGAAGTGGTCACGTGTATTAGAATTTGCCCTATTAGATGTTATAATTATGTAAAATATATTCATTGGCTACATTTTGATGGAAATCTTCAGTGTGAATTTTTTAAAATGCCATTATTTTATGGGATTCATCATTTTCCCTAATCAGGATCTAGCAGTAAATGACTTGAACAAAACCATTTGCATGGAAGAGTCCAAGATGATCTCTTTATTTTGACATCCATAAAGGAGAAAAGAAACAAGGGGAATGAAAAGAAGTCTGGATTTTAAGGCAAAAAGTTTGGATAAGATTTTTGCTACTTTCTAGATGTATGACTGAAGGCGAGTCAATTAACCCCTCTGAGGTTTCTCGGTCTGTAAAATGGAAACAATTATATTTATACACCCTTGCTCACAAGGGAATTTTGAAGGTCAAATCAAATAATATTCATGTCATATAAATGTCATCTTTCCCTCCTCTTCTCCCACTTTTCCTTTCCCTTGGCTCCTGTAGCATCTAACATGGGAGCCCTGCTGCCCTCTTAGGGAGCTCCAGAGCTCTTGAGAGCTGATTGTTAAAATTTCAGTGAGAGAAAATGACTGACACTGGAAATTGTTTTACATGATTACACACATAAAATCTATATCAGATTACTTACTGTCTCAGGGATGGGGAGGCATGGGAAGGAGGGAAAGAATTTGGGATCAAATTTTTAAAGAAAAATTTTTAAAAATTAGAAAATAAAATAAAAACTCAGAGCGGATATTTACAGGTCAGAAATTGACTAACAAGAATTAGGATTCAGTTTATTGTTTTGTTGATTAGCTTGAGAAAATGATGAAAAAATGTTAATATTTTTAGATTAAACTTAAAAGTATGTTATGAATCCTTTTTGGGGGGAAGGTGGGAGGGAGCAAGCTGGTTGTTAAACATTTACTAACACACTCCTGGCAAGCACACCCATTAGATTTACATCCCAGATCCTGATGCTTTACCATGATTATCTTTCTAACAAGTTTCAGAGATGTTCCTTTCACTTCTTACTCTGAGTATAATAATCAAACTAACAATATGATTGCTTCTGGAGAAGAGCTTGTCAATCAACTATCCCATAGATCCACTTGCCATCTCAATGACTTGCAGAGCAAAGCAACCTTTCTTAAGGACATTTTCCTACATATGTTCTCTCCCCTTATTAGAAGGACAGTTCCTTAAGGTCAGAGTCCTTCTTTTTTGTATTTGCTTCTGTGGAACTTAGCACAGTGCCTGACACATTATAATAGTTTAGGAAATGCTTTTTTATCCTTTCATTTAATTTTTTCTCTTTTTTCTCCCCTCACCCACTCTCTGTATCATGATATAGTAAATGAAAGGCTGGTTTTGGAATTAGGAACACCAGGGTCAAAATCCTTTCTCTGACACCTACTGGGTGGTGTAGCAATGGACAAATCACATAATTTCTCTGTGCCTTAATTTGTTCATTCATTCATGAAATGCTTTTGATTATACTTATACCTACAGGTTGTTGCACAGAGTTGTTATAAGTCTCTAATGAGGTATCTTATCTAAAGTACTACATAAAAGTGACAGTTATTATTAGAAAAAATACATAGATGCTCATTATGGTTTTGGCTTTAGGGCTCAAAGGAAAAGGCTATAAATTGGCAAGATGAATTCAGGCAAGATGGTAGGTGAGAGATTCAAGTTCACTGGTGGCGAAGAGAATTTCCTTTCTTCTTCTTTTTTTAATTTTATTTAGTCAAGTTAGAACATTATTCCTTGGTTACAAGAATCATGTTCTTTCCCTCCTTCCCCTCCTCTTCCTGTAGCTGATGCACAATTCCACTGAGTTTTACATGTGTTCTTGATCAGAACCTATTTCCATATTGTTGATGTTTGCACTAGGATGTTCATTTAGAGTCTACATCCCCAATCATATCCCCTTGACCCATGTGATCAATCAGTTGTTTTCTTCTATGTTTTTACTCCCACAGTTTTTCCTCTGAAGGTGGATAGTGTTTTTTAGATCCCTGCAGATTGTTCAGGGACATTGCACTGACACTAATGGAGAAGTCCATTACATTTGATTGTGCCACAGTGTGTCAGTCTTTGTGTACAATGTTCTCCTCTTTCTGTTCCTTTCACTCTGCATCAGTTCCTGGAGATCATTCCAGTTCATATGGAATTCCTCCAGTTCATTGTTTCTTTGAGCACAATAGTATGCCATCACCAACAGATACCACAATTTGTTCAGCCATTCCCCAATTGAAGGGCATCCCTTCATTTTCCAATTTTTTGCCATCACAAAGAATATTCTTGGTCAAGTCTTTTTCCTTATTATCTCTTTGGGGTACAAACCCAGCAGTGCTATGGCTGAATCAAAGGGCAGACAGGCTTTTAGTGCCCTTTAGGCATAGTTGGCAAAGAGAATTTCTATAGTGTATGAGATAGAAAGAGTTTTCATTCTCCCTCCATTCATCCCTTTTTTCCTTTCCCTTTTTCCCCCCCTCTCTTTTCAGACTTCAACTAGTCTCTCCCTTTCCCCTTACTATCTTAGTCAAAGGAAAAAAAGTGGGGCTTTTGTAATAGAACTGAGACTTGGAAATAAAATGAAAACAAAAGAAAATTGAGAGACCTTTTTTGAAAAGCTCAAACTAACTTCACAATGCTATATGTAATTATAAGAGAGACAGACAGAGAGAAGAGATAGAACGAGAGAGAGAGAGAGAGAGAGAGAGAGAGAGAGAGAGAGAGAGAGAGAGAGCGAGCAAGAATTTGTGGCATTCTATAGAAAATTAACAAGCACTTATGTAGCAGATCTGTAGTCCAATTTGTATTTATTTCATTAGTAAGATATTACTACTCATCTTCCTTTTAAAATTTTTATTTCCTTTTTCTTTCAATAAGATTGAACATCAAATGACCCTGGAAGACCTAAGAAAACTAAATGTTGCCTTTCAGGTAGGAGAATTTTTAAAAACTTGGCAGACAAGAGATCTTCTTTTGGTCTTTTGGTTTTAGAGCCATAACTAGCTTCCTATTTCATATATTGTTTAAATTCAAAATAGAAAAGAAGGACTCCTTAGTGATTTGTGACAAAAGAGTGAAGGTGAGATGTGGCCATGCTGTGAGGGCTCTCCTGTTACAACAGGGGTGTCAAACTCAGATGGAAATAGGGGCCACTAAACCACACATAAGGATCCTTGCTTCAGCACATTGATTTAGCAAACAATTTTATACTTTATTGTATTTGTATTTATTTTGTTAACCATTTCACTGCCACTGGGTGGGTGGGGGGCATTGTAGAGGCACAAGGCTATGAGTTTGACATCTTTGCTGTAAAGGACTTTTTTATCCACCATCAGGACACAGAAACATCATGGAACTTCATCTAAGGATGTGATAGAGTTTCAGAAATGAAAAGTTAGTCCACTTAATTGAAAAATCAGAGTCAAAGGCTGTATTCTAGATTAAACTGAAAGTCATTTCTATTCCACAAAATGACTAATATGAAAAAATATTTTACGTGATCGCACATATAAAATCTTTGTCAGCTTGTTTACAATCTCAGGGAGAGGGGAGAGAAGGGAAGAAAGGGGCAAGGGTGGGAGGGAGAAAAGGGCAGGAAGGAGAGAGGGAATTTGGAATTCAAAATTTTAAAAAAGAATGTTTAAAATTTTTTTCCATTAAATTGGGGGGTGGGAAATCACTAAAAAAAGAAACCCCAAAACTGAAGGTCATTGCTCTGTTCTTCTAACTCATTCTTTTACTTTTAGGAGTTTGAAAAAAGAGGCCAGAAGTTCTTAGACATGGACATGTTCACATGGACAATGAAGAAGTGTGTGAAGTCACCTAACAAAGTAATTTTCCATATACTATATAAACATGTATATTCTGAAGTTGAAAACTTAAAAAACCTAATTGGCTTAGACTGTATGTCCATAAGATAATAAAGTCATAGTTCACATAGTTAAACTTTCCCATTTTACAGATGAGGTAAAGAGGCTAATGAAGCAATGATCAGCCCAAGGTCACAGATTAATAGCTGGAAGTGACCTGAGCAAGCCTCACCATTTTAAGATGAGACTTGGAGAGATTAAGTGACTTTTGCAAGGTCACAAACCTGGAATTTGAATTCAGGTCTTCTGTCTTCAAATTCAGTCCTCTTTCCATTATAAATTCTGTCATGCTATCTAAGGCCTTTTCCCATTAAAATTCCAGAATGCTTGAGATACTTAGACAAGTCTGAATGAACACATAGTTCAAACTGTAAAATTTTTTATTTAAGGAAATGAAAGAATTAGTTTTTCATAAATACTGCCACAGACTTGAGAAGTCCTGAGAGATCTAGATTTTCCTAAAGACTGGTTTGTAATTAGCATACTAATTGTTTTTAGGTAAGTGGGTCCTTCTGAATTGCTTTCAGGTCCATGAAAAGTTTAAGTATTTTAATATTCCCCCTGTAATCGAATTTACATGTTAAACAATGAAGAAGGGTTTTACTAGAAAAAAAGGAGGCTTTATTCCACCCACTGAACAAATGAAATGCTCATATTCCAAATGAGTTGTTGATATCAGCTGCTCTCTACCTTTTTAGTCTCAGGACCACTTTCCACTTTTAAAAATTAGTGAGGATCCCTCCTCTAAAAAGAGCTTTTGTTTATGTGAGCTATAGATATCAATATTTACCAGAGTAGAGATTAAAATGTCTTAGTAGTATGATGGAGAAAGTTTTGATTGAATGGGCCCTCTGAAAGGGTCTTGAGACCCAAGAGAGCCATACTTTGAAAACTGCTGGTCTAAATAATGAGATTTTATTGTATTTTCATAAGAATAAATGTTGCCTAGGAAGTAGAGTTTTTAAAGTTTTCTCTATAAGGCTAAATGATAAAATTTTAATTATAAGAAGTAAAATAGTCAGACAGTTTCGTGATCATACATACTCCTCAGAAGCTGAAAGAATATAATCTTGAAAAATCCTGAATTAAAAGATTTATCCACTGTCACTTGCCTAGAACAAGATATTTGAATTTGTTATAAGCTAGTGTTTTTGTGACTCCATTTTGTTGTAAGATGTATTTTTTTCCTTTTTTTAAAATTTAGAATATTTTTCCATGCTTCCATGATTTCTCCCCGCCCCCCCCCCCCCCCCCCCGCTTTTCCTCCCCTCTCCTGAAGCTGACAATGGGTTATACCTGTATCATTGTTCAAAACCTATTTTCATGTTATTCATATTTACAGTCAAGTGATCTTTTAACATAAAAACCCTAATTATATCCCTATTGAACTATGTGATTGATCATGTGTTTTTCTTCTGCCTTTCTGCTCCCCCAAGTCTTTCTCTGAATGTGGATAGCGTTCTTTCTCATAAGTTCCTCAGAATTGTCCTGGGTCATTGCTTTGCTGCTGGTATGTTCAATTGTGCCACAGTGTATCAGTCTCTGTGTACAATGTTCTCCTGGTTCTGCTCCTTTCACTCTGCATCACTTCCTGGAGGTCATTCCAGTTCCCATGGAATTCCTCCAGTTCATTGTTTCTTTGAGCACAATGAAATTCCATCACTATTATATACCACAATTTGTTCAGCCATTCCCCAATTGATGGGCACTCCCTCATTTTCCAATTTTTTGCCTCCATGAAAAGTGCAGCTATAAATATTTTTGTACAAGCCTTTTTTCCTTTTATGTAAGATGTATTCTTTAAAAGATTCCCATTTTTTTCATTTTTTAAATAATTTTCCTTTTTTATGAAAAATTAGGCAAAACAAGTACAAAATGGAATCAATTAGCCCATCAAAAATATTTATTATGTTCCTATTATTAGGTGCTGGATATACAAAGACAAAAATAAAACAACCCCAACACTCAAGCAGTTTGTATTCTATAGGAAGGACATGGAGTATTTAAATGAAACTTTTAAAAAATTAAAAATAGGCAAACTTTGAAAGGCCCCAAACTAGCTACATCTTCTAGATTTTTTTAAATGACACAATTTATTTGGGAACAGAGGAGGAGCGAGTGATTGACTAGTCAGAAAGTTCATGATATATACACAAGGTTTGGGCATGTCCATGTAAAACAAATATATCCATGTGGGAGGTCTAAATGTTTAGACAGGTAGTTCAACAGGTGACACTGATGTGAATCAGTGATGTGATCTGTGAATTTTTTAACTCTCCAAAAGAAACCATAAGCATTTTTCTCAGAGGAGGAATTTTATTAGAATTACACAAACACACACACATATTCCAAATGTTACTAGCCTAGGGTTGTATACATTCAGAACAAAAAACTGCTCGATTTTTTGTCTATTCTTTCTTTTTTTAAAATATCTCTAAACACTTTTTCTTTTTCTTTTTTCTTTTCTACTTTTTCTTTTTTATTTTAATAACAAATTTTCACATGAGTTTTCCAAAGTTATATGACCCAAATTGTCTCCCTTCTTTTCTTCCCTCCTGACTCCTGGAGCTGGCAAACAGTTAAATCTGGGTTATACATATATTATCATACAAAACATGTTTCCATGTTCTTCACTTTTGTAAGTGAATAATCTTAAAAAACCAAAGCCCTAAAATATGTACTCAAATAAACAAATGATAAATCATATACTTTCATCTGCATTCTTACTCCAACAATTCTTTCTCTGGAGGTAGATAGCATTCTTTTTCATAAATCCCTCAGAATTGTTCTGGATCATGGTTTTGCTAATTAGTAGTAAAATCTATTTCACAATTGCTGTTACTGTGTACCATATTTTCCTGGTTCTGCTTATTTCACTCTACATCAGTTCATGTAGGTCTTTCTAGCTCTTTCTGAAATCATCCTGTGCATCATTCCTTACAGCACAATAACATTCCAATACCCTCATCTTTTGCAATTAGTTCAACCATTCTCCAATTGAGGGACATCCCTTTAGTTTCCAATTCTTTTTTCCAACACAATCAGAGCAGCTATAAATATTTTTGTACATACAGGTCCTTTCCCATTTTATTTTTACCTCTTTGGGATATAAACCTAGGAGTGGTATTACTGGATCAAAGATTATACATTCTTTTATAGCCCTTAGGGTATAATTTCAAATCATCCGGATCTTAAAGGGGAGAGGAAAGCCCTTAGTTTATGCTTATCATTTTTAATCCTTTCTGCCAAATACAATAATGGATAGGAAATAAGCCCAATTATCTGAGAAAATGCTAGAAATAAATCAGAGAAGTTATACAGATAAGAATATACTAGAAAATACACGGAGCAAATTAGCTCTCCAGTTGGGAGAGAAATATTTCAATTCAAACCAGGAGAGAAGGCTCTAATCTTACACAAGAGGAAATGTCTTGAAGTCTTAATGGCAAACTGAAAATTGGGAACATGTTGAGGAATTAGTTTCCCTAACATATTTGCTGATTTCAAAGTCTGTCTCTCCATAAGTTTGGATTTGGTCCCCAAGAGGTTTTAGCACTATATGCTCACTCTCAAAGACAGCATGAACATTGTCTCTTCTCCAAAATTCTTATACCAACTTTGGTCGTGATTCTCTCCAAGAATTAGGGCAGTCTCTTACAAAATGCTTGGATGGAAACTCAAGTTACGTTCCTCTCCTGAGACAAAATGTCCCTTGCAAAAGTCAGCTGGGGTAAATTTAAAACTTATAGCATCAATTTAAACATTAACACCTTGAAGATGGAAGGTAAGGGGTTTTTTTATCACAAAATTGATTTTTTCTGGTATTTGGGTAACCAATATATAGTACTATTGAAAAGAAACTTAAACAAATATTCATTATCAGTGCACTTGTAATTGTCAATTGGTAAAAATATTTCAGAGAGGAGCAGGGAGCACAATGGATACAATAGCAGAAAGTTGGGAAGGCCTGGGTTCAAATCTAACTTAATCTCGATTGCCTAGCACTTGCCACTCTTCTATCTTAGAACTGATACTAAGACAGAAGGTAAAGGTTTATTAAAAATAATTTTAGGATGAATGGTAACAAAGTAAGAGGGTGGAGCTAAAATGAATATAGTATTTCTCAGGACTGAAGTCTAAAGGACTGCGGTAGTTTAGAACAGGCAGCCCAACAGTCAGTCTTTACCTTCCCATTTGTTTCTAACTTTAATTCAAAGCACTGATGCTACAAAGCTCTGCTGTAAGGAAAGAAGAGAAGATTTTGAGGGATATTTGTTCCTGATAGAGATCCAGTTTGTTGACGTTGTGACCATAGCACTCAGAGACTCCACAATAGAAGATGGAGAAAAGATGATGACCATGACCATAGGCTGCAACTAGGATAAGAAATAATGTAATTCAGATGGGCTTAATATCATATTTTCTGACTTCTACACAACTTGAGTCTTTTATCCTTGACAATAGTGAAGCTTGGCAGATTATGCCCAATAATTCTTCCTTGAAAATAAAAGTGTATATTTATTGAACACTGGCTTAAAGAATAAATGTATTGCTTTGGAGAAACTTTAACTCATAGACAAATATGTTAATCTCCCAAATAATTACTTTTGAATCAGGGAATTAGTTCTAATAAATCCAGCAACATGATCACACCAAGAAAGCATGCTAACAAAAAAAGAGAAAGAAGTGGGATTATGCTTTTTTAAGTTCCCACTGAATTGTTTCTGAAGTTGGGGAAATGTTGAAATTCCAAATACCCAAAAGAAATACCTAAACAAATGAAAAAATACCCTTGGATCATCTAGTTCAATAGGATAACCCATTCTAGAACCTGTCAGGGAACCCATCTTATCTCATCTTCTGCCTTCTCAGCCTCAGGGATTTTTGGAACTCCAGGACTAGCTAGCAACCAAGAAGGCTCCTTAGCCTTGGGGAGCTTCAAAGTGTCATAAGTCCCATCCAGTATCCCTGCAGAGTCCAAGTATTCCTAGTATGCAGTAATGAACTGTCTACCTGTCTAGATGACAAGGTGCAATGTATTGCCATCCACACAATGGTCCATGCAATGCCTAAATACTTCTGCTAAGGTTTAGGATGATGGCTCTGCCCACTCTGGGTGCCTAGGAGTTAGAATACTGACTAAGCAGGACTGATAATCGTCTTGTTTAGTATCCAGGACTTGGGCTTCCACACACACATATATGGAAGCTTTAAATGGAACTCTTGTATGAGAGACCACAAAACAATTCAGGACTTGGGATACCTGTATGGAATCATAATTCCCCAAAGATCCAGACTTTGCTATCTCTGTGACCTTAAATAAGTTCCTTAATGTTTCTGGGCATCAGTTTCTGAAGAGAAGGGCAAAGAAAAGAAGGGGAAAGAAAGGGAAGAGAAGGCTAGGTAAGCCAAGGCTCTCAATCCTCTGATGTCTTGTAATAAAGCCCTTTTTCTGTTGGCAGACCACAATGATCTTTGCCAGTGGAAGTTCTTCTGTCTGTGGGTCCTAGTTCTCTAGGTCCTAGGTCTCATTGGTCCTAGTTGGAGTAATAGGTTCATAAATATAGAATTAAAATGTATCTTAAGGAGCATCATTTTTTTTTACTTTATAGATAAGAAAACTCAGTTAAATGAATTGCTAAAGATCAAATAAGTAGTAAATTGGAAGAATTTAAATCTGGGACCTGATCCTTAATCTGACATTTTCCTCCTGTGCCCCCTGCTTGGACCATGCCTAATGCCTTTTTGTCCTGGGCTCTGCTGGATATTTTAGGGTCCAGTAGAGTTTCCATACTTCTTCCTGGTGGTTTTCAAGACTCCTCCAAGGTTTTGCTTAGTAGTTACAAAAGGAGAGCTTGGGAGCTTACTTCTTGGAGTAGGAGGTAATTAGCTCTCTCCCAGCAATGCTTGTATTCTTCTAATAAGATGCCAGGATCCAAGGCTCCTCTTGAGTCTGTCTCATCTATTCCATCAGTTCATAGGTTAGGTTAGGAGTTTGGAACTGAAAAGTCTCTTAGAGATCATCAAGTCTAATCCCCTCATTTTACAGATGAGGAAACTGACCCATGGAGCAGCTGGGTGGCACCAAGGGCCTAGAATTAGGAAGATTTGCATTCAAATTCAATCTCAGTTGCTTCTTATCTTTGTGACTCAGGGCAAATCACTTAACTGTTTTCTTCAGGTTCCTCATCTGTAAAATGATATGGGTGAAGAAAATGGAAAACAATTACACTATCTTTGCCAAGAAAACCCCAAATGGGGTCATGGAGATCCAGACATGATGAAAATGACTCCACAACAACCAAAACTGAGTTATGAAGAGGTTAAATGGTAGCATAGGATCACACAGCTAGTATAAGCATCTGAGACTGGATTTGAACTCACATCTTTCCTGTCTGAAGGCCTAGCCTTCTATCTATCGACTGTGTCACCTAGCCAACTCTCATTCAACAAATATGGATGTGTTGGTCATATTCCATAGTAGTTTCTTTGGGTGATTCATTTTTTTCCCCAATGTGAGCTTAATTAAAAATTCTGCAAGATGAGAGGAAACTTACTCTGTAAGTCAGTCATAGTGCCTCAACTTACCAATCAATAGAATTGTATTGGGTATCATTCCTATCTTGAATTATTTCCTTTCTTCTTGAACTGATCAAAAACTTCCTATCTGTTTCCCAGTCTACTCCCCTTGAGTAGGGAAAGCAGAAAGGTAATTTACCTGGTCATGTCAAAGGTCTGTTCCCAGAGAAATCCCTATGACTATCCAATATCCCATTTGGAAGCTACCTTTCCAAGGATAATCCTAGGTGTGAGTGAATACCAAGGGTTCCATTTCTAACTTCCTATTAGTTGGGATTACATTTTCTTTAAGTTAGAGAATATGACTAGGTCTTTCACTGGGAAGGGATTTTCATTCTCATACTCTTGAGTCAGGCTAATTGCCATATTAACTCTTTGAAAATCACATCCAGAGACGTTTTGAGTAAGAGGTACTCTTTAAAAATAGATGGAATTCATAACTAGGAGAAATGAAGGTGGCTAAATGCATTTTTCCTTTAGTAGATATATTTTTCTGTGCAGTCCACAAACACCAATAATGATTTTTTCCCACTTCTAGAGTAATGAGCAAATAGAACAACTTTTCATGAAGATAGATTATGCTGCAACTGGTGGAATTCAATGGGTAAGTTGGTTTGCACTTTGTGAGGTGTTTCTGGTTGTCTAAAGCTCCAAATAGGAATTTGAGGCTCCTTTCTCTATCTCTTTTATGGAATCCACAGATTTGGGAAAGATTAACAGTACCTCACTATTAAAAGAGCAGCCTAGGTAGCATGATTGATAGAGTATTGGGTCTGGAGTCAGGAAAACTCATCTTCTTGAGTTCAAATCTGGCCTCTCACACTTACTAGCTCTGTGATCCCAGACATGTCACTTAATCCTGTTTGCTTCAGTTTCCTCATTTTTAAATACGATGGAGAAGGAAATAGCAAACTACTCCAATATCTTTACCAAGAAAACCCCAAATGGGATCATTAGGAGTTAGACATGACTGAAACAACTGAACAACGGTGACTTGATCTCTTGCCTACCCATGTCAAATTGGAGTTGACCTGGGAGAAAATCTTAGTTCTTAGAGTGATTCTGCCCAAATCACTACCTGTGATAACTGTGCCTCAGTTATCCTCATCTGCAAAATTTGTGAGTTCTTTTGTGTGACTTTTAATATTCCTTTTCTGTTTAAATAGTGAGCCTAATGTAAAAGTCATAGTTTAAAAAATGTTAGGTGTTATAAATGTAATGAGGGTAAAACACATATGCAGAAACTATTGGTTTGCTAAAATATCATCTACTTGGAAGATGCTCAGGACCTATTTCTAGGAGGCTGGAGGACTGGAGCATTCATGGTTGTTCTGTGTTGACCTAACACATGGTCAGGGACTGCCTTTTTCCATTGACTGAGTAGCCAGAACCATCATCTTTTTTTTTTAAACCCTTACCTTCTGTCTTGAAGTCAATACTGTGTATTGACTCCAAGGCAGAAGAGTGGTAAGGCAATGGGGGTCAAGTGACTTGCCCAGGGTCACACAGCTAGGAAGTGGCTGAGGCCAGATTTGAACCTAGGACCTCCCGTCTCTAGGCATGGTTCTCAATCCACTGAGCTACCCAGCTGCCCCCTAGAGCCATCATCTTTAAAAGAGCTTGACTCAGACCCTGCCCTGGGCTTTTGCTGGGAGCCCTCCAATGGCTTCCATGTGAATGATGCCATTTTAGCAAACTGATAATGTCTGCACATGCTTCTGATCCCTGTTACATTTTTAACAGTAAATCTAGGCATTCTGGATCCTGGGACAGTACTTCAACATAAATTAGTCCATGAAGGGAGTCCTCACACCCACTGGCAATCCTGAATGTAAGTAACAATGAATGTGATGATGGTAGGGCAATGTGATATATCTTTTGGAGCAATATTAGCTGCCATGGACATGTCTTTTTTTTTCATATCACTAGTTTGAGATTTAATTCAACTAAAAACTTTTTATTATTTTAATAAGAAGTACTTAAATATGAGGAAACTGGGGCCCATGGAGATTAAGTAAATTGTCCTAAGATCAGAAGTGGGTTTTAAATTCAACCCCTTTGACTCTAGTCCCATTGCTCTTGTTATTCTTGTTCAGTTGTTTTTTTAGTCTTGTGTGACTCATTGTGATCCCATTTGGGGTTTTCTTGGCAGAGATACTGGAGCGGTTTGCCATTTCATTCTCCAGTTCATTTGACAGATGAGGAAACTGAGGCCAACAGGGTTAAGTGAGTTTCCCAGGATCACATAGCTAGTATGTCTGAGAGGCCAGATTTGAACTCAGAAAAATGAGTCTTCCTGACTTCGTGCCCATCAATCTACCACACCACCTAGCCCCAATGCTGTTAACACTATATGACAATTCTTCAGAGAGTATCCTTTCTTCTGTATATCTCTTTCAAACTCTTCCTACCATCATACCTTTTCCCCTTTTTTTGATAGACTTTAAAAAAATAGTAATTAGTAGCCAAGGTTCTAAAGAGGAGACCAGTTCTTTCTCCTGACTGGCAAGTGATGGACTAGGTACGTTAGGAAACTAGATTCTGGGTGTGTTTGTAATGCTATATGAAACAGTTAGTGTGCAAGTTGTGGATCAGGAAAATACATTATTTTGAATTCAAATTTGGCCTCAGATGTTTACTAGCTATGTAACTCTAGGCAAGTCACTTCACCCTGTTTGCCTCAGTTTCCTCATCTATAAAATGAGCTGGGGAAGGAAATGGCAAAACCACTCCAGTATCTTTGTCAAAAAAAACCAAATGGGGATATAGACTAAACAATCATCCTAGTGTAATTATTATCAATAATATGGAAATGGGTCTTGATCAATGAATGGCATGTGTAAAATGCAGTAGAATTGTGCGTTAGCTATGGAAGGGGGTAGAGGAGGAGAGGGAAAGAGCATGAATGATGTAACCATAGAAAAATATTCTAAATTAATTAATTAAGTAAAACTTTTCAAAAAATGAATGGGGCCACAAAGGGTCAGACAGAAATGAAACTACTGAACAACAGCAATAAATTTTGGCATGGAGAGAATTTGTGGGAGTCAGAAAAATGACTGATATTTAATTCCTTTCTTGCTCAGGATGACTTCTGTACCTACCTACAATTAGAGTATTCAGAACAGGCTGACTCATTGGTCCGACAGAAAGAGGTTTACTTCACCATGCCTGCCCTGTCCCAAGGGCTATCCCACAGTGGGCCTGTCCTTCGCATTTTCTCTCTGCCTGATGATACCCTAATCATGATGGGAGAAGATGGAATCATTTCTTTCTGGTCGCCACAGCTGACATTGAAAAGAAGAAAACTGGTTTTCGTATGTGATTTTCCTTTTATAGGGATGCTGAGTGCGACAGTTTGATTTTATTTGCAATTTTAAACTGCTTTTTAAGTGGCATGATTACATGAATAATGTCCTTGAATATAATATATTCCTATAAGGATGTGCCAGTCTAGAGAATGCCAACCAAAGGATGAGCTCAGTACATGGTACAAGATAATGCTTCGTTTCACTTCTAAAATCAGATTGAGTGATATATACATGTGATGAGACTGTGTATAATTTATGATATGTCTTAAGAGTAGACAAATGGAAAGAATTCCTTGAATATTTTCTCTTTTTAATGGTCATTTCAAGTGTAGCTAGCTATTTGGCAGAATTTCTCTTCAGTTATCACTGAATCATATAAATTAAGACTAAAAAGACATTAGAAGTTCATTTGGGCTATTCTCCCTGCTTCAAATATGATTGTACCTAAACTGCCTTAGAATCTGTTCTCTCTCTAAAGTCCTCCTTGGAAGTTACTTCTTCCCAAAGTCCCTTAGCAATCCAGAGCACTAAAGCAGTGGTGCTCATAGCAAGTTCTTCCTTAAATGTAATTTTAATTTCCTCTTGTTACAGTTGAAGTCCTTATCTTCTTGTTTTGTCCTTATTAGAGAGAAAATCTGTGCTATTGTCAGTTTCTTCCAAGTATATTTTAGGGATTATTACATATAGAACTAATACAAATCTCTCTCTCTCTCTCTCTCTCTCATCTCTCCTCTCTGTGTCTCTCTCTGTCTCTTCTCTCTCTTTGTGTACATATATATACATTCATATATGTATATCTTTAAAATTTTAAATTAATTTTTAAATTTTTTCCACATTACATGTTGATACAATTTTTAATAATCATTTTCTGACATTTTTATCCACATTATCTCCATCCCTTCCATCCCTCCTCCCTCACCAAGATGGCAGGTTATATGATACACGTGTACATGTATTATTATACAATACATATTTCTATGTTGTGAAAAAAAGGGACATATCACTTACATTAGAGAAACTTCTTGGAAGAAATAAAGTGAAAAATAGTATGCTTCAATCTGCATTCAGATTCCACCAGCCCTTTTATAGCAGTGAATAGTCTTTTTTTTTTTTGTCACAAGCCCCTTGGAGTTGTCCTGGATCTTTGCATCTCTGATAATAGTTAAGTTCTTCACCACTGATCATCATACTTTATTGTTACTGTGTACAACATTATTCTAGTTCTGTTCCCTTCATTTTGCATCTCTTCATATGTCTATCCAGGTCGTGTGTGTGTGTGTGTGTGTGTGTGTGTGTGTGTGTGTGTGTGTGTGTGTGTGTATGGTTTCTTATGGCACAATAGCATTCCATTACAGACATGTGCCACAATTTTTTTCAGTCCCCTATTGATAAATATTCCTTCAGCTTCCAGATCTTTGCTACCACAAAAAGAGTTGCTATAAATATTTTTATACATGTAGGTTCTTTTCCCTTATCTTTGATCTTTTTGCAATACAGACCTAGTAGTGGTATTTCTGGGTCAAAGGTTATACATATTTTAATGGCTCTTGAGGGCATGGTTTCAAATTGCTTTCTAGAATGGTTGTATCAGTTCACAGCTCCACCAAAAGTATATCAGTATCCCAATTTTTCCATGTTCCCTCCAATATTTGTCATTTTTCTTTCTTTTTTTCTTTTTTGTCTCTTTAGCCAGCCTAATAGGTGTTAGGTAGTATCTCACAGTTATTTTAATTTGTATTTCTCTAATTAATAGTGATTTGTAATAATTTGTCATATTGAAAATATGACAAAAGATAGGTTAAGTTTCTGTCTCTGAGAATTGCCTGTTCATATCCTTTGACCATTTATCCACTGGGGAATGCTTTGTATTCTTACAAAGTTAACTTAATTTTCTATATATTTGAGAAAAAAGACTTTTGTCAGAGGTACTTGTTATAAAAATTTTTTCCCAGTTCTTTGTTTCCCTTCTATCCTTGTTTGCATTGGTTTTGTTTATACAAATCTTTTTAAATGTAATTTAGTCAAAATTATCTATTTTATATCTTCTAATGTTCTCTGTATCTTATTTGAACATAAATTCTTCCCTTATCCATAGATCTGGCAGGTAAACTATTCCATGCTCCCCTAATTTGTTTATGGTTTCACCCTTTATTTAAATCATTTATCTATTTTTACTTTTCTTTGGTATTTGGAATAAGATGTTGGTCTGTGCCTAGTTTCTGCCATACTGTTGTCCAATTTTTCCAGTAGTTTTTGTAGAACACTGAGCTCTTCCAAAAGATCTTTGGACTTGTTAGACACCAAACTACTATGGTGATTTAGTACTACTATATAATCTTTTTAATACCATTATGCTACTGGTTCTATTATATAGTTTTGAGAGTCTTGGAGTTATCAAAATGACTATCACAGAGGAAAAATGGGTATTAACAGGCACCAATATATAATGAATATGTATAAAGCTTGTTCTGGTTTTCCTCCATAACTCATTGCTTTGTGAGTTGGATCCCCAGAAGGGTAACCACTCTCACATGGTCTAGGGCTGTCTATAGGTTCAGATCTCTAAAACCTATACCATGTGAATCCCTCCCACCTTATACCCCATGTGATTATTCCCTTATTGTATACAATGTAAAGGACTTCGAAGAAGATCCAGAGTAAAGATTTTCATAAAGGGAGTATATGATTGAAAAAGATGGATTGGTCCAGTGGGGAGAAGTAACTAATTGTTGGACAACCAGTTCACTAATGGGTGTCCTCAAAATAGCAAGATAAATTGAGACAGGCCCTTGTTACATTGAGTGGACCTCTATGAAGAATTTTTTAGAGAACATAGACAAGAATTGCATGAGATAGGCAAGTATAGAGGAGGTAAAATCTTTATTGTTGGAGAAAATGTCCATACTGATGAGATCATAGGTCCATTTGAGCATTACCTTTGACCATTAGAATATTTAATAACTTTTTTTTTTATCCTTGAAGGAGACTGGTTAAATGAATAGCCTGGGATGTTGGATACGTTTTAGAAATAAGAATGTCTGTAGTAATGCTGAAACCATCCTTTAAAATAAAGATATTCAAGTGACAACATTTGTACAACCTATTGGAATTGCTTGTTGGTTCTGGGAGCAAGGTGGGAAGAGGGGAGGGAAAGAAAAGGATCATGTAAACATGGAAAAATATTCTAAAATAAATAAACGAATAAACATTTTTAAATAAAATATATTGTGATATAATTAAATTCCTTCATGTTTTAGGACAAAGCCATCAACCGGAAATCAAAGTGGGTAACAGATTTCACAAGTATGCCGCAGTATAACAAATTGATCATCAGCACAGGGTGAGTGCCAGAACTCTTGAAAGGAGGACGTACATAGAGGATGATATGAATATATGTGTGTAGCATGTATATGTGTATGAACATATATTCTATATAACATACTGGATCCCTATAATAATGAAATTTTAAATTCAGGAAATCTATCTGTTTATAAATCTATCTCTCTGTCTGTCTGTCTATCTGCCTATCTATCTATCTTTTTATTAATCCATCTATCTTTCTACCTATCTATTATCTATCATTTGTCTATCTCTCTACCTTTCTATTATCTATCATCTATCATCTCTATCTATATGTTTGTCTAAGTTCAAATATGCCATTTATCAACTGAGTGACTTTGGACATATGGCATAATCTCTCTGGTTGTCTGGTCCTCAGTTATGAAAAAAGGAGTTAGACTTAATTAATTACTTATTATTATTATTTATTAACTTAATTAATCTCTACAGTTTCTTCCAACTCTAACCCTATACTCCTTTGAAATGTACCTGGCTCAGTCATAGTTTATACATTCTTATATCTTGCCATCTGGGTCCAGGAATTACAAAATTTCCTGGAAATTGTAGTGAAAGGAACACTCAAATAAGGGTCCAGAAACAAGAGTTCTGTTCCTGACTCTTTCTTTATTGCAAGACTCCAGACAAGTTATATTGCCTTTCTGGAATCCAACCTCAGACACCTCTTAGCTGTGTAACCTTGGAGAAGTCACTAATAACTTCTGCCTACTCAGTTCCTTATCTGTAAAATGGAGATATTCATAATAGTGCCTACTTCACAAAGTTGTTGTGAGGACCAAATGAGATAATATTTTATAAAGTGTTTGGCACAGTGCCTAGCACACAGGAGGTGCTTAATAAATGCTATTTTCCCCCTGCTCAACCTAGAATTCAATTGTCTCAATTTTAACATGGAGGATTATTCAGTGATCTCCAAAGCTCAATAAATCTCAGCTAAATCCAGTGATGCTGATATCTCTCAAAACATTCTCAGAACACTTCTTTTGGTATAATTTTCTGACCCACATGAGAAAGACAACTGCATATGTCTTCTATTCATGCTTAGTTTTAGTTTTTTACCCCAAATGTTATCATCCCATTATTGACTTGCCTCTGAGGGATGTTTGGCTGCTTTTAAAAATCTAATGCACTTCCATTGAAGAGATTTCAGGGAATGTGCTTCAGGCTCTGAAGGAAGTACCAAAAAAGAACATTACCAATATCTTTGGAATAATGGCACAGGTTCCCAAGATGACCCCTGTGCATTAAGTTGTTTGTGTGTGCATGTGAGAGACAGATAGAGACAGAGACAAAGAGAGAGAGAGGTATTGAGGAAGAGAGACTCAGAGAGAAAAGAGAGACAGAGAGAGAGAGAAAAGAAAGAGAGAAAAGGAGAAAGAGGAGAGGAAGAGAAGAGAGGAGAGGAGAGGAGAGGATAGCAGAGGAGAGCAGAGGAGAGGAGAGGAGAGAGGGAGGGAGGTAAAAAAATAAAAAGAGAAAAAGAGAGGAGAAAATAGAGGAAAGAGAAAGAAAGAGTGAGAAAAAGAAAGAAGAGGAGAAAAGGAGAGGAAGAAAAATAGGAGAGAGAATAAATGAGAAAGGGAGTAAAAGACAGGAGGAAGAAAAGAGGAAAATGGGAGAAAAGGGGAGGGGAAGAGAGAAATAAAGAGAGAAAAGGAGAGAGAGGAGAGGGGTAGAAGAGAGAAGAGGGGGGAGGTAAAAGAGAAAGGGGGAAATAGAGGAAAGAGAGAAAGAGAGAAAAAAGAAAGAAGAAGGAGGAGAGGGAAAGGGAGGGAGAAAAGAGAGGAAGAAAAATAGGAGAGAGAATAAATGAGAAAGGGAGTAAAAGACAGGAAGGAGAAAAGAGAGAGAGAGAAATGAGAGAAGGGGGGAGGGGAAGAGAGAAATAAAGAGAGGAGAGGGAGAGAAGACAGAAGAGAAAGGGGGAGGTAAAAAGAGAAAGTGAGAAAGAGGAAAGAGAGTGAAAGAGTGAGAGAAAAAAGAAAGGAGGAGAGAGAAAAGGAAGGAGGAAAGAGAGGAAGAAAATAGGAGAGAGAATAAATGAGAAGGGGAGTAAAAGACAGGAAGGAGAAAAGAAAGAAAAATGAGAAAAAAGGGAAAGGAAGAGAGAAAGAGAAAAAGAGAGAGAAGGGGAGGGGAGGGGGAAAGGAGAGTGAATATGTATGTGTCTCCATGCATGTGGAGAGCACTGTTCTTTCTATTCTCACAAAGAAGTGCAGTGATTGAAATAGAAGCTTTAATGGAAATGGCTGACCCATCAAGTTGACAAGACAGAGGGGGAAAAAAAGAAAAGAATCAGGAGACCTGTATCCATGCAACCAGCTTTTAGTGCTACAGATGAAGCATAACACCATTTGGAAATGAAATCTGAAAGGGCATTTAACACCAAGGGCAAAGGAAGCCAATGAGTTTTGCACTTGAGAGAGTGAAGCATCAATCTTAATGAGTAGATCTCTGTACCTCATATTCTTCTTTCACACACAGGCTTTTACATCAGCAAAACCTGTTGCCATGGCAGGCATCATTTTCAGATACAAAATAATCAGAGGGGCTTGTGGGGAGGGAGATGAGGAGAGGGAAGGAGGGTGGTTCCCAGGTTAAGATGCCAGGATATTGTCAGGAGCATCAATGTGCTATAGTGGAAAAAGGAATCAGAAGACACAGGTTCTATTCCTGGCTCAGATACTTATAGACATTTTAGACACTAAGCCATAATCTGCTTAGCCTCCATCTTACGTACCAGTAAAATAAGTGTAATAATCCTTGTTTTATCTACCTCAAAGGGTAATTTGTGGTGAAGCTAACTGAGATAATATATGTGAAAGTTCCATTTAAATGTATAGTGTCATTATTCTGTATGTAAAGGACTTCATTCTAGCATTTCATGACTCATCATCACCACCATCAACATTAACAACTTAATAAGTACCTTAATGCATGTCAAATTATTTGGAATCTATCCCAAGCACTAAATTCAATCAATTACATTTTTAAAAAATATAATAAAAATGGAATATCCGGTACCTCTCTGGAACTAGGCAGGATGGGAGTATGCCTAGGAAGCAAGGGTTAGGACAAAGCAGCCAGGGTGGTCAGTGAATGTGGGGACCCCAAGACAGCACATGCTAAGTCTGCTGAAAGACCGTGGAGGGGAGAGATGGTACCTTCTCCTTGGTCAGATTCCTATGTTTTGTGGAATGTTCCTACTCCTAAAAGTGTACAATTATTTTTGGCTGAGCTAATATGGGAAGTGTGTAGTTCACTTTTTATGTACTTAATTTTGGGACAGAGATCGTGAAATCCAGCTGTACGAACTGTCCAATCTGGAGCCTTATTGTCAAATAGGTGGCTTGGATAGTGTACCTCTGAGGCTGGACTACTGGTAAGTAATGAAGCATTTGGGTGGTCAAGTAGGATTTATTTGTTCATTTTCTTTTCTCTCCCAAATCCTCTTTTCCCCTTTTCTTCCCTGTATGAGTGCCTATTTTACAAATCAGTAAGTGCTATGGATCTGGAATATTGTATTTCCATGGGGCATTTGTGCTTCCAGTGATACAATTAAGTAAGCCATAAAGTCATTGAGAATTTTACCTGTGGCATAGCATTTTCACACGATCACTTTTTTTCTCCTTTGTCCAGAATTTTTGTTGTTGTTTTGGGTTTGGATTTGAGATTCAGTGTCCCTCCCTTGCCCAGGCTAGACATGCTGTGGTCACTCATGGGCCCATCCCACTTCCAATAAAACATGGAAGCTTGACTTATTCTGTTTCTATCCTGTGCTGGTTTGCCCTACCTTGGGCCACTTATTCTAGATACTGTTGGTGTAGCACTTGGTGTGGACACCTGATCAGCTTTAGCCTGCTACAACAGAATTTATGATCCACCATTTTTAGTTTCCCCAAACAACAGGAATTACTGGTATATATCACTATGCCTGGCCATTTTCTAATTTGTTAGCTGTGTAATTCTGGGCAAGTCACTTAATGTCTCTGAGCCTTAGTTTTTCCATCAGCAAAATGGGGATAATACCCGCTTTGCCTTCCTTACAGAGTTGACTTTAGAAATTAAATACTCTCATATATTCCCTCTACCTTTATTCCTCCCCCTCTCTCTGCATACACATATATGATATATATTATATATGCATCCAAAAATAATACTTTCTATATGTGTGTACATATAACTATATATTATATATGTGAGAGGTATTATATCATAGTGGAAAAAAAGCTAGCAAAATAGCCCTTTCTGTGGTAGTAGGGCTAAAGCTTATCAGATGTCCATATCAAGTGCTATAACATCAGTCTCTAGAAACAGGTGGTCACCAGACTGCCCAAGGAGGGGCAAATCTGCACCGGGCAGAAACAGAATAAGTCAATGAGTTTTCTCATCTGGAAATTCCCTATATCACATATCAAATACCTATCATATATCCATATTTAGGTGCATACAAAACATTTAAATTAATGAATTATTGCATTGATTGTTGTTGTTGTAGATCATCAGCTCCAATGCCCCCATTTACCGATAAAGCAACTGAAGTCCAGAGAAGCAAAATGACTTGCTAAAAATCACTCAGTCAATTAATCAAATTACATTTGTTAAGCAATAATTAAAGGTATAGTCATGAAGACCTGGGTTCAAATCTTGCCTAAAAACTTAATAGTTGTGTGATATAGATCCACAAAGAAGGTGCTTAAATAAAAACTTATTGTTTGAGGGAGGGAGATGAAGGTTGGAAACAGATTTGGAGTCACTGACAAAGATGATAGTCAAACCAATAAGAACTGATGAAGTCGCCAAGAAAGAGTGGAGAAAAGAGAAGAGAGCCCAGGACAGAGTCCTGGATTGTATCCATGCATAGGCGATGAGATCTGGGTGATAGTCTCACAAAGAAGTCTGAGAAAGGAGTTTTGGGAAGGTAGCAGAACCATAATAGAACAATATCATAAAAATCGAGAGATTAGAAAGTATCCATAAATAAGATCATCCACTATAAAGAGGCCAGGAAGGATGAGAACTGAGAAAAAGTCATTGGGTTTGTCAATAAAGAGATCATTGATGTGTCAACATGGAATCTAGGAATCCCCAACTTGTCACCTGGTGGGATCTGATGAACCCCAAGTTTCAGGACTAGCTTATAGGTTGGAGACCCCAAAGTTTGTCCTTGTTCCCTGTTCCCATAGGAATCTACCCTGAAGGGAATCCCAGGCTAGCAGTTTCAGACTGAGTCCCCCACTCAATCTAGTGGGAGCTAAACCCAATCCAAAGTCGAGTGACTCTTATGTCTCCAGAAGCCTTTCCCACTATATGACACCCTCCTTCCAAGGATGGAACTCTTCAGCGTGTGAGACTGAGACTGAGGCACTGCCTGTAGTGCCAAAGAGTAACCCAGCTTTGGATTGGATTTAACTCTCACCTGAAGTGTATTGTCTATTCCCCTGAGGGTCCACCACTCAGTCTGAAACTGCTAGCCTGGGATTCCCTTCAGGGTAGATTCCCATGGGAAAAGGGAACAAGGACAAGCTTTGGGGTCTCCAACCTAAAAGCTAGTCCTGAAACTTGGGGTTCATCAGATCCCACCAGGCCACAAGTTTGGGATTCCTAGATTCCATGTTGACAGTGACTATGGAAAGAGATGTTTTAATTGAGTTGTGGGCATATCCAGTAATTCAAAGGATTTAGAAGTGGGAAGATGGGAAAATAGAAGCAAATGAAGAGTTTTCCAAAAGTTTTGCTGTCAAAGGGGAGAAGATATGGGATAATGGTTTAAAGAGATAGTAAGATCAGCTAGTTGGCCCAGTGGATGGAGTGCCAGTCCAGAAGCCAGGAAGACTCATCTTCCTGAGTTCAAATCTGGCTTCAGACAGTTACTAGTTGGGTTAGTTTGGCTGACTTAATCTCTGTCTGTCTCTCTTTTCTCAGTTGTAAAATGGTGATAATAATAGTACCCATCTCCTAGGGCAGGGTTGGCAAACCTTTTCTTAGTTTGTGTGCCCAGAATGCAAATTCAAGTTGTCTGTGAGCCTCCTGAATTACTAGAGAGAGTTGAGGGAGAAAATGCTTGTTTTGGGCAGCAGGACAGAGGGGTGGGGCATGCAAAAAATGTCCTCTGGTGCTGGGAAGAGGGGGAACAGAGCAGCTCCCAGTGTGCACACAGAGCAACTCCCCAAGTGTTATCTGTGCACATGGACCACAGCCTCGCCAATGAGGTCCTAGGGTTATTGTGAGGATCACATGAGATAATCATTTTAAAGTTTTAGCATAGTGCCTAACACATAGTAGTAGGTATTTAATAAATAATAAAGTCCTTCCCTCCTTTCTTCCTTTCCTTCTTTCCTCCCCCTCTCTCCCTTCCTTCCTCCCTCCCTCCATTCCTCCCTCCTTTCCTCCCTTCTTTCCTTCCTCCCTCTCTCTCTCCCTTCCTTCCTTCCTTCCTTCCTTCCTTCCTTCCTTCCTTCCTTCCTTCCTTCCTTCCTTCCTTCCTTCCTTCCTTCCTTCTTTCCTTCCTTCTTTTCTCCCTCCCTCCCTTCCTTCCTTCTTCTCCACCTGCTGAAAGGCAAGAAGTTGTCTTAAGGAGAAAAGAGAACATTTGGAACAGATGCTATGGGGAATGAAAAGAGAGTCAGTCAGGCAAAAGTAAAAGGATTGGCATCCAGTAGTGAGAGCCTAGATGAAATACATAACATAAATTAGTAATGCATGGGTCAGCACAGTTTGGTAACTTTCCCCAGTAATTTCAACTGCATGTGAATAGAAGGTGGATGACTGGAGTAATTCAGGGGGGTGGAGTTTTGAAATGGATGAATAAGAATAGGACACAGGGGCAAGGGATTCTAGGACCAAGGATGGTTAACTGCTCAATTAAGGGGTCAAGATTCCAAAGAAAGAAAAGGGAAGTGACTGGGAAAAATAGAGAGGGTAGGAGTAACTGAAGGCTGTGATGAGGCTAGAGATTAGGTTTATTAGAGATGTATATTCCCAGTAACTAGAATCCAGTTCTCTTGACTGTTCATTTTTCTATTTCATAAGCAACGTAGCTAGTTCTTGAAATGAAAATTATCATTAAAAAATAGACTTTAAATGAGCAGGAAATCCTTCCTTTGATTGCCCAAGGAGTTAAGCAAAGTTTTATTGATGTCTTTTAGAAGGAAAAAAAACCAAACCCACAGTCATATGCTGATATGCTCACTTTCTGAAAGAAACTTTCCTTAGTAACAAGGCAAAAGACAGTGCTTGACTGACAAGAGTAGGCAACATTCTGCACTTAAAGGTCTCTCCTACTCACTATTCACTGAGGAGGGAAGTGTGTTTGAGAATTTTTATTTGGGGACCGAGACTGATTGGTGCATTTGAAAAAAAAAATTAAATTTTCTATAGATGTTTTTAAAAAAACCCATACCTGTCACTTCCCTCTCCTAACCCTCCATTATAACCAAGAAGTCAAGCAAAATTTGAAAACACACACACAAGCACACATCAGCCATATTTGACAATGCACGCCCCATTTGACACTTATAAATTACCATCTCTATGCTGAGAGTAAGATCTTTTTCAAGATTGGTCTTGGAAGACAAAGTTGGTCACTACTATGATCAAGATATTGCTGTGTTTACATGTTCTTCTCAAGTTTCTCTGAATCCTTCATATCCGTAGTTTCCTGTGGATCCTTACTATTCTTTTACATTCTCTTGCATTTGTACTTGTTCCCCATCTTCCTCTTCCTCCACTTCCCTTCTTACACTTCCTTTTAAGATAAAGCAATGTATTTGTCAGTTGCAGTTTTCCTGTAAAACAAAGTTCTCACTCACCCCTTTCTCTTAAGTTAGATTTGAAGGTAGATAAATTAGGGGGGAAATGATTGAAAAAGCAAACATCTGGAGACCATTGTGACTCCTTTGAAACACATGGATGAGGGAGACAAAATCAATTTGGAATGTTCTTATTTTTTTTTTTTGATAACACTGTTAAGAGACAGGACAGCTGGTTACCTTGACTTTTTTCTGTCCTCATCTTTGTTAGATCTTTTCTCTCTCTCTTTTTTCTTTTTTGATCCCCTATTTCTCCCCTGAGACATAAGGAGCTGTTTTGGAATTGAAAAGATACCCACAGCCACTCAATCAAAATGGTCAAATGGGAAAATATGACCTTTCCCCAATACTAACAGAGGCAGTTGGGATGAAAGTCTGACCAAGTAATAACAGGACTTATTATTGAGTTGTGGGGAGATTGATTGCCTTTTTCCTAAGCCATCTCTGGCAGTTTCCTGAAAATAAGGCCCCATGACCCACCCATTATTGCTTTCAGGAAACAACACTTTGCTAAGTGAAAAAAGGAATGTTTTTTTTAAGCAGAAGAATATATTGGCTAGGGGAGGAAAAGATGAGGAGCAGAAACCCAGAAAAGGGGAGTATGACAACCACACTCTCATTGTGCCCAGGACTCTGGTGATCTGCAAATATAGCTTCCAGGAATTCCTGGTGGCTGAAATCATATTAGAATAGTCTGGCTCCCAACATTCACAATATAAAACCCTGAATTGGGGCAGAGCTAAGGGAAGACTTCCAAAAACTGATAGATGTCCTGATATCTCCTGCAATTCTTTTTTTATGTTGTTCTCTGAGACTTCTTATTGGATTAAACTCAACAGAGAACTGATTAGAAACAGGACTATGGCTTATTTTCTCAAATTTTAATGTTTTCTCTATACCTCCAACACTTACCACAACACCTACCTCTGTCTGCATATATTGTGGAATAGCCTCTGGTGTGCTGAACTATTGAGAGGGTAAGTTGGTTTGAGACTGCAAGAAAATTCTGGGCTCACACTCATCGGGGCCTTAAACCCTCCAGCAAGAGTACATTGGCTTGAGGATGAAAGGCATTTGTAAAATGAAGAAGTTGGACTAGATAATTCCCAAAATTGTTGCAGCTCTAAATTCTAAGGACCCAGAATAGCCTGTCAGAGTGTAGGGACTATTCTAAGGGGCAAAATTTAGGGTTGAGACTGAATATATTTTGATTTGGTCACCAGGAATTTCCAATTCTAAATCCCAATGAAATACTAAAGTCAGAATGGAATTTTATCGTGGTTTATTTACAATAGAGTGGAGATATTAAGGAAGAAAGAAAGAGAGGAAAAGGGAAGAAGAGCTGCTCCAGCCTGGTCCAAACCAGGCAGGAATTCAGAGGCCTCAGCTAAAGGGTCCCTCCAGCCAAGGAAAAGGGGAGTCAGCCTTATCATTCACCATGAGATTGTCTAAGGGAAGCAGTCTGAGGTCTTATACTGGAGCTCCTCCACAGTCAACTTCCACAGCCAAATCCCTCTCACAGGAAGTGATATGAAATATAAAGGCAGTTCTTTACATCACTTCCTGTGTCTCACATGTACCAATGGTGGCTTAAACTTGGCTTTGGATGGCCCAGGGGGTCAGCCAGTTGTTTCTGATTTGTCACTTGCTAGCACACGTGGGTCATAGACCTTCCTCCCCCACACTTAATCCTTAAATGGGATTCCTGGTTGCTAAAATTCTAAAGACTAAGCAGGGTGGAGTACATCTAAAATTCACACTACATAGGCAAATCTGGTGAATCCATAGATTCTGAGATTAATTTAGACTATGTTCACTTTCAGGAGTTGACAGAATTCTTGTCATTTTCCCAACCACTCTGGTCCATCCTAATCCTAATCCTCTCCTTCAGTTTCCAGTCTTCATCTCTCAACTGAGCTCCTGCCCCGGCCATCATCAGCCTCTCAAATTCAATGTAGATGATGCCAGTCTCTAAAATGTGCATTTCTGTGGTCCAGCATGAGGGAAGGGAGCATCATTGGGGTGGGGTGGTTGTGGTGGAGGGCCTTTGGAGCTTGAATCTTTTCTCTCTGTACCTTTGAAACTGAAGTGACTTTCCCTTTTTTTTTCATGTTATTCTCTGAGACTTCTTATTGGATTAAACTCAACAGATAACTGATTAGAAACAGGGCTAAGGCTTTTTTTCTCTATAACCCCAACACTTACCACAACTACTGGCACATACTTAGTATACAATTAATAATTTTTGACCTGACTGAGTAGACTTTCCCTATCCAAAGCACTCTTGAGACTGCCGCAGCTTTTAAATTTTCATAATGAAAATAATATGAAAAAGAAAAGGATTGAAGGTGAAAGATACAATAGTGGGTGCCATTCATTCTTTCCCCAGCCCTATTCCCCACAATCTGAAGTACAGTTATACAAGAAGAATACAATTATATCCATTCTACTCAAAGATTGCTTAGAGAAAGAATTTCTTAAACTCTAAAGCACTTTGTTATTTACAAAGTACCAGTAAATGACTAAGTAGTGATTAGCTTGAACTTGTGAAGCAGAGCGGTTCCTAACTTATTATTTATTAAAGGAATGTATATACCCTGACTTATTTTTCCATTGACTTCTATTATGGTTTCAGAGAGGTATTCTGAAGGGATGAAAATGGACCCCCTATATTAGTCACATTTCATAATACTAATATCCATTTCTGGAGTCATTCTGCTATTTGAAGTGCCCTTCCTTTTATTAAATTCTCCCACATGCTCCATCTACCGTGCCAATGCCCCCAAAGCATTGATTTTTTTTTACAAATGTTGCTTTTTTTCTTTCTTGTTACTCCCCCACAACTGATATGAATACACCAGCATGTTACACCTCACTTTTATTTACCTCATCTATACAAGCAGTTGCCAACTTTCTACCTTTACATCATCTTTCCTATACCTTCTTTCTACCACCTTACAACCATAGGATGAACTAGCATCCTATTCAGACCCTCATTACTCCTTTTCTGGGCAATTGCCATTGTAGTTGTTGTACAATTGCAGTTGTTCTCTCTAGTTCCTCTCTTCTCATTCCAACACATACTACGCTTAACTGCCAAGTGATTTTCCTAAAGCCAGGTCTGGTAATGTTCCCCTCCCTCCACCTCTGGCCAGCCACACTCAACAAACTCTTACCTCCAGCATCAAACAGAAATTCCTTCATTTGACTTTTAAAGTTTTTCAAAAACCAGAGCCTTCCTACACTTCTAATCTTCTTGTCCCTTATGACTTAGGCATATTGGTCTACTTGCTGTCTGCTCCTTGAAGGTGATGTTCTGCCTCATGTCTCCATGTTGTTGCATTAGCTGTCTTCTCTTCCTGGGATATCTTCTCCCCTCCTTACCTTCACACTGAGTTTCTCTGGTTTCCTTCAAATCCCTTCTGCAGGAGACCTTTACCAGTTCAGGCTACTGGTGCCTTCCCCTAGGAGACAACCTTTTATCTTCTCTGTCTATATATTTTTATGTGCCAAGTTATCTACATGTCATTTCCCCCATCAAAATGGGAATTCCTTGAAGGCAAGGGTGGTTCTTGCCTGTCTGTGTACCCCCAGAGGCTGATACAATGCCTGGTGCATAGTAATTCAACACCAAGAGTTGGATATCAACTAACATGGTTGATGAGAAGACAAGAAGCAATATCATATAAAGATATGTTGGAAGGGAAGTTTACCTTAGGGCAATGGTCTTCAAAGTGTGGGGGGGGGTGATCCTTGAACCCCAGGGTTGTAGTCAGCCAATCAAAGGGTGGGATGATGGGTTGTATTACTACCTCCCCATCTCAATAATCAATCATAGAGCATTTATCCAATATCCTCCCCAATCTGCCAAGTCCCTCTCCCTCTACTGTGTAAGAGTCCAGCCTTTCTCCTGAGAAAAGGATATAGGAGCCTCACAGAAGGTATAACCTAGCCACTACTGGGCACCCATAGCAGTCACATTGAATCTGCTATTGGGAAAAATACCTCCCCACTCCCAATATAGCTAACACCTGTCCCATCCCCTACCACATCACCTTGTGGTTGTAGCACAGACCACTTTTAAGGAGGATTCTTCATTCTGAGCCAATAGCCAGTGAGGAGGAGAAACCTCATTTCTTTTCATTTTGGGTAAAATAGAGTGAGACCCACAGGATGAATAGGCTTGTGTGGTTTTAATCTTTATCTCAGATTTCATTGAATTATCTTTCCCCTAAAACCTAGCCCTTCCAAATTCTCCTGTTACTATTGAGAAAACTATTGTTCTTGGGTTCACAACCCTGGTGCCATCTTTGACTCTATTCTTTTTCTAACCACAGAATCAATCATTTGCCATATTTGTTGTTTTTACCACCACACCATCCCGAGCCATTCTTACGTTCTCTCTTTTCATACAACTATAACCACAGTACAGGTCCTCAGCATCTCTTGCCTGAACTACTACAATAAATAACTAAATCAGCCTCTGCTTCAAATCTCTCTCACTCCAATCCTTCCTTCACACAGCTGCCAAAATGATTTCTTAAAGGGCTGGTCTGACCATTTCTCTCCCCTACATGATAATCTTCAGTGTTTCCCTTTGGACTCCAGGATCAAATATGATTTCATATTTATTTCATCATTTATATGAAAGTTTTACAATGTACATAGTTATTATGACAGCAGTAAATATCTATAACCTATAATTCAGTAAGTATCCACACTAGGGTAGATGCTCCAAAATTCTTTTTACTAATGGGATACATGCTCAAAAGTATTTGGCCATCAATGACCTAGTGAAGGGAAATTAGTGGAGGCATGATAGCTCTTAGGATGTCTGAAGGACTGTCATGTGAAAAAAAAAGATTAGACTTATTTTACTCAGCCATAAAGCCATAAAGCAAAATTTAGAATAATGAAGGGAAAACTTACAGTTATCCAAAAGTAGAATAGGAGCTATGGATGAGAAAGATCTTGTGACAATGAATATATGGTTATAAGAATAAAAGGTAATAAATGAAGAATTCAAAATATAGAAAGTGTCAGGTAGATAATCATTTGTCCTAATCAACCTGATTCTCTAAACTCTTGGTCCTTTTTTATTTTGGTTGCTTATGTTCACTTAATAACAGCAGAGTTCCTGTTAAATGTGAACTATGAAGTTGATTGTTTTTTTCTAACCTTACATAAACGAAAGATCCACCGACATTTTTCTTCTTCCACCAATTTCCACCTATTTTGCTCTCTACTCTGGCTTTTGGGCTTCTTTCATTATTGGGAACTACAAATTCCCTCTACTTTGTAGAGAAGAGATTCAAACTGCTCAACATACTAACCACAGTCCAGTAAAATTGTAAGGTAAAAAGGGAAAGTTGCTTCCTTTGGTAAGTTTTTTCCCCTTAATTTAAAGTTCAGTTTTAGTTGTGGAGTGAGGGGAATCATTAGGTTATGTGCAATTTAGAATACCAAGAAAAGAGAGCTGCCAGTCACATATAATTCCTTGTAATTTGGGAAGTTTCAGAAAAAAAAAACTCTGAGAAATAGAAAAAATCTGAAATTAACCTTAACTTTGTTTCTGATTTTTCTGATATTTCTAGTTTTCTAGTTTTTCTGTTACTGTCAGTAGACACATATAAAACCCATCCTGAATTTGTGGCCTTTTATAAGGTCCCTTATGGTATCTTCATCTGATTAGATATGGCAGTGCCTTATATAAAGGAAGTGTTTAATATGTTTATGAATGAATAAATGGCAGGACATTTGATCAGATATTCTTTATGTCATGAACTTTTAACTAATGACTTGCTATTATTTACTTGGGTTGGACCTATTAAACACAATAATGCAGAAATGTCTATGTTGATCACAAATTAGAATTCTATGAAGATAAAAGGGAGGCTTATAAATACTATCCTGAAGAAGCCCTCCTCTACTCATTGAGGCTTTACACATTTTCATTTTTGTATTGCTGTTCTCTTCTGAACTTGTATTTTGGTCATCTCTCTTGCTGAAATATTCTTTTAGCATCATGCTTTTTCTCTGTCTTTTGCTCATTTCGCATTTTTTTG
The DNA here is from genome assembly GCF_027887165.1 of Monodelphis domestica. NCBI lineage: Eukaryota > Metazoa > Chordata > Mammalia > Didelphimorphia > Didelphidae > Monodelphis > Monodelphis domestica. Next base: position 303,319,403 of record NC_077230.1, read on the forward strand.
TTTTGTTCAATTTGGCCTATATGCTAATGTTTAGCTTCATTCTCAGGGTGGAAGGAGTACTGTCCCACACTTGTACTGTGTCTAGGATTGGCTCAACTGTCTTGGTCTCAGATTGAGAACTCTGCAGTTGACTTGATTGGCCTACTTTTCAGTTCAGTTGTTTAAAATTGGATCTGTCCAATCCTGTGGAGACTGGACCTTGTTGGGCTGAGTTTCTCCCACTGCTGTTCTGTCTGGCTTCTGTTCTGGCTGGCCTATACAAGGTTGCTTTCTTCCCACTGATGCTTGTTTGGTATTGTTCTGGTTTCCTTTCTTACCCTACTGAGGCTGGACCAAGACAGCTGTGTTCTTTCCCTTGCCACTTGCACTGTATTATATCTGAGTTCTACTAAGTCTTGTTCAGCACTTTCTCTTTATATCCCAGTGAGATGAATCCTCTTCATTGTCTCTTAATGTTCTTCTGGGCAGGAGCTCTGCTTTATCCCTTCTTCTGTTGGTTCTGCCACTCCAGTATTCATTTTGAGGCAATTTTGTTCTTCTGTGGTTATTTGGAGGGTGGTTGGTGAGCTTTGATTGTTTCTTATTTCACCATCTTGGCCTGAACTCTTTAGTATTTCCCAACTTAGTTTCAGAGGTCTGTGGGCTCTGCAACCACCACAAAGAGAAACAAATAATTTTAATGTTTGTGGGGAGAAAAGGGAATTCTTCTATCAATGTACTATGGCACAATAGAGATGTATAATTAAATTCTATTTGCATACTTGTGTCAAAGTTTAACAAGGAAAATTAAACATTTTCTAGGGCCAATACTTTCCAAAATGGAAATTAGGCTTGTGATTATAGTAGTCTTCTTTCTTTGAGATGGTGAGTAAAATAAAATTTCTACTTCTCTTAGTGTACTTTTCCCTTTGATCCCTAATACACATTGAAGCTAAATGAATTCAAAAATGCCTTGGAAATGGTTCAGTGAAAGGTTTTTATGTGAAGAGACAACTTGTGTCTATGTGATGCCAAACATTTGGATTGACAAGTAAAAATTTCTGTCAATCACTCTGCTAAGATTAACCATTTGGGCCCTCAATTTCAGATCCTCTTATCCTTCAGTCTCTTGCATTTTACTCCATCAGTCATCTTCTATCTTTAATGTATCTTTAATCTTTCCCCATCTACTGGCTCTTTCCCTTTTACCCACAAACATATCCAGGTCTTCCCTTTCAAAGAAAGAAAGAAAAGAATAGAGAAAGAGGAATGCAGGGAAGAAGGAATAAATGGAGGAAGAAAAAAAGAGTAACAAATGAAAAAAGAAAGGAAGGAAAGAAGAAATAGAAAAATGGAGAATGAGAGAAGAAAAGAAGGGAGGAAGGAAAGAAGAAAGCATGAGAAAAAGAAACCTAAATAAAAACCCAACAAAAACAATTTGTCATGACTATCACACCCTTGCACTACCATCTTCCATTTCACAACCAAATATGTTGAGAGACCCATTTACACTTGCTGCTGTCACATTCTCAAAAACCTTTTGTTCCTCATTGCTTCCCTTCCCCTTCATTTCCTCCTCATCCTTACTTCAGTTCTGATTCTATCTCCATTGTAGAGCTGGAAACAGTCCCAGAAGTCATCTAGGACTACCCTCCCACTTTACAGAATAGGAAATTGAGACCTAGGGAAGTTTAGAAACTTATCAAAGGTCTCAAAGATAGTAGATGTCAGAAGTGGGATTTTTAACCCAGGTGCTCTTACTATAGGAATTGTGACAGTGAAAATGTGGGTTTCAAGACTGTGAGTTGCCCAAACTGTAAAGATAATTTTAGCATCTTCATTTTATATCAAAAATAAGTGGTTGCCATGAGAAAAATTTCCAAATATGAAATACCCAAGTCAGCTGGGTTTTTTGGAGATTTTAATTAATATAAATGAAGGAATTAAGGAAAGGGAGAGAGACAGAGTAAGAGGAAATAATGGGAAAAGACTAGGGCCTAGGCCAATAGCCTAGACCTTTTCTCTTTAAGAGAGAAACTAAGTTAGTCTTTAATCACTCACCACAAGATCTTTCTAAGCAAAACTCTATTGTTCAGAGAGACCCTCCAGTTCAGCTCCTAAGCTCAACTCAGTTCAGCCACCAAGAGAGCACCAGCTCACAGGTCCTGACCTCCTTTTAAAGAGAATTTTCTCTTATGTCAACTCCCCTAAATTTTCACATCTACCAATCACAGTAGATGTTTTCCAAAGGACTGACCATTCTTAATTCACATATTGTTATCACCTTCTCTGGGTAGACTACAATTTCTGAGTAATTCACATCTCTTTGCTAAGCTTGCCCTTTTAGTGATTAATTTAACCTTCATAGGTACTTAGCACCCTTTTGTATTAGATCTAAAAATAGACCTCGCTTAAGGGCTTGGCCTCACTATAAGTATGGGTTGGGGACTTTTTCTCATTGTTCCATCAGGAGTTTACAACTTTATCTTCCCCTAAAGTATGCCTAAGTATGGGTGGAGTAATTTTAAAGTTCCCAATACATTCCTGATCAAGTACCTTCATTGTTTAAAATGGGGAATAGCCTTAACCAAATGTTCCAAGGTAGAGTCTGAGAAATTTTAAGATTCACAGAACCAGCACTCTTGCCATTGTGACTACTCTATGTAAAGTTAGCAGTGATCTCTTGATTACTGAAGCTTCTCAATCCTCATCTTTCTTGACCTCTGCAAATTCTAATATATTTTCTTTCTTAGTATTTTCTGCTGCCTTGAATTCTGTGACATATTCTAACAGATCCTTTTCTTGACTTTATAATAATTAGTATCTCTTCCTCTTTTTCTTTTCTGTATCTTTCACTGGCTTGTCTTTATTTTACATCTTCTAAATTTAAGTGTTTGCCTAGGTGTTCTCCTAAGACTCTATCCATGGCATTTTCCTATATACACACTCTCTCTTAGTAAATCGCATCTATTTTTATATCTTCACTCATCATTTTTATGCAGATGACTCCCAAACCTTTGCTGCTTACTCTGACTTGTCTTCAGCTCCAAACCAATATTTCCAGTTACCTAATGGACTCCAAATAGATAGGTCACTGGAACCTCAAACTCCATATGTGCTTTTCAAAATTTCTCAAGGTCACCACCCATTTTCTCCTGTCTCAAAGGAAGAGAGTCTTCTATTCAGTCTCAATGGAAGAGATATCAACCAAGGCCAATCATACTACCTATACCTTCTATCCTATTTCCTCTTTTCTTCTCTAGAACCCTGCTGTGGTAGTTATTCCCTGTGTCTGATGCATCTTTAGCTTCTTTCTGTCTATAAGTTCCTTCCCAACTATGCACAAAACATTTAAATATTTCCAATCTTATAAAAAGGGCTTTCCCTCCCTTGACTTCTCTACCCCATCTAGTTTGAAGACCATATCTCTCTCATTCTCTTTACTGTCAGACATTTTACATTGCTATAGAGTGGGTTTATGCCACTTGGAGATAAATAATTCATAAATTTCCTTAATATAATCTTTGTCATCTTTCTTAGAAGCTAATATTTATAAGTTATCATTGATATCATAACACAACTCAGAAGGGACAACAGAACTGAAATTGAAAAGGTCCTTCCATTTATTCCAGATTTGAAGTGAGCAGGGAATTTAGGGGAGGGATGAAGGAAAGCAATGCCAAATATCTTGAAAAGGTTTGTTCCCAATGTCTCTTCTTTACCTTCCATTCTTTCTTCAACTCCTAATAATTTAGTTTGAATTTTCAGCATTTTAAAGAAATGACTCTAAGGTTGCAAATAAATCTCCCAATTGCCTATTTCCATGACTTAAAAAAATCTTTGTCTTTCTTGCTTTCTCTGAACTATGCACACATATGAATTCTCTTTTCTCTTGGCTTCAGAGACACCCTACTCTCTCCTGGTTTGCCTTCTACCTCTCTAACTTCTACTCTGTATTTTTCTTTAGTTCACTATCCTCTTGCCTTAAAATATGTACCTTCCAAGGTTGTCTTCTGCCATCTTCCCTGTTTATATTGTCTCTCTAGGCAATCTCATTCATTTCCATGACTTTAACTATCACTTCTATATAGATGATTCCCCAAATTATCTCTAACTATGAACTCTCTCCTGGGGATCTCTAACTCACATCTAACTGCTATAGGACACTTCACTCATGTGTTCCACTGACACATTAAACTCAACATGCTGTAGTAGAGGCTGGGAAGAGAGAGAGCTTATAAATGAAGCTGCAAGGCTGGAGACCTAGCTCTAGCTGTCAATCAAGAGAAGGTTCCAACAGAATGTTCCCAGGAGTGGCAGTTGGGGGTTTGCTGGCCACACTGAGAAGAGAAAATGGGCTTGTGGACTTTGTCTCTGTCTGTCTGACTCTGGGTAGTTGAAACTGATAAGAAAAATAAAACTTGGCTTTTGAGTTGGTGGTCTATTTGAGAGTTGAGCTGGCCAGGAGAAACTGAGAGACTTGGAACTTTGGGTTTTTTTTTTTCTGGGGTTGAGCTGAGAGACCTTGATGATTTTATGAGAAAGAAGAAAGAAGATTTAAAAGGCTGTTGTCCTCCATCTCCCTAACTGTCTTAGAGTCACAGTTTGTGACTGGAATACTTCCTCAAACCTTCCTAAAATTATCCCCGTAGTTTAGGGAAATCCTCATCCCTCTTACCTCAGTTTCCCATCCTGTTATCACAATAACCCCCTTACCTGATAAAGAAAACTAGTATCTATTATAGTTCACTCAGGGGGAGGGAAGAATTGGGAGGAAAGGGTTGGTTAAGGGAGAGGGTGAGGGAGGAAGGAGGTTAGGAAATAGCCATCAGTAGGGATCAATAGGCAGAACCCCAGAGCAAACCCCAGAGCAGTCCCTTGTGTACCAGTTTCTCTGTGTGGCATCCCTCAGCATTTCTCATTCCTATCTCCATTATAAATAAGCAGCCTCAGGTTCCTGTAGCAGCTCTCTCTAGTCAAAGCCAGAGAACAGGAGTCATTGTAAGAAGAAACAGGTTTCCCATCAGTTTACCTCTATTTCAACAAGTAATAGTTTTCCAAGTTTACTTATTCTATTCCAAAATAGTTTTCCAAGTTTACTTATTCTATTTCAATGCTCAATTCTTCTCTTCCACCCAAAAGCCAAATTTCCTCTTGCCTTCACAATTTCTGTCAGGGGAACCACTATTCACTCAGTTTTACATATTTGAAACTTAAGTGTTTCCTCTGACTCTTCCTACTTCCTTGCTTAACTAATCTAATGAGTCTCTAAATCCTAATGATTCACTCTCTGCAACATGTTTCATTTGTCTTCTCTTTCCTCCTCTCTATTCCCTTTACCACAGTCTTAGTAAGGCCCCTCTTTATTATCTATATGGACTTCTGAAATACCAGTCTAAGGGGTCTTCCTATACCACTTTCTCACTCTTTGAATGCATCCTTCAAACCACTCCAAGACATCTTTTCTATGAATAATTTAGGTTAGAATACTTCTCTGTATAATATCTTTCTTCAATGAGCTCCTTTTTGATTTCCAATTTAAAATCAAATTTTTTTTTCTGATATCCAAGGCCCTTTACCCTAAGGTTGAGGGTAATTTGGAATCATCCTACCTTTCCAGCCTTTTCTCATATTACTTTGTTTTGCTTTTTTAAATTGCTATTGCTCCCTTTTCCACACACTATGCTTCATCTAGACTAGATTATTTACCATCCACTGTGCCTGCACATTCCATCTTTATTATTTTGTTCATGCTGTTAGAGATGCCCTGAATGCCCTTCTGGGTCATCTTTACCTAAAGAATTCCTACTTATCCAAAAAGGACCAGTCCAAAATGGGACTCCAAGAAGTTTTTTTCTGATCCCTTCAACAAGCAATAACTTTTTCTTCCTTTTTGGCCTCATATAGAACTTTTTTTTCTTACTTACATGTGTAATTTATTATATAATTAATTGTCAATATGTCACGTGGATCATCAGAAACAAACTGTATTTATCAGAGCAGGGGCAGGTAGGCAAAAGTTTATTAAGTATTTATTGAAAGTCAGGCATTGTGCTAAATGTTGGAGATACAAATACAAGCAAAAAGAAAGATATTTCCTGTGCTCAAATATCTTGTATGCTAATGGGAGAAAGACATTTCTTGAGATTAGGAAGCTGAAAATGGGAGAGAAAAGAAGCAATGAACAAAGGAGTAAGTGACTCTGTGGAGAGCATATTAGCAAAGTCTACACAAGTATGAGAATAAAACCCAGAGAGTCAGAAGTATCAGGAGAGGAATGATGCATGGCTAGGCATGGTCCCAAATGAAAGGCCCTGAAAGGAATTCACCAATGAGAGAAGGGAGTTGTCATGGCAGAGGGATGTTCCAAGATAAGAAAGCCACTGAGTGATGGTGGGAAAGTCTAATAAGACTCAAAAACATAGGGGCCATGTCTGATTTAAATGCTGTGTTTTATTTAGCCCATAGCATAGCACTTTTCATACTTTTGATGTTATTCTTGTTCAGTTGTTTCAGTCATGTCTGACTCTTCATGACTCTCTATTTGAGGTTTTCTTGGCAGAGATATTGGAAAGGTTTGCCATTTCCTTTTCCAGTTCATTTTACAGATGAGGAAACAGAGGCAAATACAGTGAAATGAATTGCCTAGGGTCACAACTAGTGTCTGAGACCAGACTTGAACTTCAGTATTCTTGACTCCAAGCCTGGTACTCTATCCACTATACTACCTAGCTGTCTACTCTTCATACTAGTGTTTGATAAGTGTCAGATTTAAATGAACTAACTTTGATTTCTATCTTTGATGGTACCATTAACTTTCTTACTGTTACTCAAGCTCCAAATTTTAGAGTTAATTTTGTCTTGTCTCTTTTCCTTGCCTTAGATATCTACATAATTTGGCAAATTGTAATGCCATGGGACCATTAACATACATTCCTTACTTTCCGATCCCAATACCCCTAGCCAAGTTCAAGCCCTTCTTGTCTGGATTATTGAAATAGTATCCTAGCTATTTTCCTTACTCTCGGGTTCTCCTTCCTCCAGTCTATCCTTAACACTATTGTCTTACTAATCTTTCTATATATAGATCCAATTATTCTGCTGCTCAAAACACTTTAGCTTTTATTCACTGAATACCAAAGTTTAAAATCCTTAACATAACATTCAAGGCCTTTCAAAGACTGGAACCAATATACTTTTCCAAATAATTCCACTATTCACACAGTCTCTACACTAGAATGAATTTGACTACCACCATTTTAGAAACACATTCCACGTTTTTCTATATCTGTGGCAAGGGTCCTTTGTTAACAGGATTTACTACCTATGTTTGGAATGCTTTCCTTTATCTGTCTTTGCTCATTGAGTAAAAGAGCATCTTTGCTTATGAACCCGTCCTTTGAGGTCAAGCCAAAAATTTCGCTTCTTGAATTTTTCCCTCATCCTGCCTCTTACTCCTTGTACCATTTCCCCATATAATGAATGAAATTCTCTGGTGACTGCATATATTAAAATTTAAAATTAGTTTATTAAAAGACCATTCAAGGAAATCAAACTAGCCAATGTACTCCCCGAACAATCTGAGTAGATGCCAAATAATGTGAGTGGAGCAAAAAGCAGAGCCTAAGAGAGAGAGAAGTTAACTCAAGTAGCTAGGCAAGAGAGCAAGATTTTGGCCAGAAGAGAGGAGCAAAAAAGAGCACAAGTTCCTTTGTTACAAGTCTTCTATACCCTTTGTGACATCATTTAGTCCATCCCCAGGACATCTCTGATTGGAAAAGTCACTGAGAAGGTGGGCTTGGAGATCTCAATCCTTCCCCCTCAAAACTTTATCACAGAAAGAGGCAGGACTGAGGAGGATGGAACACAATCCCCCCCCCCCCTTTTTAAACCCTTACCTTCCATCTTGGAATCAATACTGTGTATTGGCTCCAAGGCAGAAGAGTGGTAAGGGCTAGGCAATGGGGGTCAAGTGACTTGCCCAGGGTCACACAGCTAGGAATTGGCTGAGGCCAGATTTGAACCTAGGACCTCCCATCTCTAGGTCTGGCTCTCAATCCACTGAGCCACCCAGCTGCCTCCAATAATAACCACAATCTTTCCCCCTTTCAATGTGTCTAGACCACTATACTTTCCAACATGGTGGCTAGAGCTGACTGACTTCATTACCTAAAGAGTTCTTATTTATGGGTTAAATAAGGAATAGGTCTCCTCCCTGCCTAAAGCAAAAGACAGCCTTGTGAGATCCCCTTAACCCAGTTATCCTTAAGGAAGACAAAGATCTAGGTAAAAGAAGGGAGGATCCAATCCAGTTTCATAGCTTCTGAGAGAGACTATTTGTAGCTTTAAAACCAAATGGTTTTTAGAGGGCCAAAAGAGGAAGCCATTTCACAATTCAATATCACAGTTCAGTATTAATTTCCCACATCCAACTCCCAGCACCCACAACCAAAAATGGTCTCTTAGGTTTTCATTCTCCCATAACACTTTACTAATTCAATTCAACAAATATTGAATGTCTGCTATATATAAAGCACTTACTTGGGTGTGAAAATACTAAAATTAAAATGATACAATCCCCAAGCTCAAGGAGTTTCCAATCTATTGGCTAAAAGTATAGAGAATATGATAGTATATAAATGCACTAAGGTAGAAAGGGATGGACTTAAAGTCAGTATACCCGAGGAATATTTAATTATTATCAAATTTTAAAAATATAATCTCATTTGATGCCTCAAATAATCCTGGGAGGTAGGTGCTAAGATTATCCTCATTAGACAGTTGAAGAAACTATAATAGATAATAATAAGGGGGTATATTTGATGGTTAATTGATAACTAACAGATCAAACAGTTATCTCTTTCTTCTCTGTTTTTCCTCCTCCCACTATACCTCCCTTCCTCCCATTTCCTCCCTCTGTCTTAGCTTCCCTTTTCAGCTTCTCCCCTTTGTTGTCTTCTTTTTCCTACTAAATCACTCAAGGTGAGTTTGTGGTGTCTCAAATGAAAATACTTTTTCTTCTTTTATCTTAAGTAAGGGTTTATTTGGGGAAGACAGGAAAGATGGAGAATGGAGGTAAGAGGGTTAAGGATTTCCCTAGACTACAGGTTGGCCTCCAGTTGAAGGATATTGGGATAGAGTTTAACTTGAGAGGAATGATTGATAGGTCTGGCAGTTCAGTCACTATTATAAACAGAGCAAGTCAGAGAGATTATTCCAAGTCCAAGAGATAAATCAGCTCCTCCTTCCCTGGTATATGACAACCAGCAGAAATCAGGTTAAACAACAGAGTTCAGCCACAATTGTCTTTTGCCTTCAACTGTTTCCCAGTAACATTCCAAATGGAACTTTGGTTTGATTGACAGGTCACCACTCAGCCATTGCTGCATGCCTTTCCCAATTTCTCTTTCACAAAACCAAAGGTAGACTTTTTACCCAGGGTCCCACAACTAGTAAATGTAAAGTTGGATTTGAACTCAGGTCTTCACTTCAGTAAAGCTACCCACAGCTAGGGGCCATGAACAAAGGCTCCATGGAGAAGATGATATATGAACTGAGCCTTGAAGAGAGAGGTTTCTAAAAAGGAGAGAGTACTTTCAAAGCATAGCAGATAGTCTGTGTAAATACACAGAGCCACAAAGTATGTGAAGGAATTAATGTCTAGTTGAGAGTATGATTAGAGAGAGTTTTAAAAGCCACAAAGAAGAGTTAATAACTATCCTTGAAGTTCTTAAGAAAATTCAATTTGGAATTCTAGTTAACTTTGTACATGACTTATTTTCCCTACTAGGTTGCAAGGCCCTGGAGAGAATGGGAGTGACTTAATTTAGCTTTGTATTTTTCTGACTATCCCGCACAGTGACTTGCACATAGTTGGTGCTTAATAAATGCCTATTGACTAATTGATTTGTGAGCTAGTAAGCAAATTAAGAAGCCTTTGATGAATCACTTAGTGGTTACAAATTGCTACAGCTGATTGATGGTTCAATTTCACTTTTCAGCTGGAGTCGTATTGTGTAGATTGGGTGCTCCCCCAAGGACTGTGGTCAGCAGAAGTGTCTTTCAGGCTACTATCCTCAATAGCTACGCTATCATCTGCTGATTCTATCCATCACCAGCTATGACCCCCACTAGATGAATCATGAGGGGTTTGGAGAACTATAGCATCCAAGAATTGTAAGAGCAACAGGTTTCATTTCCTCTTTCCCCATCATTTCCCTCCCTCCAAAGAGGCTAGTTTTCATAGACATAGAGGAAAGTAGCTTCCATCTCTCATTCTTGTCTTTTATGGTCTTGTGTCTCATATGAACTCTGTCAACCAAATAAATCAAGCTTTATAACCCCAAAAAGGGGCCAGAAAAACTGGAGACCAGGAAAGGAAAGTACCCAGAGATCAGTGGCAGGGCGAAAGGAATGGAGTAGCCCTCAATACACTTGTGATTTGGGTCCCAAAAACTTAGCCAAGAGAGCAAATGACTAAGGAACTTGTTTCAAACAAGTATGGAAAGCAAGAATTTCTCCATGATACCTATGGAGTATGCCCTGTGTATGTATGTCTTTCTGTTAATGTCAGTCAATCAGTCAACAATATTTATTGAGTGCTTATATGGGAGATGCTGACACAGGACCGTCCAGCACGGTATGCCCTCATCAGAGATGTCACCATGCTTTATGAACCAAGTAGAATCAGAGTACTCAAAAGAAATGTGAATTTGGCAAGTTTAGAGGCACCTCCATTCAAGTGTTCTTAGGGGATATTTGTGTCCAACATGTGGTAGAGCCTTCCGAGTTTCTATTGGTCTGCTCAGCCACAATTGGACACACTGTACATAGTGTGGTCATTTTGGTCCTCCTCAAGTATGAAGGACAACAACCATCCAACGCTATATATAGATATACACATATATCTATAGATATATAGATATATAGATATATATCAGGCTCTGTAAGTGATGTGAATATATAGAAAGGCAAAAATAGTCCCTGTTCTCAAAGAGTTCATATTCTAATGGGGGGAGACAACATGCAAACAGTTATGTGCATCAAGGTAGCATAAATGGGGGATAATCTCAGAGAAAAAGTTCTAATAATGGGGGAAGAAAGGGCCAATGACATTGATTTCTTTCATAATCTTCACACATGACATTCCATTTTTCCATTTTCTGACTCTAGGTGTTTGAACTGGCTGTCCCTAATGCCTAGAAAAATCTCCCTCCTCTTTTTCAGCTTCTAACTTCCTTTTGACAGAGACCTTCAATTGAAGACTAGATTCCTTTTATTTTTTCCAGGCATGGGTTAGACTAGATGGCTTCTGAAGTCCTCTCCAACTCTTATATTTTGTGATAATATGATTTTTTCTGTATCTGGAACTCTATCCCTCAAGATAATATTGACAAGATATATGGAACATAGGGCTTGAGAATCAGAGCTATTAAAAACTTAAAAGTAGAGTATGGAGAGAAGAAGAGAGAAGATAAAGAGAAACTGTGGTTAGAGTACAGTAATGGGAGTCATCTAGCAGCCTTGAGGCTGGCTGGGTTGTAGGAAGGCTCAAGGAATGATGGCAGTCCCTTTGGGGCTCTTGGATTAGGTAATTAGAGGGCATTAATGCATTTCTTTTAGTTTTCAGGGAAGGCCATAATTTGGGTTGAGAAGGCCAAAGGGAGACCAAATTTACCCAAAAAGTTGTGCTAGAGGGCAAGTTGTAACTCATCCCATTGAATGAAACATGACTGGCAAGATACCAGGAATGTTTACAATTAACAACATTGGCCCCATTGGCAGCAACCACACAGGGCAGTATTAGTCATAAATGATTGTGAAAATAATCCAGTGTAGATTAAGCAGCAAAAACTATAAATTATATATGAATAATCTTTCTGAAGAAATAACTTTTAAAAATTAATTTTATTGATCTTTTATTTTTATATTACCTATATTTCCCAACTCCCCTCTCCCTTATAACAACATTTTAAAAGGGAAGGGGAAATAAAGAATTCAGAAAAACTAACCATATATTAAAAAATCTGCAATATTCCACACCCATAATTTCCTACCTCTACAGAGGGACCTTCTTTTATCTCTTCTTTCGAGCTAAACTTAATCATTACAATTTCATGGCATTTAGTGTTAAATATTGTCATTTTTTAAAATGTACCTTCTACAACCTTTAATGACTTCCTGCCAATATCTGAGGGAGAAATGAATACATAGTTAATTGAAAGTTTTTCAGGGTTTACACAAATATTTGGTGTCGTATAAAAAAGTATTTATGCAGTCAGAAGTCATGGGTTGAAATCTTAGCTGTTACCAACCTATGTTAGTGTTAGTGTGGCTCAGTAGACAACATGCTAGGCCTAGAGTCAAGAAGACCTGAATTCATATATCACCTCAGACACCTATAAGCTGTATAACTCTGGGCAAGCCACTTAACCTCTGTTTGCCTCAGTTTCCCCAACTGCAGAATAAGGATAATAACACCACTTACCTCACACATCTGTTGTGGAGATCAAAAAATATAATGTTTGTAAAAAGCTCTGGCCAATAGAAGGCTTATGCTCTTCCCATAATTGTTTTGTCGTTGTTTAGGCATTCAGTTGTGTCCAACACTTTTTGACCCTGTGAATCCTACTGTCCATGGGGTTTTCTTAGCAAAGCTACTGGAATGATTTGCCATGCTCTTCTCCAGTGGATTAAAGAAAATAGGAGTTAAGCAACTTGCCCAGGATCACACATCTTGTAAATGCCCGAGGCTAGATTTGAACTTAGGTCTTCTTGACAACAGCTCTGGTGTTCTATTCACTGCTTATTAAATGCTTATTCTCTTCTTTCCCCTTTGTGACTTTAGAAAGCTTCTCTGGGGCTCAATTCAGCAGGAAAAAAAAGAGGCTGGACTACATCAAGGGTTGGAAAACTATAGCCAGTGAAATAAGAATAATTTTTACATTTTAACAGGCAATTATGGGCTACACAAAAACAAACAGTGGACAGGATTTAGCTCATGGGTCATAGGTAATTCTCTGACCCCCAGGACTAGATGATCTCTAAAATTCCTTCCAATGATAAAATTATGAACCTTTTATTCCTAGAATCTATGAGACTCTGTCTTAAGTGTGTCCTGGATCCGCCTTTCATATAGCCGCCAAAGCACAATTTTCCTTACGTGAAGGTCACTCCATAAAATCTAGTGGCTCCCAATTGTTTTGAGAATCAAATGCAATCTTCTCTGTTTGCTGTTTAAGGCCCACCCTCCCCAGACCCAGAGCTAACTTTCCAGGGTCTCACTCCATTCAAACTGACTCATTTCCCCCCATACTCAGTAGTGCAATCTCATCTCTATGAATTTTTACTGGCTCTCCACCGTATTTGGAATATTCTCCCTCCTTACTTTTGCCTTCAAAGATCCTTTAAGACCCAGATCAAGCATCACCTTCTACATAAGGTCTTGCTTAATATCTCTCCCGCCCTGCCCAGCTGCTAGTCCTTTCTGTCCCTAAAACAAATTCATTTTTTATGTAACTGAAGTGAAAGTTAGTCAAAGATGAGACAGTTACTTGTCATGTTAAAAGTCATACGGACTATTTCCCAGCTCTAACCAGAAGAGATTAGAAACTTGTTCAGAGTAGCTAACCGGAGTGCAATACAGGAGAGCAACGGAATATTGCTTTGCTGTGAGGAACGAGATTATTATGCATATAGAAAAGCACGGGAAGACTTATATGAATGGATACAAACTGAATTAAACAGAATGAGTGAAATGTCGCTTTTCGGAGAACATAAACTGATTGAGAATAGGGACTGATTCACTTTTGGCTTTGTATAATCCGTACCTGGCATGGAACCTGGAAGATAGTGGTTATAAATCCATCCCTCTATCCACCCCTCCATCCCTCCATCCCTCCATCCCTCCATCCACCCCTCCATCCCTCCATCCATCCCTCCATCCCTCCATCCACCCCTCCATCCCTCCATCCCTCCATCCACCCCTCCATCCCTCCATCCCTCCATCCACCCCTCCATCCCTCCATCCATCCATCCATCCCTCCATCCATCCATCCACCCCTCTATCCCTCCATCCATCCATCCATCCCTCCATCCCTCCATCCCTCCATCCACCCCTCCATCCATCCATCCATCCATACATGCACACATGGATTTACAGACTTTGTTGTTAATATTAGTGAGTCTGAAATCATTAGCAAGCATATGATATATCGAAGAGAACATTTTCAAGTTTCATTGGAAAAGAAGAAATAAATTATATTCAGGAGTTTGTTTTGAAGGGGTTCCAAAAAGTAATTTTCATTAAGAAAAGTTTGATGATATTGGAGTGTTCTGGTGAGCAACTTTTCTTTGCTCTAAAGCACAAATTCATGCAATACATTCTGCCATGGATACATGATCTACATGCATGTAAAGTAATATACTATAACATGTATACATAGTATGCCCTTCACATATATAGTATACTATAGTATACATACCTAGAGAGTATATAATTAATATATCAATATGTAGCATGCTAGACATATATACAGAGTAAATTCTATACACATATTCATGCTAGAGCAGATAAGGTATATGGCATACGTATCTGATAAATATGGAGAGGATATTTATGCCATATGTGTATTGTATATGTATGATACAAATCCTACTTATATTTAAAATATGTATATATTGTACAGTGTGTTGTATAAATGTGTGTTATATGTACATACATATATGCAATATATTGCATGTATATAAATACATATAAAACATGAGGAAGAAAATGAGAGTAATCTTCAGCCATTATTTCAGTTTTTCAAATTTTATAATATTTCTTGAGTTTCTAAGATTTTTTTCTTTTTTTCTTTGCTTTAGTTACATGGATCATGACAAATGCTTGATTCTGTATGGTGATGACCAGGTATGGATGGCGAGTGCTGGGGTGGGGTAGGGAGTAGGTACTGATCCAAAGGAAGAGAAAGCCCCTCTGATCCCCTTTCAGAAATAAAAGTGCAAAGTATTAAAATTTCAGAGTTATGGCCAAAAAAAATTAAAAGGAGTTTAAATTATTTAGTATTAGCAAAGAAAAGGGAAAGTAAACAAAGCCACAGTTAGAGAGGTGAGAGAAAGAAAACTTTATTATTATTTTTAAATTAAACCTCTCTGTCAAGATGGATCTTAATATCATAGACAGAATAAGGAGCTATCTATCTGTCTATCTGTCTATCTATCTATCTATCTATCTATCTATCTATCTATCTATCTATCTATCTATCTGTCTGAATGTCTATCTATAATTTATCTATGTATCCATCTCCATCTGTCTCTCTGTCTATATTTATCTGCCTATCTATAATCTATTTATCTATATATATATCCATCTGTCTCTATCTCTATCTATCTATCTATCTATCTATCTATCTATCTATCCATCTATCTATCTATCATCTATTCATCTATCTATGTATCCATCTCCATCTGTCTATCTCTGTTATCTTTCTTTCTTTCATTTCTTATTTCCCTCTTTCGTTTCTTTCCCCTCTCTTTCTTTCCTCTCTCTTTCTTTCTCTCTTTCTCTCTCTCTTTCTTCCTTCCTTCCTTTCCTTCTTCCTTTCCTTCTTCCTTTCCTTCTTCCTTTCCTTCTTCCTTTCCTTCTTTCTCTCTTTCTCTCTTTCTCTCTTTCTTTCTTTCTTTCTTCCTTCCTTCCTTTCTCCTTCCTCCTCTTCCTTCCTTCCTTCTTCCTTCCTTCCTTTCCTTCCTTCCTTCCTTCCTTCTTTTCTTCTTTCTTCCTTTCTTCCTCTTCTTCCTTCCTTCCTTCCCTCTCCTTTCTTCCTTCCTTCTTTCCTTCTTCTTCCTCCTTCCCTCTTCCCTTCCTTTCTTTCTTTCTCTTCTTTTCCTTCTTTCTTTCTTTCTTTCTTTCTTTCTTTCTTTCTTTCTTTCTTTCTTTCTTTCTTTCTTTCTTTCTTTCTTTCTTTCTTTCTTTCTTTCTTTCTTTCTTTCTCTCTCTCTTTTCTCTCTCTCTTTCTCTCTTCTTCTTTCTTTCTTTCTTTCTTTCTTTCTTTCTTTCTTTCTTTCTTTCTTTCTTTCTTTCTTTCTTTCTTTCTCTCTCTCTCTCTCTCTCTCTCTTTCTTTCTTTCTTTCTTTCTTTCTTTCTTTCTTTCTTTCTTTCTTTCTTTCTTTCTTTCTTTCTTTCTTTCTTTCTTTCTCTCTCTCTCTCTCTCTCTCTCTCTCTCTCTCTCTCTCTCTCTCTCTCTCTCTCTCTCTGTCAGGGGTAATCAGCAAGAAGCCTACCCCAGAGCATGTCCTCTACCTTTTCATTGCTGCCTAAAAGTCTTTTTAACAGGGACCATGGCTTCCCTCCCCTCCCTGAATTAAAGGAAATATTAAAAACTTCTACCAAATTACAGAATGCAAAAAAGGCAGGGGGGATTAAAGCATCAGAATTTCAGAGCATTTTGTGAAAATAAGTTTTGGTAAGGAGGAAAGACTAGAATTATATTGGATGCCTCAGGTAGGGAGGAGAAATAATTGCTATGAAGAGAAAAAAGGAGAGTCAATGTACCAAACTGAAACTTTTCCCCATTTAAAGTTTTTTTTTTCCCATGGTGACCTGGTTTTTATCTCCCCTCCTAACTCCACCACCCCCTAAAAAAAAACCCAGTCTTGGAGATCTTTTCTTTCCTAGAAAAGTAACTTTATTTGAACAATTATGAGGGATATATGGCATTGAAGGACTAACATTTTAATAGGGAGAGACAAAATAAATGTCCCTTATACCTTTACCATTTTTAAAGGATATTAAGAGAGTTAACTAGAGGACCTAGAAGTGGATTGTGTCTGTTCTGTGGATTAAAAAAATGTTTTATTGTCATGCAAAACACACTTCCATATCAATTATTATTGTAAGAGCAAATTTGTACATAATCAAAACTGCAAAAGAAAACCATAAATACACTGATGTGAAAGATGACTCCAATAGTTCTTTCTTTGGAAGTGGATAGCATTCCCCATCCTAAGTCTTTCAGGATTTCCCCATATTAGTGTGTCATTGAGAGTAGTCAAGTTTTCACAGTTGATCATCGTCCAATATTGCTGATATTGTATACAGTATTCTCCTAGTTCACTCTTCATCAGTTCCTGCATATCTTTCCAGCTTTTTCTGAAATCATCTTACTTATCATTTCTTACAGCAATAGTACTCCATCATTAACATGAACCACAATTTATTCAGCCATTCCCCAACTTATGAACATCCCCTCAGTTTCCAAGTCTTTGCCATCATAAAGAGTGGGATTATGAAATCCCAATAATTTGAACTATCTAAATAGGGAATGATTAGGTTATATCTGAAAGCAGTAAGTTTCTCATCATAGGAAGTCTTCAAGGACAGGCTGGATAACCATTTGGTGATGCTCTGGAGGAGATGTTATTCGGGTCCTAGTGGACTGTGGTGATTTCTGGGTTCATTTCTACCCAGAACCTTTTTTTTTTCTATCTAGAACCTTTTTTTCCACCCAGACCCTTTAGAGAGTTTCTGAAATCCCTTGAAGGAATATAAATGGTCACCTGATAAGGTACTCGAATCTTGGTTCATAGATGAGAGCCAGAAGGTGTCGCCTAATCCAAACCCCTTGTTTTTTGTAGACAGAGGCCACTGTAACCCAAAGAAGGTAAGTGATTTGTTCAAGTGTATGCAGGTAATAAGCCACCCCCATCAGAATTTGAACTCAGGTCTTCTATTACTGTATTTCTTTCCACCATGCCAGGTTAATATTTCAAAGAGCTGCTCATGCATGGGATGAAATGACTTTTGTTTGCATTTGATAACAAGAAATGTCAATTATTACCTGGGTGAAATAGAAGGATGCAACCCCAAGTTCTGTAGGGTACCTTCCCTCCCTTCTTCTTCATCTGCTTTTGAATGAGAAGCCAGCACCCCAAGAGGGGTTGGGGGACCAGAGAGGGAAAGAGCAGGCAAAAAAAATAACATAACTGTTCATTATAATACAAGTCCATTTGGGAAAACGCAAATGATTCTTGTTATTTTGTCCCTCTCCCAGAATGTGCTGGTAGCAATAACTGGCTGGTTCTCCCAGCCTGTCACAACAGGAGCTGCTCACTTGGAAACACGCAAAAGCCTGACACACAACAGGTGTATATATATATATATAGTAATCTTGTGGAAGGCTCTGTCTGTGCAGACTCAGTCACACAGTGCCCCCTAGTGGGTGAGGAGGGAGCAAGACAGGGGAATTCAGGTTCCTCTCTGAGCAAAGGAGAGACTGCATTGCACTTAGTGTCTAAAGACTTGTAGTCTTTAATCACACACACATACCCCACGCCCCTTCTCTTTAAATGGTGGGAACATTCACTGAAGAGGTCAGAGGCGGGAAAGGATATCAATCACCCTAGGGTGATTGGGTACAGGAGAGTAAAACTGTATTTGGAATGTGCAGAAGGCACAACTATTTATCTGTATATCTGCCTATCTCTTATCTCTATCTATATCTGCCTATCTCTATCTATCTGTCTATATGCCTCTACTATCTATCTATCCATCTCTCATATCTATCAACTATCTATTTAATCTGTCTTTCTATCTATCTAACTATCTATCTATCCATCTCTCTCTCTTGCTCTTTCTCTCTCTCATATCCATCTATCAACTATTTAATGTGTCTATCTTCTTACCTATCCATCCATTCATCCATCCATTATCCACATATCTATCTGTCTGTCTATTTATCTATCTATCATCTATCTAATCTGTCTTCCTATTCATCCATCCATCCATCAATCCACCTATCTATCCATCAATCCATCCATCTCTTTCATATCTATCAACTATCTATTTAATCTGTCTTTCTTTCAATCAATCAATCAATCTATCTATCTATCTATCTATCTATCTATCTATCTATCATCTATCTTCTACCCATCTTTCTCTTGCTCTCTTTCTCTCTCTTATCCATCTATCAACTATTTAATATGTCTATCTTCTTACCTATCCATCCATTCATCTATCCATTATCCATATATCTATCTGTCTGTCTATTTATCTATTTACCATCTATCTGTCTACCTATTCATCCATCCATCCATCCATCCATCCACCTATCTATCCATCCATCTCTCATATCTATCTATCAACTATCTATTTAATCTGTCTGTTTTTCAGCCTTTCCATTCATCTATCTACCTATCTATCCATCTCTCTCTCACTCTCTTTCTCTCTCTCTCATAGCCATCTATCAACTATCTATTTAATGTGTCTGTCTTCCCACCTATCCATTCATTCATCTATCCATCATCCATCTATCTATCTGTCTGTCTATTTATCTATCTAGCTGTTGTTTTAATATACAGAATATCATATGAAGTATAGGGGAACAGATATCCTGGAAAATGAAGGTAATGTGGGAACAAAATGTAATATATGTATATCTGTATGTACCTATTATTTATTTATTGATATATTATATGTGTATTCCTATCTTTTCTATCACCTTTATTTCCCCGTGTATTTATTGCCTTCATACATTCATAGAGCTTTCTCTGAAAACAAATAATTAAAAAGAAAGGAGGGAGAAACTGAAAACATTTTAGGAAAACTAGTCAATTTAACAAGTTCAAGCATATATGCAATGGTCCACTTATATTCCACATCCATATTCCCACCCTGCCCTCCTACCCTTAACCTCTATGAAAAGGGGAGGAGATACATTCTTGCACCTCTTACTCAGGTTAAGTTTAGTCATAATTATATTCCCTGTGTTGATTTTTGGTATGATTTGTGTTTTCATGTATATTGTTGAGGTCACCATGTATTGTTTTCTTGGATCTTTAAAAAATGTATAAAGATTCAAATTTTTTTAATCTTTTAAAAAATTTTAAACCCTAACCTTCCATATTAGAATCAATATTGTGTATTTTTTCTAAGGCAGAAGGCCAGTAAGGGCTAGGCAATGGGGACTAAGTGACTTCCCCAGGGTCACACAGCTAGGAATTGTCTAAGATCAGATTTGAATCTAGGATCACCCATTTCCAGGCCTGACTCTCAATCCACTGAGCCACCTAACTGTTCCTCTTGTGTCTTCTTACTTCACTTTGGGGAAGGGAGAAGGAAAGGAAGGAAAAAGTGGAGGAAGAGAAGGGAAGGGAGAAAAAAAAGGGGGCATTTATATAGTGCCCGCTATATGCCAGGCACTGTGCTAAATGCTTTACAAATATTATGTCATTTGATCAGTTCATATAAGTTCATCAGTTCATATAAGTCTTTCCAAGGCATGGCATTTTGACACACAATTTTAGTTTTCATTCTGTGCCTTCCTCACATTCTTAGATATGTTGGAAACCTATGGACTAGGTTTTCCTCCTTAGGTCACTTCTGATCACTGTCTTTCATGTTCTTATCCTGGGCAATTCTTGCCTAGGAGACTGCAGAATCTTAAATGGGCAAAAGATCACTAAGGATCTTCTTTTCTAACCCCCTCATTTTATAGATGAGGAAAATGAGACCCAAAGAAGTAAAAATGAATCAAAGGGTCACTTGGAAAGTGGCAAAGCCATCATTCTGAGCAAAGCTCATGACTCAATATTATTTTTTCATCTTTTGAAGTGCTGTTTGTCTGTGATTACGGTTTGGAAATGTCTCTTTTCCCTCTGCATGGCAATCAAAAGCAATAAATATAATCGAAAAGGATATGCTCCCACTCAGTAACTAACAAACAGCATGGAAAAATGGATGAATGAAATAAAAAGCATTTATTAAGCGCTTAAAATGTACCAGGCACCATACTAAGCATGGAGGATACAAAGCCCAAAAAGCAAATCATCCCTCTTCCTTCAAGAAGTGTATATTCTTTTAGCAGAAGATAACACATATCAGGGGTGAGTAGTTGGGTCTAGGACATCATAGAGGTGCTGGTTGGAGAAATAGAGCAAAAAACAAGCTCACATACTTCTGGAGCACTGATTCTCCTCCCTTCCCCTATTGTGGTTCTTTAGTCATTTCAGTATGTGTGACTCCATTTGGGGTTTTCTTAGCAGAGATACCAGAGTGGTTTGTAATTTCCTTCTCCAACTTATTTTATAGATAAGAAAACTGAGATAAACAGAGTTAAGTGACTTGTCCAGGGCCACAGAATTAGTAAGTGTCTGAGACTGGATTTGAACTTAGGAAGATGAGTCTTCTAGACTCCAGGGCAGTCATTCTGTCCTTTGCATCATGTAACACCCCATTAGATCTATTTATTTTTATTATACTATTATGCCACTATTAGACCTACTTCCTACTCTTTACTGGGGTTACACACACGTGGGCAGTTTTAAAACAGTTTTCAAATTTTGCAGACTTGCTAGCCTCTGAACTTCCTTGGAATCAGAGACATATTGAAGCAAAGCAGAGGGCGCTTCGTGTTCTGCTGACCATTGATATAGAAATAGAGTCACAAAGTCAATCTTATACCCTGAAAGTAGGCTGTTGTAGCTGGTACAGAGAGCTATATACCCAGTGATTGCTCAATAAAATCACTGAATGGTAACCTTGGGTTTGCTAAGAATGTTTTCTTAAGAATGTAAATAGATCTAACCTTTCTAGAAGGCTCTGGATTTCTTCCTGGGCAGCCCCCTCTATGGCAGAACTTGGCCCAGCTGGGAATAAAGCCATTCATAGGGGTGATTTCGTTGTTCCAACATTGCTGTCAGTCTGTAGAGCTTCGTGAATTCCACTGTCTTCTTCTATCAATGCTCATGCCAGTTTTCATCACTTTCAGCAACAGTGAATGGGGCAAAGGATGGTTGGGAACTGGCACCTGCTTGGGATTGAGGGGCAGAAGGACTGTATGTGTGATCATCATCGCCACGTATGCTCACGTGGGCATACCAAAGCCAAAATGGTCTCTCTGATACCTGGATATCCGGCCACGTTGTTTATATTTATAGTGGCTTCCTGTCGCCTTCTAAGTAAAGTTCAGTCACAGACATCTGGCATTCAAGGACCTTTAACATTGGCACCAGCCTACCTGATGGAATGCCAGGCCCTACTGTATTCTCTAAACTCCTTCTAGTCTGCACTTTTTTCCGCCTCTCCAAACACTTTGGCTCACACTCTTCTCTATGGCAAGAATGCTCTTTCGTCCCCTCTTATTGGTTGAGTTTTGCCCATTTTTTAAAAAGAAAACCCCAATTTTTTTAAAGAAAGTCAAGTGATATTAGTGTTAGTGTTCTTGCTAATGTGCCCGACACAAGGTACATGCATGAAACATATGTCCTATGTGTATGAATTAAATCTGAGGCTGGTCAAGTGAATAAGCTCTGCTTTTCCCACTTCATCCCCCCCAAATCACCTCTTCCATGAAGCTTTCCCAGATACTGCTTGGTGGTAGGTACTGGCCTTCCTGCTCAGTGTCTTTATAACTCTAGTGCACTTTTCCTATTACTGATGACTCATTTTGGCATTGAAAATCTTATCCTGGAACATTGTGCAGGGCTGGCTGTTATCTTTGTTTTTGTCTTATCCCTGAGGGCAGGGGCTGTATCTTATCAGAAATCTTTCATCTCCCTCAAGCCCAGACACAGTGTTCTGTAATCCCTCATTTCATGCCTTTTATGAGCTGGGCACTGTGCTAGGTGTTGGGGGTACAAAACTGTGATTTAAAAACTTCTTGCCCTCAAGGAGTTTACATTCTAACCAGGAAGACAAAATAGATAAAAGGTACTTGGGGATAGGGAGGATAATAACTGGGACAGAGCTGGTGGCTCCCGAGTTATGCTAAGACCTGGAGGAGAGGAGGGAAGGCATCCCAGGTGGGGGGGGGGGGGTTTGTCTAGGTCTAAGGTGTAGAGCTGTACAGTGGAGTGTTGAGTATAAAGAGCAAGAAGACCACTTTGATGGACTCTAATAGGCATGAAGGGTAGTAATATATAATTAAGGCTAGAAAGGTAGGTTGGGGCCAAGGAGAGGTTGTGAAGGAACTTAAATGCCAAAGGGTAGAGTTTCTCTTTGATCTTAGAGTTGATAGGATTGATTGAGTAAGGGAGTGACATGGTGATATGTGAGCTTTAGAAAAATTATTTTGGCAGTTTTATAGAGGAAGGATTGGAGTAGGGCAAGGCTTGAGTCAGGGAAGCCAATTAAGAGCCTATTATAACAGTTTGGGTAAGACTAGATACTATTACCTAGTGCTTTAAAGGTTAGAAATTGGGCAACACTAGAGAGAGTGCTTGGAATTAGGAAGACCTCAGTTTAAATCCAGCCTCAGATACTTACTAGTCATGGGACTCTGGCCAATTCACTTAACCCCATTTGCCTCAGTTTCCTCATCAAATGAGAAACCTCCCCAGTATCTTTACCAAGAAAACTCCAAAAGGAGTCACAAAGAATCAGACTTGACTGAAACAACTGAACAGTGTTTTAAAGTTTAGAAATATTATATACCTTAACAATTTTCTGAGACAGTTCATATAAATACCAAGCTGGAAACTGAGGCTCAGAGTTATCAGGTGACTTTTCCTGGGTCACATAGCTAGTGAATGTCTAAATTAGGACTGACATCCAGATTTAATGCTGCTACCAAGATCTCACATTGGCTTGCCACTGTGGTCATTTATTTCATTTTGTTCATAGGACAAACTTACTCAAGTGGATACTTCTTTGGGGGTTAAAAAAGCAAGCCTAAGTGGATTCAGGGTTTAAGCTCACTAGTCATGGAACAATACTTTAAATTTTCCATTCTATGTAGGTCACTGACCATAGGAGGTGAACCGCATAGGAATTCAACACAAGCAGTCCAGTTTTATTCTCCTGATGTCATAGGAAGTATTGCTGATGATTCATTAGGTGGACCATTTCCCTCTGAGTCAGAAATTAATTCTGGGTCCTGCCCAGTGTTTAGCAGGCACAAGTCCATGGCTGGCTAGGTCATGCTCTAATGCAAGGCTCCTTAACCTTTTGGGATCATGGACCCTTTGGGCAGGCTTTTGAAATCTACAGAATCTTTGGAATTATATATATTTTTAGATGTGAAAAAATGTAAAAATCATAGGATTCCAAGGAAATCAATTATTTTGAAGAGCCATTATTTTTTTTAAAAAAGTATTTTAGGTTCATATAACTCAGGTTAAGAACACCTGCATTTCGAATACAAGTTAATTCTCCCTGACCATAGAGATGGGAATATGTTTCTAAGGAACTCTCCCCTTCTGAAATCTTTAAAGATGAAGTACTAATGATTTTCAACTTCCATAAATTGGATTATGGGCACTTTTCAGGCAAGAGGTATAGGACTGGGCAGGTTTACTTTGTTATTCCCTGGTTCAAAGGGCCAGGTTTTTAAATGTGAGGTATACTAGTGACCTGTTTCCTAAGCACAAGCCTGTTCATTCTGGGATCTTAGCCAAAATTCAATTGGATAATTCCATTTTACTTCAGTTATCCCATGGAGCAGCTGCAAAGTCAGTCAACATGCAGTCATAGGATCATGGAATCTTCCAAAGTAAAGGAGACCTTGGAGGTCAGCTAGACTAACCTCCTACCCAGAGAAGAATTTCTGACAAATGGAAATTATAAAGAATTCAGGTTTTGCAGAAGACTGAACCAGAGACTGTAACGTTATTTTTGAAAACAACAACAACAAAACACAAATAAATACATATTCAACAAATGTTTAAATCTATGTTCCAGCCACTGTAGTAGGTACGGGGGATGCAAAGACAAAAAAGTAAATAGTCCTTGCCCTTGAGGGGTGTGCAGTCTATTGGACACCAAAGGATCATAGTTGTTCAGTCATTTCAGTCATGTTTGACTCTTTGTAACCCCCCATTTGGGGTTTTCTTGGCAGAGATACTAGAGTGATTTGCCATTTCCTTCTCTGGCTCATTTTGCAGATGAAGATAATGAGGCCAACAAGGTTAAGTGGCTTGTCCAGCATCACACAACTAGTAAGTGTCTGAGGCTGGATTTGAACTCAGGAAGGTGATTCTTCCCAATGCCAGGCTTAGCACACTATCTATTTTACCACTTACCCGCCCCAAAGATTATAGATCTAGGACTAAAGATGAAAAACCAAAGCCCAGAGAAGTGACTTGCCCAAAGTAATGATAGAATCAGGATTTGAACCCCAGTCTTTTAGATGCCAAAAATGGTACTCTTGCTACTACACCAACATTTTGGTTTCCAGACCGTCTTGCTAATCTCATGTTAAACTCACCTGCCCCAGTCCTTGACTGGTGAGCGAAATAAGAACACATTGAGGTTCGCACCTAAGCACACTCACACACAGCTATCATTCAGCTGAGAAAGTGGATTTAGTAAAGATTTTATAGCATCCACCGATAATGCAGAACACTCTCCAGTTGGTCTCTAGCCAAGCTGTCTCAGTGGCAATACTATGCATGTTTTATGTCAAGGTTTTGAATCTGCTGCAGGAACCTGGCTTTTCATGTCTCAGTCTAGACAGATGCATGATTGAATGAAAGATTCATCCAGCCCCTTTGTAACAATGGCCATCTGGAAAGTAGCCAGCCCCTCATTTAGCAAATTGCTCCTTTTCAATGCAGCTGCTGTGTCTCAGCCTTTACAGTACCCAGAAATATCGGGAGGCTTGCCTTCCCTCATTTATCTGAGCTGTTCTTCTCAATCTGCCTAGTAACTTCCAAAGGCAGTTATTGTGTGACAAGGCACTTGACCTTCCTGATTTCTAAGGCACGCAGGAGGATCCATCTTTCTGTGGCTCGTCCTTTCTTCAGAAGCAAGGACACCTTGTTCACTGCCCGCTGTCCATTCCAGGAGGCTGGGATGACGACGAATCACACGAACCTCTCCACAACCTACATCAACCAGCGTCCGTCTGCCTTCAACATGTCCCTGGTCAGAAACACCATCAAAGTTGAAGACGAGGCAGCAAGGTCCACTGGATCAGCACGTGGCCAAGCCATCTGCCTCCTGGCTTCCTTCAAGTCCCAGCTCCAAGCCCTCCTAGAGGAAGCTTCTCTCTATCCCTCTGCAGACTAGTTCCCATTTATCCTGTACACAGCTTGTTTGTACGTGCTTGTTTGCATGCTGCTTCTCTCATGAAACCATGAGCTCCCTGAAGGCACAGGCTGTCTTTTGCCTCTTTGTATGCCTCCCCAGCTCTTGGCCCAGTCCCTGGCATAGAGTAGACACTTAAAAATCCTCATGGATTGATGACTCATTGATGGATTATTCCTTGTTCCATGCTGTCATGAAGGATGTGGTTTGACTGTTTGGTGCCTCTTTCCATCAAGAAAAGTTCAACCACAGGCATAGATGATATTAAGTACCTACCCCAACCCCTAAGATGACTTGGATAAATGCTGATAGCAAAATGTTTGAGAAGTGATGATGGGGTTTCCAGTTTCTGGCCCTAGTTAAGCTTTTGCAAAAGGAAACATAAGAAATACCTGGGACAGCTGGGTGGCTCAGTAGATTGAGAGCCAGGCCTAGGGACGGGAGGTCCTAGGTTCAAATCTGGCCTCAGACACTTCCCAGCTGTGTGACCCTGGGCAAGTCACTTGACCCCCATTGCCTAACCCTTACCACTCTTCTGCCTTGGAGCCAATACACCATTGACTCCAAGACAGAAGGTAAGGGTTTATTTAAAAATTTATTTATATAAATAATATATAATATTATATAAATAATATATTTATTTATATATATATAATATATTTAAAAAAATAAATAATTTATATAAAAAAGAAAAGAAAAGAAATGCCCAAGGCCTAATCAGTGTGGGCAGCAATACTACCTTACCTCAACCATTTCTTCCTTTTAAAAATTAATTTAATTTATTTACTTAAAACATTTTCAATTGCCCTTTGTCTTCGAAAGCAGAAAAGAAGTAAGGACTAGGCAATTGAGGTTAAGTGGATTGCCCAGAGTCATACAGCTAGGAAGTATCTGAATTCCGATTTGAACCCAGGTCCTTTCAACTCCAGGCATGGTGCTCTAAACACTCAGACACCTAGCTGCCCCACCATAGCTATTTCTTAAGCACCAAGTGTTATTTAGTGGCTGTTTCCCTGGACAAGTGACTTATCCTCTCAGCCTCAGGCAAGCCTCTATCCCTTCTCAGCTAAGTTTCAGGCGCCTTGCTGGTAGGGAAGGGGGTCTCCCTAAGGCTTCTTTGAGGATTCTGAGCTGAAGTGAAGAACACTGCGCTTTGCACTGAGTTGTATGTCACCGGAGAGACAGCGGCTAAACCAAGTCTGTGCTTGCCCTCAAGAAGCTCCCTAAGGGAGTGGTGCTGGGGAGGAATACAACGCGCACACAAATACGTTCGCAGCACACCCAGGATAATTTGGGGGCAAAGGCACTGCCTTTGAGGGGGGCAGGAAAAGCCGCGGGTGGGAGGTGCTTGAGTAGACCCTTCGGAGCGAGCTCAACACCTCGGAGAGGCAGAGCTGGAAAGGAGGCTCGTTCCAGGCAAAGGGTCCAGAGAGGGGACCTGGGAACAAGCTAGAAGCCACGGCATGTACATTCTGGAAGCTGGGGAGGGCTGGAGGGAGCTCCAAACCAGAGGCATTTGTGAGCATTCACACCTCAGAAGTTGGCGAAGTCTTCAAATCAGGGCTTGATTTATCGTTCTGTTCATTGTCTAGATTTAAGAAAGCCAAGAGAAAATCTTCATAATGCAGATTCCATTTAAAAGTGTGCTGCGGGTACATTTTTTCCCCCACTAAGACCTGTTGGTAAACATTTACCGACACACCACTGCCTGGCCTGGGCCTTACAGAACATCCAGCTTAATCACCTTGTTTTATGAAAGAGAAAACCAGGACCTGACTTGTATATAGCACTTGAATGTTTAAAAGCACATTCTCAAATATTATCCCATTTTATTCTCACAACAACCCTAAGAAATAGGTATTATAGGTATTAGTACTCCCATTTTACAAATGAGGAAACTGAGGATCAGAGAAGATAAGTCAGCTTTTAAGTATGAGAAGCGGGATTCACACCTAGCTTTCTGCTAATAAAACCAGTACTCTTCACTTGAATTCATAAATGACTCAAAGAGGGGCAGCTGGCTGACTCAGTGGATTGAGAGCCAGGCCTAGAGATGGGAGGTCCTGGGTTCAAATCTGCCCTCAGATACTTCCCAGCTGTGTGACCCTGGACAAGTCACTTAACCCCCATTGCCTAGCCCTTACTGCTCTTCTGCCTTAGAGCCTACACAGTATTGATTCTAAGACAAAAGGTAAGGGTTTAAATAAAAAAATTACTTGAAGGATTTGTGATTCCAGTATTTTGGTATAGTGAAACTTCCTCCTCTACCAGCATAGCACTTGGGACTTAGCAGATAAATAATAGGAAGTTGCCTGAGAATAAGAGGGTAAATGACTTGTCCAGGGTAACATATCCAATGTGTCAGAGGCATAATTTGAACTCATGACTCCAAGAGCAGCTTCCCATAAAGGACATGGCATGACATGACTTGAAACAATTTAACACCTCACTGCACTGCCTCCATCTCGCCCAGAGACACTCCACCAATATTTGTACTTCTGTGTAAAAAAAAATACTTTGGGAGTGGCTTAAATTTCAGGTTGTCATTTGGGAGTCTCAAACAGTATGTCAAAGGAGGAACAAGATAGAAATGCTTTACCAAAGAGGGTGGCTGACTCCTAATTCAGAGATCTAGGGGGTCCTTGCAGGTTTATACTTCTAACACTGTAGTTCATGAGCCCCAATGAGTGAGTTTTCCCTTAACACTTAATTAGAAAACAAATTAGCCTAAAGCAAAATCATTTACTAAGACAGCTTAATAAGAACAAAAAGCCACCCAACTTTCTTTCCATAAACCTGAGTGAGCTCTTCCCCATAATTACCTACAGTGGTGGGAAGATAGGCACAGATCTAAGCACAAAATGGCAATAAGGCTCACAAGTAGGGAACACTCATGGCCAGCTGATGCTTCCTGAACTTCAGGGCTCCAGGATTCTTTCTTTCCTCAGGGAGTTCATAGGAAGCTTCCTTCAGGGGTAACATTTCTGCTGAGAGCAAGGGTAGGGGTGGGTCATTCAGCCAGGATCCCAGACCCTATTCATGGCTCTTTGCTTTGCTTTCAGAGTTCTTGTTCCTTGGATTTGCCTGGAAATTGTGTATGTCAGTTCCCATGGGGATGTGGTATTTCCTACTGGTTAAGCTCTTCCAAATGCCATGTTTGATTGGAGGATAAGGAGAAAGAAACACTCTTCCTCCTTCTCCCCTTCCTCTGGCTCTTTCAAGAATCATAATTGATTAGGATAAGAAGAAACACTCTTCTTCCTCCTTCTCCTCTTCCTCTGGCTCTTTCAAGAATCATAATTGATTAGAGGATAAGAAGAGAGAAATTCTCTTCCTTCTCCTCCTTTTCCTCCTCCTCCTCCAGCTCTTACAAGTGTCATGATTGATTGGAAGATAGGGGGAGAAAAACCCTCTGCTTCCTCCTCCTCTGCCTCTTCCTCCTCCTCCTCCCCTAGTTCTTCCAAGGGCAATGACTGATTAGGGGGAGAAGGAATGAAGAGAATGAAAGAGCCCTTCTCCTCTTCCTCTTCTCCTACCTCCTTTCTTGACCTTGTATTTTCTATGTTGACTGACCCTGAGGTCACTGGAAGATATGCCCATCTTCTACCAACCAAATGAGAATGCTGCTTCTATAATCCAATAAAGGACTTCAAACTTCTGAAATTTTAATACTTGATTACAGCAATTTGTTATATAGTTGCGGCAACTAGAGGCATCGAAGTGCCAAAGTGGATAGAAAGCCAGGCCTGGACTCATCTTCCTGAGTTCAAATCTGGCCTCAGTCACTTAGCCCTGTGACCCTGGGCAAGTCACTTAACCATGTTTGACTCAGGTTCCTCATCTATAAAATGATCTGAGAAGGAAATGAAAAATCACCCCAGTATCTTTGCCCAAAAAAACCCCAAATGGGGTCATGAAGAGTTGGACAAAATTGAAATGACTGAACAACAACACAAGTAGAAGGAGAAGAGTAAAGAGGTGGGGAATGGGAGTGGACAGAGATATGAGTAAGAAGATTGACCTAGCTAGAGGAACATTTTCATGGGAGGTAGGGAGCCATATTAATAGTAATTGAAAAAAAAAAGGAAATAGGTTAGATGGAGCCAATTCGTAGAAAACCTTGGATACCAAGCTAAGGAGTTTGGAGTTGATCCAGTTGGCAAGAGGGGAGCCACCACTGTTAAGCAGGATAATGACATAATGAAAGCAATGTTTTAGGAAGATTTATCTGGCATCAGTGTATGACTGCAAGCCTCAAGACTAGTTAGAAGGCTATGGCAAGAATTCAGAAGTAATGTAATGGTGGTTTGGACTACAGTAGAAATAGAGATGTCTGAATGAAGCTGGGGAATTTGTCCTGCTTTGGATAAGATTTGATGATGACTGGAAAAGAATGATGGAGAAGGAGGAATAAAAGATTACCAAAGTGATGAGCCAAGAGAAGTGTGCCACTGACATAAATAAGAAAGCTGGAAAAGGAATTGGCCTGTTAGAGATAAAAATTGAGTTTAATTTAAGAAGTTTTGAACCTGAGGTAACTTTGGGATTTCTAAATGAAAATGTCTTCTTGCATGAAGCTGGAATTATTGGTTTAGAGATCAGACAGTGCCAATAGAAGCAGTGATGTATGGGTCCAATTGTTTTGTTTGTTATTTGCCTAAAGTCCTTCCCAGGCTCCCCTCTATTCCTCCCTGCCCAGCCCATCTGAACAGAAGTGTAATGATAAGCCTAGGGCTAGAGAATTTTCCCCTGGCTTTGAACTCTGAAGGGAGAGTGCCCCTTTCTCCCTCTGTCCTTCCCTGAAGCCTAAACCCTTTCTTTTGGAACAGGGTGGCCAGAGGAGGAATGACATTGCTAGGAGCCCAGAGACCAGAGTTAGGAGAGTCATAGAGGCTCTCTGTAATGGTCATAAGAGATAGAACTGGGAAGAAAATGATGGAACAGCACAGACAAATTTCATTTCCTTGTCCACCTGAGACACTTTTGGTAAATTTAAAATCCTATTCTGAAAAAAAAACAACTTTTCTTTCCATTTTTAAAAAACAAAAAGTTTCATTTATTAGAGGCAAAATAGATATCATGAACTGGCCTCAAAGCTAGAAATACTTTGGCTCAAGTTCCATCTCCAGGAATATTGGGTGCATGTCCTAGGCAAGTGGATTAACTCCTCATTACTCCATGTCAATGGTTCTCTAACTTTTTGGTCTTGAACCCATTTGGGATCTTTAAAATCATTGAGGATTCCCTCCACAAAAGAGCTGTTTTCTATGTGGGTTTTATCCATCAATATTTACTTTATTAGAAATGAAAATATTATTAATATGAAAGAAAGAGGCAATAAAGATTATAAAAGTCTTTGGGGACATCTTGTATCTTGGCTCTGGGTCTTTTCTCTGGCTCTCCCCCATGCCAGGAGCACTCTCCTTTCTCTGCTCTGACTACTGACCTTCCTGGCTTACTAAGTCCCTACTAAGTCCCAAGTAAAATCCTACCTCCAAAAGGAATCTTTCCCCAAGTCTCTTAATTCCAACGTGTCCCTTTTAATTATTTCTTATTTATCATATATGTATATATGATAAATAAATATATATATATATATTTTGCTTTGTTTTTATTTGTTTACATGTTGTCTCCTCCATTAGTTGTAAGCTCTTTGAGGGCAGGGAATGTCTGTTACCTCTTTTTGTATCCCCAGAACTTAGCACAACCTGGTACAGAGAAGGTACTTAATTAATGTTAATTGATTGATTATTTGGTAGCCCATTGTAAAGGGCTTCAAGAATTAGCCCTTCTCCCTATAAGCTACACTTCTCATATATCCATAGTTGGCATTAATAGAAATATAACATTGAGGTTAGGTAGCTCAGTGAATTGAGAGCCAGGCCTAGAAAAGGGGGGGGGGGGGGAGTTGAGTTCAAATTTGGCCTCAGAGACTTCTTAGCTGTGTGACCCTCACTGGCCAAGTCACTTAACCCCCATTGCCTAGTCCTTGCCCCTCTTATGCCTTACAACTAATATATTGTATTGACTCTAAGATGGAAGGTAAGGTGTTTTTTTAAGAACTATAACATCTAGAGCAATTGTTCTTGACCTTATTTTTGTATTGGGAATCCCTTTGGCAGAATAATATCTTTTAAAATCTAAAACATTTCGTATTTTTTGGCATATATTTATTTACCAATTACACATAATAACAAATTTCCACATTTCCCAAAGTAATAGAATCCAAATTGTCTCCCTTCCTCCCTCCCCTCCCTCGTCAAAGAGCTGGCAAGCAATTCCATCTGAGTTATAACTATATTATCATGCAAAACATATTTCCATGTTCCTTTTTGTAAGTGAATAATCATATGAAACCAAAATCCCCAAACAAAAGCCCAAATAAACAAATGAAGAATTATATGTTTTCATCTGCATTCTGACTCCAACAGTTCTTTCTCTGGAGGTGGAGAGCACAGAATAATATTTTAGATGGTTAAAATAAAATGCATAAGATTACAAAAGAAACCAACTGTAGTGGAATAGTTATCAACAATTTTTAAAAAAACCATGGACCTCAGGTTAAGAACCCTTGTTCTAGAACCAATAAATTGATTGTTCTGGTCCCCTATATCCTGATCAGACCATATTATGCATTTTGGATTCAGTTCTAGGTATGTATTTTAAAAGGGACATTCATAAGCCAACTGATACACAAGACTAAGACCGAGAGAAAATTCTCCACCATTTTAGAGAGGTTCTTTCTGCTCTCCAAGACATGGATGACTTAATCCACCAAGTGTTGAAATCTATTGATAGAGGATATTTTCTTACTGGGTATTCCATACACCAATGCAGTCACAGGTCTGAATCAAAAACCAGGTTGCATTAACTTTTGGGGGTACAGCTTCATTACACTCATACATTTAGTCCATTAAAAGCCCTGAGTCCTTTTCAAACACACACAAAAAATGGCTTTTTAGGTATATCTTCAATCCATGCATTGAGAAGAAGACTCCTATCTGGATTAGTTAGGTCACTAAGCTTAGAAAGAAGAGTTTTGAGGAGCAACACAGAAGCGAGGAATGAAAGGGTTAAGGAGGAACTATGACATGAGAAAGTGACATGACTGTAGAATGGCCACTTGTTCAGAGGAAGTTTAGCTGAAAAGGGAAGACACGTAAGAAGGCAGGCATTTGGAAAGGGTGGGAAAGACCAGTGATTAGAAAAAAAAATTTTTTTCTAAGTTAGAGTATTTTTCCAAATGATTCTTTAGTGACCTAAAAATTCCATGTAACCCAAAGATAAATTTCTTCCTCTCAGGTGGTTAAAAGCCCATGGAGAATCTAAAATCATGAAATGTTGGACTTGGAAGGGACCTTGGAGAGCATCTCAGTGTCTAGATACATTTTTAAGCACTCTGTTAATGAATGTACTTGGTTCTATTTCTTGTTTCCATTCTTACCACCAAATTAGAAAGCGTGACTTCCCCTAATGTGGAGTATATGAGCGTACTAAAATCAAGCTTCTCCCTATTTAAACGCCTCAGAGATAGCAGAAAATTTTCCTAGATAAGAGAAGTTTTCTATAGTCACTTAAATACTAGAAAGTACTAGGTGGTTGATTCCAAGAACTAAGTTAGCAGATTATTCTACTGCTTTCCTAAAGAACAAAAAGACTTTGTATTTTTTTTTTCAAAAGATATAATGGTAAAATTTAAGATCTCTCAATTTGGAGACAGAGGACTTGGGATAAGATTGCAGCTCTGTTACAATGTGACATTGGACAAATTACTTTACCTCTCTAGGCCTCCATTTCCTTATTTGTAAAATGAAGACGTTGGGATAATATCTTTCTCACAATCTATGATCCTATGATGCTAAAGTAATATTGCATAATGAAGGATACAAGACTCAGAGTAAGAAAGGTCTTGATTAAAATCTATCTTCAAGGGGCAGCTAGGCAGCTCAGTGGATTGAAAGATAGGCCTAGAGATGGGACCTCAGATACTTCCTAGCTGTGTGACCTTGGGCAAGTCACTTAACCTCAATTGCTTAGTCATTACTACTCTTTTGCCTTGGAACCAATACATAATATTGACTCTAAGACTGTTTACCTTTCTTACCTAACTTGATTTAGATTTAAGAAATAAAAATAAAATAAACAAAATAAAATCTATCCTCAAACACTTATTAGCTGGGGGGCCCCAGGCATGCTACTTAACTTGGCTGAATTTCAACTTTCTGCCAAAATGCAGCTAATGATAGTACTCACTTTGTAGGATTAACATTAGACTCAAATAAGATCATGAAAGCATTGTGTAAATGTCAGTTATTATTATTATTCATTACACCTCGGTTGGGATCCCATCTTTACCGGGTGCCTTGCCTGCACTCATTTGTTTAATGGCTTTTTGGACTTCCTCTATTGAAGGAGGGACATCAAGTTGATCAATGGTGTGGTCAAGGGCGCTTTGGTCGACTGAAGAGGGTCGGTTGAGAAGCTGACTGAAGTGTTCTTTCCACTTGTTGCTGATGCCTTTTTTATCTTTTATGAAAGTGTCACCGTCAGAGAATAACAAGGGAGTGGTGGTGGGTTTTAATGGCCCATAGACAGTCTTGAGGGCACTGAAAAATTGTTTGTAGTTTTTCGTATCAGCAAACCGCTGGATTTCTTCTGCCTTTTTTTCCCACCATCGGTCTTGCATCTTCCTGATCTCACGCTGCGCCGTGGCTTGGAGACACTTGAATCTGTCCTTTTTAGGAGCAGAGTTTGGGTTATTTTGCCACTCCATAAAGGCTTTGTACTTCTTGCTCAATAGGTCTTCAATAGCAGTGTTGTTCTGGTCAAACCAGTCCTGGTGGTTGAGTTGTTTTGGGCCTAGGACTGCCTTTGATGTTTCCTTTACTGCGTCTCTGAACTGGTTCCATTTCTCGGTTGAGCTTCCAGTGAGTGGTCCCTTGGCAGACAGCTTGTCGTCCAGGCAGGACTGGAATGTTTGCAAATAAGATGGATCTCTAAGA
This sequence comes from Monodelphis domestica, assembly GCF_027887165.1. Taxonomy (NCBI): domain Eukaryota; kingdom Metazoa; phylum Chordata; class Mammalia; order Didelphimorphia; family Didelphidae; genus Monodelphis; species Monodelphis domestica. The sequence continues at coordinate 303,354,404 of NC_077230.1, forward strand.
CGACTCACATTGTAAAATGTGCGAACTGTCTGGGTGTGTTTTGGATGGCGAGGCGCAATGCACATTTGAAGAGTTGCTCTAACCAATTGGTGGTCTGTCCAGCATTCAGCTCCTCTCATGGCTCTGGTGATCTTTACATCCTGGATGTCTCGCCGGTGTACAATGATGTATTCAATGAGATGCCACTGTTTTGATCTTGGGTGCATCCATGTTGTTTTATATTTGTTCGCCATTCTGAACACAGTGCTTGTGATGGTGAGTTCGAACTCTGAGCATTTGCTGAGTAGCAGTAGGCCGTTGTTGTTCATTTTGCCCACGCCGTGTTTGCCGAGCACTCCTTTCCATCTTTCATGGTCCTGTCCAACGCGGGCGTTGAAGTCTCCCAGTAGTATCAGCTTGTCATTGGTGGGCACTGAGTGCAGGACGGCACTCAGGTCAGAGTAGAACTGCTCGATGGTCTCCTCTGTGCTGGTTAGTGTTGGGGCATATGAGCTGATGATTGTAGAGTACCGGTCTTTGCTGAGAGGCAAACGGATCTTCATGAGCCTCTCGCTGATGCCCACAGACAAGTCTGGCAGCTGTTTGAGCAAACTGGTCTTGATGGCCAGGCCAACACCGTGGATTCTGCCTTCATTTGAGGCTCTACCTTTCCAGAAGAAGGTGTATCCAGTGGTGGGTTTGCTGAGTGATCCCTCTTCTGGTAAGCGTGTTTCACCTAAGGCTACGATGTTGATGTTATATCGGGCCAGTTCTTTACAGATTAGAGCTGTTCTTCTCTCAGGTCTTGGGGTATTCTCTCTATCAAGTAATGTTCTGATGTTCCATGCTCCTGGTAGGAGTTTCTTTGTATTTTTTCCTTGATTTTGACCGCTTAAAGGGATGACCCGTCAGCTGCGGTGTGCTGACCGGGTGTTTGTAGGGCAGGCCATGTTTGGGACACCTTTTCTAGTCCCCTCCCTTGATTAGGGTGAGCAGTGCTGTCCTAGAGAGGGCTGCTCAGTCGCCCAGGATGCTGCCGAACGTCCCTGCTGCCCACTGGGCTGAGCGACCACTGGTCCGTGGGCCGCCTACGTGCAGGATCCTGACTACAACTGCCAGTGGTCACCTCCACCTGTTGTGTCGCCACTCCCCCATCGCCACAGGTCTTGAAGAGGGTGGACGGGGTTAGGATAGATGAGTGTGCACAAAGATACTTGTGTGTGAAGGAGATCTAAGTGGAAAAGCCGATGCACAGAGACAGTCCCACTCTCTTGGCGTTGGAAGCCTGGGTCCAGTGGCACGAAAAATTGTTACATCTGGAGACTTCCTCAGCTGCATTGGATGGCCGTGTTGTCCTTTGTGCTCCAACACGCCCTAAACACTCCACAGTGCTTTGCTGCATTGCCCTCTCAGCCATTGAACCTTCTTATTGGTTTCTTCTTCTGTTCAGCCGAAGCAGTCTTCACATGCTGGGTGAGCAAAGCCCTGGTTCACCAGGGGTCGATGACCCGATGGCTGCCCTCACAAGGTTTGGCCGGCCTGTTGAAGCCGTTTCCCGGGGTGTGGCCGCTGCCACATGCTAGCAGCTACTGGGAGCCACAAGTGAGAGCTGGGTGTCAGGTGGGGGTCAGAGGCTGGAGAGCTGCCTTAGGAGGGCACAACAAGCCCTCCATAGCAGAGATACTACCCCTCCCTGAGCACCCCATACACAAACATTATCTTTTGGGTATGATTTTTCCTAGATGTCAAATACAGGCCAAAGTAGAAATTTGGGGAGAAATCAGGACTCCAACTTTGCCATCAAGTCCTATTTTTATGCCTCGTTTGACCCTGGCTCATTAAAAACAACAGTTTGTTCTGATCAGGTTTATCTTCTGCCCAAGGTTAGGTAGCCTCAGTTGCTCTTGAATCCATATTCTTCTTTTGGTTAAGGAAAGCCAAAGTGAAAAATAATCTTGTACCTTTGGAAACTGTGAGAAATATTGTTTGTTGCTACTGCTGGGAGAAAATGAGCTTTGGGTGAGCAGGAAATAAAGAGTACATGTTGCTTTCTTGCTCCCCTGAAGTCTGTGTCTTTTTCTTCTTCCTATCTTGCAGGGATGCGTGAACATTCTGTTTTTGGCTTCTGTAGGCGAACTATTAAGGTAAATATTGAAGCTTAAATAGAATTTGGAAAAAAGGGGAATATTTCATTTCAAGTGAGGATAAAATACCTTTTTACATCTATCTGTTGCTAGAAAAGATAAGATCTTTCTGACCAGCAACCACTTTTTAAATAGCTTTCATCTTGAACTGATTGTTCCTATCCTGTCTCTTAATTTTCTGGGGTTATAATTGTTCCTCGTCTCTTTATTTCACTACTTTGACTTCTGCCTTCAGTAACCTTCCTTAGAGAGGACCTTCCAGTGTTCACTGAGGAAAACAGAATGAAATGCAAAATAAATTTGGATGAAAATTACAACAAAATTTGAAATGATTGAGGTATTTGGTCTCCCAAATGACAAGTATAACATAATTAGCCTGCCAAGCAAGGCAGAAAAGGAAGGACTGAATGGTTCCTGAGATAATTCTGTGTATGTCACTGGTTTGAAACCCATGAACTAATACCCTCCTCCCCGCCTTCACTCTCTCTCTCTCTCTCTCTCTCTCTCTCTCTCTCTCTCTCTCTCTCTCTCTCTCTGTCTCTCTCTCTGTCTCTCTCTGTCTCTCTGTCTCTCTCTCTCTCTCTCTCTCTCTCTCTCTCTCTCTCTCTCTCTCTCTCTCTCTCTCTCTCTCTCTCTCTCTCCTAGCTCTGACTCTTTCTGTCTGTCTCTGTCCTTGTCTCTCCCTCCTCAGTCCCACGGGCAGTAGATTTTTCCTTCATGGAATTTCCCATTCAATTTACTTTCTGTGCATTCTGCCACCACCTTACTTTAAGCCTTCACTATATCATGCTGGACTTCCTGCCTCTATTTTCTTCCTGCCCCAGTTCTTACTGCATACCCCAGGCAGATGATTCAACCTAATGCACTTAAAAAAAAAATCATATCACACCTAACCCAACTCAAAACCTCCAGTGGATTCCCCTTGACTACCCAGAAATCCAATTTCCTTCCTGGAATACAGTGTTCTGGACAGTCTTGTCCCAAATTCCTTTTCTAACCTTTTTCTTGCTTTTCTGATACACAATTTTTCTATCTTCTCTAGCCAGAATATTATACTCCCAAGCCTCCAAATATGCCTTGAAATTTCCTTTCTTTCAGCTCAAACCACTCTCCAACTGGAAATGCTTTCCTGCCTTATCTGTCTTATCCTACCTGCCAACATCCTGGCTTCTTCTGAACCCAGCTCAGACCTCATCTCTTCCATGAAGATTTCCTGCACCACAATAACTGAAAGCAAGCCTTCCCTCCTCCAAATGTGAATAGCACTTGTCTTTACTATTCATCTATCATGTATCACACACTGTCTTGTCTTTAGTTATTGCTGTATATTTCTTATCTCCCTAATAGTATTGTTAGCTCCTAGAAGGCAGAAGCTGTGTCTTGTATTTCTCTGCATTGTCCTCCATTATGTTAAATGGAGTGCCTTTTGCATAGTAAGCACCTACAGCATATTTATTTAATGAATAAATGAGTGAGTGATCATTGGACAAAAAGACAGGAAATATGGGTGGTAAACAAGACTCGAACATTAACCATGACTAGAGATATCTATGTACATGCACACATATTTATTTATTTTTATTTTCTTTTTACACACACATTTATAAAAGATGATGTTATTGATTTCAGTTATGTTAATGCTCCATGATCCTATTTGGGGTTTTCTTACAAAGATGCTGGGTTTGTTTGTCATTTCCTTCTCCAGTTTATTTTGCAGATGAGAAACTGAGGCAAATAGGGTTAAGTCTAGGATCACACAGATGCTAATAAGGATTTGGGGAAGGATTCAAACTCAGGAAGATGAGTCTTCCTGACTCCAGATGCAGCACTCTCTCCACTGTACCATATAGCTGCCCCTATATGTACATATGTATAAGCATACATCTACACACATGTATGTGTGTGTGTATATATATGTATATATATATATGTATACACAGACACATATATAACAGAGGCTAAATAACCTGACCAATATAGATATGTATCCTAGTTCACAGGGTTGTTTTCAGGCTCTGATGACATCATGTTCTTTCAGTAGCTCTCCAGAAAGTGTAAAGTACAAATCTGACATAATATTAGTGATCTTGTTCTCTATCAATAGAAGAAAATGTATAAGGTTTATGATGGGAAAAGAGGCGCATTAGCGTAGCAGTTCAGAGAAACCACTAAAAACCTGGTCACATTAGCAAGACCAGGGAAAAAGCATATTGGTGTCTTATGTAGGCTCCTCGATACATGGAAAAATATTTCTCAGAAAATAAGGGTTAAGTGAGAAAAGGAAACATGTCTGGAGTTTGGCTTTGAAGATGGTTAAAGAACGCTTTATCCAGTCCCCTTTAGAGCTTCCTCTCCCAAACCCCACTGAATTCAGTCCATCATGGAAGTTCAGAACCCTGTTTAAAAGAACATTTATAAATACGCTAGAAAATAAGCATAATTATAATGTTTCAGACTCGAGCAAACCTTTTCACCTTCATTGATGTACTTATAATGGGCTCCCTCCTTATGAGCTTTGGCTTCTCTCTTGCTTCCTTCTTGGAATATGACTCAAGCTAATTGGAAATGAATACAGGAGGTGCTAGAAGGCTCGCCAAATGAAAGGACGTCTGAGTGGCCCCCATTCATTAGAAAGCCTTTGGGGACCCTGGGTTGTCACATGGACTCAGGCAGGAAATTTAACCTCTGTCAGCTTCTCCTCTTTTGTAAACTTAGGATCAAAATACTGACAGCATTTTACATCGATGCCAGGGAGGCTTAATTATTCATGAAGAATACCAAAGGCACACATTTGATATAAAACTTGATTTGCCTGCAATCTGCCTGATAGGAAGGCACTAGGTAGCTTTGAATTAGCAATGCCATTGACTTCAAAACTGCTTTTAAAAGTTAGGCATGATCCCTGTGGGAAATCTCCTATTTTAAAAGGGAAGGAAACCTTCTGCATGATTCCTTAGGGAAGGAAACATTGAAATTCAAGCCAATGTTGAAATACTTAGAGCTCTTTGAGGTCACTGTAGAAAGATGGGCAGTAAAGGAAGGTTCTCTATCATCTCCCTTCCCAAACTCTGTACTCTCTTGCTTACATACAACACAAAAAGAGAAACACAAAATGTCTAAGGATGAAAGTTTTTACTTTTATTTCAGCAATGTCTTCAAAAGTAGGGTAGTAAATAGCAAAATTCCTAATTCCCATCATAATAATTTTGACCATTCAGAACCACTGTCTTTCTTGGTGAAAATCTCCTTCCCCCAGTGATCTTTCCTGGAACTCAGTCTTATATAACTCAAATCTAGCCCTTCCCAGAACTAATCCTCTGCCTTCCTTTCTTACCATTTTATCTGGAGCTTTCAGTGTAATGTAAAAAAATTCCTCTTATCAGTTACCTCCAGAATTGAAGGGATCTTAGGGGTCATGTATTCCAGTCACCTTATTTTTCATCAGAAACAATTGAGGCCAATAATACATAAATGGCTTGTCCAAGGTACCAAAAAATAAGACCTGAACTCATGTTCTTGACTTCTCTCTCCAAGTGCTCTTTCCACAATACCCAGCAGCTTCTCTTCATTCTAGATATTTCCTTTTGGCATTCCTTTCATCTTTTGACTCTCATTAAATAATAACTTCTTTTTGAAGTTATTGGATCCCTTGACATCCCCTCCAGCGGTGACTCAGGACCACCCACCCCACAAGACACCTAGTTAAAGGGAGCAGCTGGGTAGCTCAGTAGATTGAGAACCAGGCCTAAAGATGGGAGGTCCAACATTCAAATCTGACTTCAGACACTTCCCAACTGTGTGACCGTGGGTAAGTCACTTAACCCCCATTGCCTAGCCCTTACTACTCTTCTGCCGTGGAACTAATATGGAGTATTGATTCTAAGGCATAAGGCAAAAATACTCCTAGTTAAGAATTCTTAACCTAGAGCTAGATTGGATTGCAGAGAACATGTAGGCCAACCCCTTAGCTTTAAGGACAAGTAAACATAGAGTCATAGATTTTAGATGACTTGTCTAAAGTCACACAGAGAACATGTAACAGATGAAATTTAAAACCATGCCATTGACTCCAAAGCATGCTCTTTTCACTATAACATAATGATTTTCACTCTCTAGGAATGGAAACAAATATCATGGGCATAATTCTGATAATGGGACACCTTTGACCCCATTTTTGAGAGAAGAGAAGACCTATGTCATATTGTTTATAATAGGAATGTTCTTCATGGCACTGTCATAACTCTTAAAACCAAGAAACATTTTAAAGCAGCTAATTCCTGATTGTATGTGCTGTGGTTGGTATTGAACAAAGGAAACTTCATGGCATAGTCTCCATATATGTCATAGACTCAAAGGAGACAGAAGTGCCAAACGAGAAACAAACAAAATTCATGTAACTCCTCCCAAACTCTTTATTCCCAAGACTTTCACCTTCTCATTGTAAGCAATCTTTCCTTCTAGGTTTGGTTCAGAAAAAATCAATGAAAGCCATTTATTACAAACAGCTGGGAATGTAACACAACCATCAGTAGCTCAGCTCTGGTAATAAAAGGACAGGCAAAAAAAATAGCTTGAATTAGAGCAAATGATTCCATTCTCCAGCAGCATCAGCTGTGGTCATTAGGAAAGTCAGTGGGGAAAAAACCTATCTAGCTTATGCCATCTAAAGAGTAATAGGAGCAGTTAGAAAGGATTAGATGTTTTCTGAAATACTAAGCCCATATTCGCACTTCAAGTGCCAAGAACCACAACTCATTTATGCCATGGTTTTCATTCACAAAGGTAAGTTCCTCCAGATAATAGCCAAAGGAGCATGCATGATTAGCAGTATTCCACCAAATCAGGTATTTAGGGAGGTCTCCTGGTTAGGAAATTGTGCCTCACTTCTTTCTGAACCACCAAATACTTCTTTCTGTACTTCTGTCTTCTCCAATGGGTAGAAGCAAATACCTCTGAGAGCCCTGATCCTTTCCTTTAGGAAAGGGATATTGCTAGACATAAAGTGAAGAGAGTTGAAGGGGCAGAGAGAACAACAGAGAGATCAAAAAGAAAACCATGAGGGCAGATCAAATGCTTAAACTGCAATAAATGACCCAAACCAGCTAGAAACCATATAGAAACTGTGATAGCTGGACTTCAAGCAAGAATATAGTTTATTGTAAAGTATGGTTATTGCTTCAATAAATTGGAAAAGAGAGAGCTTTATCTAGCAAACACACACAACTCTAGAGGATTCTCTTGAACTTGTATTGTTTTTCGCAAATTTTTTCATCACAAGGCAAGCCAACTCATTATAACACCCTTTATAAGGAAAGCTAGAAGGCACCTGGGTACATGTAGCAAAATAATAAGTTATATTTATAGTGTTTTTTTCCATCAAAAATACCTTAAGGATAATCTTGCTCAATTCAGTCTCATGCCATCCTCTTTGCAAAGTACTTTTCATTTAATTGCTTTGTACTATTTTTTGGAACTACTCAAAATTTTCCATCTTCCTGTAATTCAAATAAATATTGAAATGCTCTGAGTCATTCTTGACTTTAACTGTTCTGTCTTCTTGACCAGGAAGTTGCTGAGTTAGTTGACAAAGCAGTTTTGGGACTTTTTTTAGCCTCTTCATTGTGGCAACTGTCTTGAGTGGTTAAACTTGAAAGAATTAGTATAAGTCAACATATTTGCTTTTGCCTTTTTCCATTTTTTGGAGATGGTGGTTTGATTACTAGAGGTCAGATTGGAGATGCTGCGATTGTTTCTCTTCATTGTTGTCCTGTTTTCTAATTTGGTATTTATTTTGACCTTTGCACTTATCAATTAAGAAATGATTATTAGTCAGCATTTGTTATTAAAATTTAATGAATTTTTTCTTTGTGACCACTCTGTGTCATCTCCTCTTGCACTTTCTGACTTCATTCTTCTGAATAGCCTATAAGTCCCTCTTTTTTCATTTCTTGCTCCCAGACCAGAAGTCCTTAACTTTTGCTGTATCATTGACCTCTTGCGCAGTTTGGTGAAGCTTATGGACCTTTTCTCAGAGTAATTTAAAGATTATCCTCAAAATATTCTTAAATTATTTTTAAATGTCACATAAATATATCAAATTACAAAGCAAATCAATTACATTGAAGTACAGTTATAAAAAATATATTTTTTAAAAAACCAAAGTTCACAGACCCTAGGTTGAGAACATCTGAAACCTAAATATTCTCCAGAATAGTTTCCAATGGCATCTCTCATTCTACATTTAAATAATAGCATATTCCTAATATAATTTCTCTGTCTTAATCCATTGTAATATGTGTTGGTAAATGATTTTTAGTACTTATGTTGGTACGTGATCATTGAAAAAGGAAATGGCAAATCACTCTTGTATACTTTGCCAAGAAAACTCCAAAAGGGGTCATGAAGAATACGATATAACTGAAAATGATTAAAACAACAATAAAAATAATATTATCTTCATAGGCTGTTTACAAAACAATGAGGCCCTGGAAGATCAGACGACCAAGTATCCCTTTAAATTATATTTCCTATTGATTAGGTATTATTCAATGAAAGAAAACCCCACAATCCCTTTATATTTAAATCTGAATTTGAGTCATCTTTCCATGTAAGTGTAACTTCTTTATGTTTCTTGGTTTTATTAAAACAAGAACATTAATGTGAATATAATTAAATCCCTCTTGGTATAATTTGTTATTGTACAAAGATATTATGTTAACATAAATTTATGCCCTTAAAGGCACAAAGGGATAAACTTATACTTTAATGGTGTAGTTCATGATAATCCTGCTTTGCACCTTTTGCCACCACTCTACTATCATCACTGAAAGAACAGAAGAAGCCATATTGGAAATCTATGAATCATCCAAGGCAAAAACACTAACACCAACACCAATAACAAACCCATTACCTAGTGAACAACTTTCTGGTGAGGAGTCTCTCTATACTTGGTTGAATTGGTCTTTGAACAACAAATATAGTCAAGAATTTTACAACCTAATAAAACCTGGCAGAGTTCCAAGGTCACCTATATGCCAAGATGAAGTACTAAAAGAAGATTTTTCTAGAAGGGATAACAAAACAAAGTGAAATCAAACAGATCTGCTAGCATTTTTCAGTGATAAATTTTCGCTGACAATTGTTGAATCACACCATAAAATTTTATGTATCCAATGTACAATAAGAGAGCTTTATACAATAAGAAGGAATGACAGTGGTAGTGGCCCTTTAGAAGAAGTTGAAAAGAGTAGCTGGACCTGATGAAAGACAAAAGAGAAATATGTTTTGGAGGTGATAAAATTTTAAAGATATTCAGTAGTAAATTTTCAAGTTATCTCAGAAATGGGAAGATTAAAAAAGAATGGAGAGATTACAGAAGTTAAAAAAAAAGGTTCTGGGAAACTTTGACACCAACTGGTCTAAATGGGCCCATTTTGTTTTCTCTATAAAATATGTATGAAGATGAAACAAACATGTATGTTGGGTATCCTTGATGAAAACTTGAGATGGGGAGACTCAGGCTTTTGGAGAAACTTTCAAAATACATATATAATAGACCATATTTTTAAATGTAGAGATTATAAGAACCTGTTTGCTGACATAGAAAAA